>NC_059206.1:65854493-66222637 GCF_020615455.1 Coregonus clupeaformis
CCCATTCTTCAAGGCAAAACTGCTCCAGCTCCTTCAAGTTGGATGGGTTCTGCTGTTGTATAGCAATCTTTAAGTCATACCACATATTCTCAATTGGATTGAGGTCTGGGCTTTGACTAGGCCATTCCAAGACTAGTGCCATCCATCATTCCTTAAATTCTGACCAGTTTCCCAGACCCTGCCGATGAAAAACATGCCCACAGCATGATACTGCCACCACCATGCTTCACTGTGGGGATAGTGTTATCGGGGTGATGAGAGGTGTTGGATTTGCGCCAGACATAGCGTTTTCCTTGATGGCCAAAAAGCTCAATTTTAGTCTCATCTGACCAGAGTACCTTCTTCCATATGTTTGGGGAGTCTCCCACATGCCTTTTGGCGAACACCAAACGTGTTTGCTTATTTTTTTTCTTTAAGCAATGGCTTTTTTCTGGCCACTCTTCTGTAAAGCCCAGCTCTGTGGAGTGTACGGCTTAAAGTGGTCCTATGGACAGATACGCCAATCTCCACTGTGGAGCTTTGAAGCTCCTTCAGGGTTATCTTTGGTCTCTTTGTTGCCTCTCTGATTAATGCCCTCCTTGCCTGGGCTGTGAGTTTTGGTGGATGGCTCTGTCTTGGCAGGTTTGTTTGAGGTACGATATTCTTTCCATTTTTTAATAATGGATTTAATGGTGCTCCGTGGGATGTTCAAAGTTTCTGATATTTTTTTATAACCCAACCCTGATCTGTACTTCTCCACAACTTTGCCCCTGACCTGTTTGGAGAGCTCCTTGGTCTTCTTGGTGCAGCTTGCTTGGTGGTGGCCCTTGCTTAGTGGTGTTGCAGACTCTGGGGCCTTTCAGAACAGGTGTGTGTATATATACTTAAATCATGTGACAGATCATGTGACACTGAGATTGCACACAGGTGGACTTTATTTAACTAAATATGTGACTACTGAAGGTAATTGGTTGCACCAGATCTTATTTAAGGGCTTCATAGCAAAGGGGGTGAATACATATGCACGCACCACTTTTCCGTTATTAATTTATTTTAATTTTTTGAAACAAGTTATTTTTTTCATTTCACTTCACCAATTTTGACTATTTTGTGTATGTCCATTACATGAAATCCAAATAAAAATCAATTTAAATTACAGGTTGTAATGCAACAAAATAGGAAAAACACCAAGGGGGATGAATACCTTTGCAAGGCACTGTACACTATCAAGCATTTCACACACATTATTTAAATACTGACTGTTCACACTTGGTGGCCTATAGCAACACTCCAAAAGAAAAGGCTTTACATGTGGCAAGTGAACCTGCAACCACAACACTTCAATAACAATTGACATAAGATCTTCTTTAAGCATTACAGGGATATGGCTCTGAATGAATATATACAGTGAGGGAAAAAAGTATTTGATCCCCTGCTGATTTTGTACGTTTGCCCACTGACAAAGACATGATCAGTCTATAATGTTAATGGTAGGTTTATTTGAACAGTGAGAGACAGAATAACAACAAAAAAATCCAGGAAAACGCATGTCAAAAATGTTATACATTTATTTGCATTCTTTGTCAGTGGGCAAACATACAAAATCAGCAGGGGATCAAATACTTTTTTCCCTCACTGTATATATGAATATACAGTGGGGAGAACAAGTATTTGATACACTGCCGATTTTGCAGGTTTTCCTACTTACAAAGCATGTAGAGGTCTGTCATTTTTATCATAGGTACTCTTCAACTGTGAGAGACGGAATCTAAAACAAAAATCCAGAAAATCACATTGTATGATTTTTAAGTAATTAATTTGCATTTTATTGCATGACATAAGTATTTGATCACCTACCAACCAGTAAGAATTCCGGCTCTCACAGACCTGTTAGTTTTTCTTTAAGAAGCCCTCCTGTTCTCCACTCATTACCTGTATTAACTGCACCTGTTTGAACTCGTTACCTGTATAAAAGACACCTGTCCACACACTCAATCAAACAGACTCCAACCTCTCCACAATGGCCAAGACCAGAGAGCTGTGTAAGGACATCAGGAATGAAATTGTAGACCCGCACAAGGCTGGGATGGGCTACAGGACAATAGGCAAGCAGCTTGGTGAGAAGGCAACAACTGTTGCCGCAATTATTCGAAAATGGAAGAAGTTCAAGATGACGGTCAATCACCCTCGGTCTGGGGCTCCATGCAAGATCTCACCTCGTGGGGCATCAATGATCATGAGGAAGGTGAGGGATCAGCCCAGAACTACACGGCAGGACCTGGTCAATGACCTGAAGAGAGCTGGGACCACAGTCTCAAAGAAAACCATTAGTAACACACTACGCAGTCATGGATTAAAATCCTGCAGCGCACGCAAGGTCCCCCTGCTCAAGCCAGCGCATGTCCAGGCCCGTCTGAAGTTTGCCAATGACCATCTGGATGATCCAGAGGAGGAATGGGAGAAGGTCATGTGGTCTGATGAGACAAAAATAGAGCTTTTTGGTCTAAACTCCACTCACCGTGTTTGGAGGAAGAAGAAGGATGAGTACAACCCCAAGAACACCATCCCAACAGTGAAGCATGGAGGTGGAAACATCATTCTTTGGGGATGCTTTTCTGCAAAGGGGACAGGACGACTGCACCGTATTGAGGGGAGGATGGATGGGGCCATGTATCGTGAGATCTTGGCCAACAACCTCCTTCCCTCAGTAAGAGCATTGAAGATGGGTCGTGGCTGGGTCTTCCAGCATGACAACGACCCGAAACACACAGCCAGGGCAACTAAGGAGTGGCTCCGTAAGAAGCATCTCAAGGTCCTGGAGTGGCCTAGCCAGTCTCCAGACCTGAACCCAATAGAAAATCTTTGGAGGGAGCTGACAGTCCGTATTGCCCAGTGACAGCCCCGAAACCTGAAGGATCTGGAGAAGGTCTATATGGAGGAGTGGGCCAAAATCCCTGCTGCAGTGTGTGCAAACCTGGTCAAGACCTACAGGAAACGTATGATCTCTGTAATTGCAAACAAAGGTTTCTGTACCAAATATTAAGTTCTGCTTTTCTGATGTATCAAATACTTATGTCATGCAATAAAATGCAAATTAATTACTTAAAAATCATACAATGTGATTTTCTGGATTTTTGTTTTAGATTCCGTCTCTCACAGTTGAAGTGTACCTATGATAAATATTACAGACCTCTACATGCTTTGTAAGTAGGAAAACCTGCAAAATCGGCAGTGTATCAAATACTTGTTCTCCCCACTGTATATATATATATATATATATATATATATATATATATAAAAAAAATATATATATATATAAATAAAAACAGCAACACCTCCCCCATAAGCATTTCTGTCTCTTCTGTAGGTGTTATATTCTTGCATTGCTACTGCTGTATCATCAAATGAATTATATAAGTGAGTCTCAGAAATTGCTAATATATGAATGTAAATATGGACAGTGAGCCTGTCATAGCGGATGTAAGAAATGTCCCCATGCGCTCTGGCAGCTTTCATGGCTGGGATAATTTCTTTCCTCTTCTGGCGCACAGCTTCAGGATAGTCCTCATTGAGAAAGATATACGTTCCTCTCAAGTTCTTGGCTCTTTCCAGAACAGCTACCTTGTCCTTGAACCTCAGGAACTTGACCACTATCGGCCTGGGGCTGTCACCTGGGCCGGTGGTGGGTTTTCCAGTCCTGTGGGTGCGCCCCGCCTCAATCTTCCTGTGGTCCATCTTCAATTTCTCAGAGATCATTTCCCTCACTTTGTCCTCAGACTCCATCCAGGTCTCATGTGGAGATTCTGTAATTCCATCGACAACCATGTTGTTACGCCTTGATCATTTCCCCTCGGGTGTAGTTCATCTGAGGAGGAGACGTAAATGCCTGTGCCTGCGCACACAAGGTAAACTAGATGGATGGGGAAGAAATGTGGGGTGTAATGAACTAAAATAACCAGACAACAACCAGATCTCAAGGTTAGCCCTCAGGGGACATTTAGTAAGGTACTTAAAATAAATATACAACACCCATAAAGAAACAGTAAGGAAACAACAAATCAATCAAACAAACCAGGGAAGGTAAGAGAAGGGAATATTTGGGAACGGGGTCCAATTAATGAAAATAAACAAAAGGTCCCTCCTCTTCTACACACCTAAACCTTCCTATCACACTCTAACCCTAACCCACTTTCCTGCCTGTTTACCAAAAAATACAGGGGTGACACCCGCTCGGCTAACCTAGTGTATAAAACAATGGGTTATCTACGTGGGAATGTACACCCATGGGCAGATCTAACTTTCCCTTCTCCAGGACCTAGGTAGGGTGGAGTACATCAGGAGGACAGGCTGGAACACAAACAAAGATAAATTAACACAACCAAACAGCCAAAATACAAGTGTCTCTCCCCCCCCCCCTCTTCGAGCTCACACGGCAAACAGGTATAGTCTCATCAATCAGCCACAGCTGCCAGGACTGCGGACCGAAGCCACGCCCACCATCGTCAGCCGCAACTCAGCACACCTGTAATGCCCAGAACACACAAACATACTACACAGGAAAATGGGGAGATAGAAAAACACGTCACACGTAACACGCCCCCCCCCCAAAAAAAGAGTAAACCGCTGGGTTTATGATAAGAACCTTACACATACCTATATATTTTCTTTATTATACCAAATACTTACAACACATCCCCCCCTAGTTGTCAACGCCTCGTTTTATTATTTTCTGAACTAGGCACGGGACAGAGCATCCGCTACCACGTTTTCTGCACCCTTTATATGCTGAATTTCTAAATTATAACCCTGTATAACCAACACCCAACGCATAAGACGTTGGTTGTGGTTATACATGCGGCTCAAAAAAGTTAAAGGGTTGTGGTCTGTGTATAACACAACAGGCAACACACTGGAGCCAACATAAACCTCAAATAATTGTAGGGCAAACAACAGCGCCAGAGTCTCCTGTTCGATAGTGGAATAACGTGACTGACAGCTGTTGAATTTGCGAGAGAAGTAACAAATGGGGTGATCTAGACCATCGTGTTCCTGTAATAAGAATCTTAAAGAATCTGTGTAACTCCCGTCTAGTGGCAGGGGCAGGAAACCGGGTGATAGCGTCCACCTTAGCTGTTACGGTACGCACCTAACCCCGACCCACCTCTTTACCCAAATAGGTAACAGTAGCCTTTCCAAACTCACATTTGGCTAAGTTAAGGGTCAAAGAAGCGCTGGCCAAGCGTGCAAACACAGCCCTCAATGTGCTCATGTGATCAAGCCAGGTAGTCGAATTAACAACCAGGTCATCAAGATATGCGGTACAATCAGGAACATCAGCCAACACAATATATTTTTTTCTCATTTTGTCTGTCATAGTTGACGTGTACCTATGATGAAAATTACAGGCCTCTCTCATCTTTTTAAGTGGGAGAACTTGCACAATAGGTGGCTGACTAAATACTTTTTTCCCCCACTGTATGTGTAGGTTGTGCCATATGTATTGGCTAATATGCATATGCAGCTGTCGTTTTTTAAACCTCCATTCTAGCATACAGTGCATTCGGAAAGTATTCCGACCCCTTCACTTTTTCCACATTTTGTTACGTTACAGCCTTATTCTAAAATGGATTAAATTGTTTTTTCCTCATCAATCTACATACAATACCCCATAATTACGTTTTGCAAATGTATTAAAAATAAAAAACTGATATCACACTTACATAAGTATTCAGATTCTTTGCTCAGTACTTTGTTGAAGCACCATTGGCAGCGATTACAGCCTCGAGTCTTCTTGGGTATGACGCTACAAGCTTGGCACACCTGTATTTGTGACCGACCGGCTCGATTCGGTCTTATGTAGCAACATTTTAAATGGTGTTTTTTTACATTGGATAAAAGTAGAGACTCAGAGCTAGAAAATGGTATATCATACACTACAGTTGAGGAACAATGGGAAAGTAATTCTGCTTTGAAAGGTGATAAACTTGTAATCTCACTTTTGAGAAAATGGCACTTGAATGTTTGAGTACACCTAATGGAGAGCTCTTCTTTGTCTACACCCATTCAGCATCGTTCACACCCTCTAAAGCCTTAGCCCCACCCATCACTTTAAGGATTCACATGTGAGGCCATGTACTAAAGAACCAAAAATTTCAAGACTAAAGGCTGGTTTATACTATGGGTGTGTTCGTAAATTTATTCTGAAGTGCCAGAGGGTACGCAGAGTGTGCTCTGGGCATTCGTAAACTCAGAGCATTGTCAGATTGTCCGTTCGTAAATTCTGAGCGTTTCGCTCTCGGAGCGCTCAGAGTGCACACTGGACGCTCTGGCCGAGAAGTAGGGTTGATCCGAGCGTTCTGACCTAACAACAGCAGTCCAGCACCCAAGCTAACTGGCTAAAGTTGGATAGCTTGCTAGCTACTTCCAGACATAATTGAGAGAACAGCTCACTCTGACCATTTTACTCACCCTAGCAGAGCTGGATAGGCTGTTTTTATGTTATCCAGGGCGTTGGTGACTGCAACTGTGCTGCTGGCAACAATTTAACTATGCTTTTTTGCCAACGCTTACTGACAGCGGCCATATTCAACGGGTGTTGAGGGTTCGTCAATTTGTCAGTTATTCTGCATTCTTGCACACAGATGAGAGAGCTCTGAAATTGGAGTAGATAGCCAGAGCAAATTTACCAGCTACGTCTATCGACAGTTGTCACAGTGACATCATGAACATTCTATATCTATTGAAATGGTTACTTGCATAGTGGAGTCTTTTGTTTAGACATGTAGCAAGCTAGCTAAACAATTAACCATAATCCCAACTCATAACGTTACTACCCTGCATGAATCTGCAGGTGGCTAACCAACCAGGTTCGATGTTAGCTAGCTAACATTAAGCTATAACTAGCAATGCAAATGGCTCGGAGATACGAATAATATAACTACACAGATCATACACGTAACGTTAGCTAGCGAGCCAGCCAGCTAACGTTAGCTACCTAGCTAACAGTACACTTTAACTTGAAATGAAAATGACTTTCTGACAAAATCAGCTAGCTAGACTATCTTACCTGGATACATGGAAGGACGTTTCTCCCACTCTGTCACGGATGCCATGGTTGCCCTTAGTTTGAAGATACAATCCGGAGACCGGTGTTTTATACAACAGCCTGTGTGTTCTCTTTTCGACTCCGTCTGCATATTTGCAATCAAACGCCAGAATTTTCTCCATCTCCTTAGCTATCATACTCTAATTCCACAGATTTCAAAACTCTTATGCAGTTCTACTACGTGATATCTTTCAAAAAAGCCCCTTTAGAAAGGAAAATTCAGGCGTTTAATTCCAAATATGCAGCTATTTTCAGGTCTCCAGAGATGTTCGATCGGTCTCTGGCTGGGCCACTCAAGGACATTCAGAGACTTGTCCCGAAGCCACCCCTGCATTGTCTTGGCTGTGTGCTTAGGGTCGTTGTCCTGTTGGAAGGGGAACTTTCGCCTCAGACTGAGGTCCTGAGCACTCTGGAGCAGGTTTTCATCAAGGATCTCTCTGTACTTTGCTCCGTTCATCTTTCCCTCTCCTGACTAGTCTCCCAGTCCCTGCCGCTGAAAAACATCCCCACAGCATGATGCTGCAACCACCATGCTTCACCGTAGGGATAGTGCCAGGTTTCCTCCAGACGTGACGCTTGGCATTCAGGCCAAAGAGTTCAATCTTGGTTTCATCAGACCAGAGAATCTTGTTTCTCATGGTCTGAGAGTCCTTTAGGTGCCTTTTGGCAAACTCCAAGTGGGCTGTCGTGCCTTTTACTGAGGAGTGGCTTCCGTCTGGCCGCTCTACCATAAAGGCCTGATTGGTGGAGTGCTGCAGAGATGGTTGGCCTACTGGAAGGTTCTCCCATCTCCCTGACCAAGGCCCTTCTCCCCCGATTGCTCTAACATGCATTGTCAACTGTGGGACCTTTATATAGATGTGTGTTCATTTCCAAATCATGTCCAATCAATTGAATTCACCACCGGTGGACTCCAATCAAGTTGTAGAAACATCTCAAGGATGATCAATGGAAACCGGATGCACCTGAGCTCAATTTCGAGTCTCATAGCAAAGGGTCTGAATACTTATGTAAATAAGGTATTTTTAAAGTTATTTTTATACATTTGCAAAAATTTTGAAAGACCTGTTTTCACTTTGTCGTTATGGGGTATTTTGGGTAGATTGATGAGGAAATAATTTAATTTAATCAATTTTAGAATAAAGCTGTAACGTAACAAAATGTGGAAAAAGTCAAGGGGTCTGAATAATTTCCGAATGCACTGTACATGACACACACATCTTTCTATCTACATGCTTTTATTTGGGTTTCTATGCAGATTATATGATTGAATGTTTATTTATGCCTGCAGCTAGTTACTTGAAATGAGACAATCATGCCAAAACATGATTCTAAATTGAATTCACTGACAGAGATAGCTAATGAACACTAGCTTCCTGAGCAGGCACATTGACATTTACAGTATTAGCTGGCTAGGCTAGTCAACTGTAACATTGGCAAGCTTTCAATAGTTACCTCTCCATATGATCAAGACCATTCATATTGCATGCTGCATATTTCAAGTGCATTCGAAAACCGATATTTATCTTATTTCAGTCTTTGGGAGCTAACGTTAGTTCCTCTTAACACACTGACAGCAGATCAGAGGCTGTGTTTACATCTTAGAAGCAGGCCATTGGCTGCCTTCATCAAGAAGGGTATGTGCAGGAGTTCTAATTGGTTCGAAGTTTAGCAGTTTGCAAATTTACCTGAGAAGACCGTGTTGAAATATACGTTTTCCGAAAACATTTGCAAGAATTTAAGGTGCCAACTAATTTTACAGTAATCATAAGAATATTTCATTGTCATATACAAAACATCAGCTCCTCCCTCGACGTAGCTCGATCAACTTCACTGTTTTCGGTGTCGGCCCACCACCTACTAGCCTATGTGTCTAATTCTTCCTCTGTACTTTGTCCTCCCAGCTGGCAGGGGGCGTGGTGATGGCAGTGGGCACCTGGACGCTGGTGGAGAAGAGCGACTACATCAGCCTGCTCTCCTCCGCGACCTACGCCGCCTCCGCCTACATCCTGATCCTATCCGGTGCTATCGTCATGGTGACGGGAGTGCTGGGCTGCTGCGCCACCTTCAAGGAGCAGAGGAGGCTGCTGAGAGTGGTGAGTGGTGACCCTCAATTATGCACAGACGTTTGCATGCACACGCATTCACACAGAAACACGGGTGACACAAGTGGAAATTCTGTCCCAACCAGGACGCAAACTCCCAATCCTCCATACCGTAACACAACATCAACCTTTATTTGCCATGTGCACAGCATAGAACAGGTGTAAAACATTACAGTCACATTCTTACATTGAGAGCTCTTTCTCAACAATGTAGTGATGGTGATGATAATAATAATAATAACAAATCAAATCAAATCAAATTTTATTGGTCACATGCGCCGAATACAACAGGTGCAGACATTACAGTGAAATGCTTACTTACAGCCCTTAACCAACAGTGCATTTATTTTTAACAAAAAAAGTAAAAATAAAACAACAACAAAAAAAGTGTTGAGAGAGAAAAAGAGCAGAAGTAAAATAAAGTGACAGTAGGGAGGCTATATATACAGGGGGGTACCGTTGCAGAGTCAATGTGCGGGGGCACCGGCTAGTTGAGGTAGTTGAGGTAATATGTACATGTGGGTAGAGTTAAAGTGACTATGCATAAATAATTAACAGAGTAGCAGCAGCGTAAAAAGGATGGGGTGGGGGGGGCAGTGCAAATAGTCCGGGTAGCCATGATTAGCTGTTCAGGAGTCTTATGGCTTGGGGGTAGAAGCTGTTGAGAAGTCTTTTGGACCTAGACTTAGCGCTCCGGTACCGCTTGCCGTGCGGTAGCAGAGAGAACAGTCTATGACTAGGGTGGCTGGAGTCTTTGACAATTTTGAGGGCCTTCCTCTGACACCGCCTGGTATAGAGGTCCTGGATGGCAGGAAGCTTGGCCCCAGTGATGTACTGGGCCGTACGCACTACCCTCTGTAGTGCCTTGCGGTCGGAGGCCAAGCAGTTGCCATACCAGGCGGTGATGCAACCAGTCAGGATGCTCTCGATGGTGCAGCTGTAGAATTTTTGGAGGATCTGAGGACCCATGCCAAATCTTTTTCAGTCTCCTGAGGGGGAATAGGCTTTGTCGTGCCCTCTTCACGACTGTCTTGGTGTGTTTGGACCATGATAGTTTGTTGGTGATGTGGACACCAAGGAACTTGAAGCTCTCAACCTGTTCCACTACAGCCCTGTCGATGAGAATGGGGGCGTGCTCAGTCCTCTTTTTTTTCCTGTAGTCCACAATCATCTCCTTTGTCTTGGTCACGTTGAGGGAGAGGTTGTTGTCCTGGCACCACACGGCCAGGTCTCTGACCTCCTCCCTATAGGCTGTCTCATCGTTGTCGGTGATCAGGCCTACCACTGTTGTGTCGTCGGCAAACTTAATGATGGTGTTGGAGTCGTGCCATCATTAAGTTTGCCCACGACACAACAGTGGTAGGCCTGTCGATGAGAATGGGGGCGTGCTCAGTCGAAAATATACGAAAATATAATACAAAACACAAGTAAGATATAAGTTGAAGAAAAAAAAGAATGCAAGTAATTTATATACATGTCAGAGCCAGTACCTTATTCAGTGTGCAGGGATACTGGGGTGGTTGAGGTAGGTTTATACATAAAAGTGACTGGTAGTAGGAATATATAAATACTTATGGTAATAGACTAATGGTAATATTTACATGTAAACAGGAGAAATAGTGACCAGTAGCAAGATAGAGTAAATACTAATGGTAATGGCAATCAATAAGCAATGAATAGCAGTGTAATGGTCATAATAAATCTAATCAATAATCATTTTAGCAGCAGCGTAGGTGTGAGGGGGTGTGTGCGTGTAAGTGTGTGGCGTCAGTAATGAGTGTGTGAGTGAGGGTGTTTGTGAGTATGTGCGTGTGAGAAGAGTGACAGTGAAGGTGTGTGTGTGTGTGTGTCTGAGTGGGTAGAGACCTGGGCATAGTCAGTGTGGATAGGCTGTGGGAGACGGAGAGCAGTAGTTGTTAGCCATTTAAGTCTTGTGGCCAGGGGATAGAAGCTGTTTACGAGTCTGTTGGTCTGTCGGTTGATGCACTGGGACCGCCTGCCGGATGGGAGCATGGAGAACAGTCCATGTCTCAGGTGGCTGGAGTCTTTGGCAATTTTTCGGGCCTTTCTCAGACACCACCTGGCATGCATGTCCTGGATGACTGGGAGATCACCCCCAGTGATGCACTGGGCCGTTCGCACCACCCTCTGTAGGGCCTTCCGTTCGAGGGCGGTGCAGTTGCCATACCAGACGGTGTTACAACCAGTCAGGATGCTCTCGATGGTGCAGCTGTAAAAGTTCCTTAGGATCTGAGGGGCCATGCCAAATCGTGTCAACCTCCTGAGGGAGAAGAGGCACTGCCTTGCCTTCTCCAGGATGTACTGGTGTGAGTGGACCATGTTAAGTCCTCAGTGATGTGTACACAGAAGAACTTGAAGCTCTTGATCCTCTCCACTGCGGCCCTGTGGATGGGTGTGTACACCCCCACTGTTTCCTGTAGTCCATAATTAGCCCCTTGGTCTTGTTGACGTTGAGAGAGAGGTCTCTGACCTCCTCCTTGTAGGCTGTCTCATCGCCGATGGTGGTCAGGCCTACCACCATTGTGTCGTCAGCAAACTTGATGATGGAGTTGTAGTCGTGCGTGGACACACAGTCGTGGGTAAACAGGTAGTACAGGAGGAGGGCTAAGCACACACCCCAGCGCAGCCACATGTTGAGGGTCAGCATGGCAGAGGTGTTGTTACTTGGGCTGTTGCGGTGACCGCATATGTTTTAATAAGGTTTGAATCACAACTAAAGTGGCCAAATAACTTCTTAAAATTAAGCACATTCATCCGCTTTATAGGGGTGTATTGCCTAACTGGCATACATAAGCAGTGCGTGAGTTTCAAGTTTGGGGAAGATAATTTTCACCATAAAAATGCACCTTTATAATAAAAGCATTACATGCATAATTGCATTTGCGGTCACTTTTGATAATGGTGTTTTCAGCTAATGGAACATTTGCGCTTATAGCCTACTACCATGTGCGCACTGCTGCGCTTATAATGTGAAGGAATAGCCTAATAGTTTATCAACATTTTAAGCTAAACGTCTGATCTGTTGGGTCAGCCACATTGCGTAAAAATGTTTGGAATATTTATTTCTTGCACAGAATAGAATAGGTCGACCTTTGTACTATGGGGATAGTAGATTGACATAGGCTAGTGCTTTTGCTGTTCGTTAGGCCTACTCATGTTGTTGGCTGACGATAAGTAAATGTGGACAATTCTTCCAATATCTTCAATATGCACCTTGGAATTGGGACAAGCGCAGATGCGTCCCCGATGTGTCTGTCTTCACTTGTAGCCTGTGAGAAAGACCCGATCACGTGATGGAGCGCGCAGCACTCAGGGAGAAGGGCACAACGGCCACTGGCCGCAAAAGGCATGGATTTCTTTAGGGTGCATTACGGCCACAGAAAGGGGATGCCGCCATGAAATTCTAGGCATTATCAAGTGCTTGCCAAATTGTGAATGAGTGACTGATGTAGTGTGTACAGCCTGCGCAAAAAAACTAAGCAGAGCTCATGCCTTTTCAAGGAACTTTTTTCAAATCATCATTAGTCACATCATGCAGCCTTACAATGTATTAAAAATCCAAACATATAGCCCAACGTTTGTAGAACAACTAAAGTTGCATGAATAACTCTAAATTAAGCATATAGGAATACCTATCTCTTTGTTAACCACTCAACACAGAATAGCCGCATGTGCACACTCCCTCTAATTGTATGGAGAAAATGTCCTTTCTATTTTATTCAGCTTTGTTCAATTGTATTGTTCAGCTTTGTTCAATTGTATTGTTCATACTATAAAATAATGCCACGGAATTCTAAGCAAATCTTGTCTGCTAAATTAACTAGTGTAGCCCACAGTCATTTGGCATAGCCAAATCAGGTCCTAACATAAAGGACAACTCAGAGTATGCTATTCTGTTCTTCTGAAATAGACTACAATTTCTTCATATCATGCTTCTTTAGACCTGTCTAAAATAAATAATGGATTTATTGTGAAGGTGTAGGCTGTATTACATGGATTTATTATACTTTTTTTAAAATGTCAGCATCAGTGGCTTGTAGGCTATGTGGCGCAGTGGTCTAAGGGCTCCCGAGTGGCGCAGTGGTCTAAGGCACTGCATCTCAGTGCTTGAGGCAGAACTACAGACCCCCTGTTCGATTCCAGGCTGTATCACAACCGGCCGTGATTGGGAGTCCCATAGGGCGGCGCACAATTGGCCCAGCGTCGTCCGGGTTTGGCCGGTGTAGGCCGTCATTGTAAATAAGAATTTGTTCTTAACTGACTTGCCTAGTTAAATAAAGGTAAAAATAAAATAAAATGTGTGGAAGCCAGGAGATGCTAAATGTGTTTGTTAATTAACAGTCAATTACTGTGAGACCGACAGTTATTTGCTTGACAATCACCGGCTGACGAAATTTCGTGACCGCCACAGCCCTAGTTGTTACCTACTCACCACCTGTGGTCGGCCCGTCAGGAAGTCCAGGATCCAGTTGCGGAGGGAGTTGTTCAGTCCCAGGGTCCCGAACTTGGTGACGAGCTTGGAGGGCACTATGGTGTTGAACATTGAGCTGTAGTCTATGAACAGCATCCTCACATAGGTATTCCTCTTGTCCAGGTGGGAGAGGGCAGTGTGGAGTACAATTGAGTCTATATCGTCTGTAGACGAGCAGTATGCAAATTGGAGTGGGTCTAGGCTGTCTGGGATGATGGAGTTGATGTGTGCCATGACCAGCCTTTCAATGCAATTCATGATTACAGATGTGAGTGCTACAGGGCAGTAGTCATTGTGGCAGGTAGCCTTAGAATTCATAGTAACAGGAATGATGGTGGTCAGCTTGACATATGGGGACTGGGACAAGGACAAAATGACAGTGAAGATGCCTGCCAGCTGGTCTTTGCATGCTCTGAGAATTGGCCCTGGAATACCTACCGGCCCCACGGCCTTGCCAGTGTTGACCAGATTAAAAGACTTACTCACGTCGGCTTCGGAGAACGAGATCACCCGTTCTTCTGGGACGGCGGGGTCCCTTGAGTTCGTCTGGTAGAGAGGCATCTTTGGGCAGATCACGGCTAGGTCTTCTTTTGTAATCCGTAATGGACTATAGCCCCTGCCACGTGTTGAGCGTTGGAGCCGGTGTAATAGGATTCCACCTTGTTCCTATGTTGTCCTTTTGCCTGTTTGATGGCTCTGCGGATGTCGTACCTGGACTTCTTGTACACGTTCGTGTCCTCAGCCGTAGCCTCGGGGTTGGCTGCGATAGCCCTGTGTGCGGTAGCTCTGTCCTTTAGCTTAGCACGTACATCTGTGTTAATCTACGGCTTTTGATTGGGGAAGTATTAAACCTTCACTGTGGGGACAACGTCGGCGATGCATTTCCTTATGAAGCCGTTGACAGAGGTGGTTAGCTCGTTGATGCTATCGGTGGAGTCCCGGAATATATTCCAGTCAGTGCTAGCAAAGCAGTCCTGCATCATAGCCTCTGCTTCGGTGGACCATTTCTCTACGGAGCGCATCACGGGTACTTCCTGTTTGAGCTTCTGTTTGTAAACAGTAAGCAGGAGTATAGAGTCATGATCTGATTTGCTGAAAGGGGAATGAGGGAGGGCCTTGTATGCTTGCTTGTGGGTTGAGTAACAGTGGTCTAGGACTATATATCGCCCCTAGTGGTGAAGAAGAAGTGTTGATAGAAGTTGGGCATCACCTGTCTTAGTGACAAGGAATTAAAATCACTGGTAACAAGAAAAGCTGCCTCTGGGTGCATGGTTTCCTGTTTGTTTATAGCCTCGTACAGTTTAAGTGCCAGCTTGTTGTTGTCCTGAGGTGGAATACCGTATATACAGTGGGGGAAAAAAGTATTTAGTCAGCCACCAATTGTGCAAGTTCTCCCACTTAAAAAGATGAGAGAGGCCTGTAATTTTCATCATAGGTACACGTCAACTATGACAGACAAAATGAGAAAAGAAAATCCAGAAAATCACATTGTAGGATATTTTATGAATTTATTTGCAAATTATGGTGGAAAATAAGTATTTGGTCACCTACAAACAAGCAAGATTTCTGGCTCTCACAGACCTGTAACTTCTTCTTTAAGAGGCTCCTCTGTCCTCCACTTGTTACCTGTATTAATGGCACCTGTTTGAACTTGTTATCAGTATAAAAGACACCTGTCCACAACCTCAAACAGTCACACTCCAATCTCCACTATGGCCAAGACCAAAGAGCTGTCAAAGGAAACCAGAAACAAAATTGTAGACCTGCACCAGGCTGGGAAGACTGAATCTGCAATAGGTAAGCAGCTTGGTTTGAAGAAATCAACTGTGGGAGCAATTATTAGGAAATGGAAGACATACAAGACCACTGATAATCTCCCTCGATCTAGGGCTCCACGCAATATCTCACCCCGTGGGGTCAAAATGATCACAAGAACGGTGAGCAAAAATCCCAGAACCACACGGGGGGACCTAGTGAATGACCTGCAGAGAGCTGGGACCAACGTAACAAAGTCTACCACCAGTAACACACTACGCCGCCATGGACTCAAAACCTGCAGTGCCAGACGTGTCCCCCTGCTTAAGCCAGTACATGTCCAGGCCCGTCTGAAGTTTGCTAGAGTGCATTTGGATGATCCAGAAGAGGATTGGGAGAATGTCATATGGTCAGATGAAACCAAAATAGAACTTCTTGGTAAAAACTCAACTCGTCGTGTTTGGAGGACAAAGAATGCTGAGTTGCATCCAAAGAACACCATACCTACTGTGAAGCATGGGGGTGGAAACATCATGCTTTGGGGCTGTTTTTCTGCAAAGGGACCAGGACGACTGATCCGTGTAAAGGAAAGAATTAATGGGGCCATGTATCGTGAGATTTTGAGTGAAAACCTCCTTCCATCAGCAATGGCATTGAAGATGAAACGTGGCTGGGTCTTTCAGCATGACAATGATCCCAAACACACCGCCCGGGCAACGAAGGAGTGGCTTCGTAAGAAGCATTTCAAGGTCCTGGAGTGGCCTAGCCAGTCTCCAGATCTCAACCCCATAGAAAATCTTTGGAGGGAGTTGAAAGTCCGTGTTGCCCAGCGACAGCCCCAAAACATCACTGCTCTAGAGGAGATCTGCATGGAGGAATGGGCCAAAATACCAGCAACAGTGTGTGAAAACCTTGTGAAGACTTACAGAAAACGTTTGACCTGTGTCATTGCCAACAAAGGGTATATAACAAAGTATTGAGAAACTTTTGTTATTGACCAAATACTTATTTTCCACCATAATTTGCAAATAAATTCATTAAAAATCCTACAATGTGATTTTCTGGATTTTTTTTTCTCATTTTGTCTGTCATAGTTGACGTGTACCTATGATGAAAATTACAGGCCTCTCTCATCTTTTTAAGTGGGAGAACTTGCACAATTGGTGGCTGACTAAATACTTTTTTCCCCCACTGTACAGCAGTCAAGATAACAGATGCAAACTTTCTCGGGAGGTAGAAGGGTCGTCATTTGACCATCAGGTATTCCAAGACAGGTGAACAATGGGTGAAGACTGAACAACATTTGTTGTTGATGAAAATACATACTCCTCCCCCTCCGCTATCGGAGGTCATCCATCTTATTACCAAGTGACTTATTGGCCAATAGAATGGAGGGAAGTGGTGCCTGGTTTCGCCTTAGTTTCATCAGGACGCCCGCTTTCCTGCCTTTTTCTCGCCAGCGTTTCCTCCTGGGTAGCCTGAAGATTGGGTCGTAGGAATACAAGAGCCCAGGGCAGATGAGTCAAAGTTGAAGCCTGAATTGAGGTTAGTAACTGCCCATCTGGTGTTCAAAAGTTATTGTCGGTCATAAGAAATGATAGTGGATAACTCCGGTAAGAGACATATAGACCCTTCAGCCATCGGAGAGGTGTGTCAACTGCTGAAGCTGATCTGCAAAATCGCAGAATAGGCATAAGCCAATGTATTGGATCTTATCAGAAAACATTCATTCTATAAGCTAAAAGAGAAAAGAGTTTCACATTCTGAAATGACATGTAGATATAGTCAACACTTGCCACATATGTTATACGTTTCTTGTTGACTATTTATATAATTTTCTTTCCTGCTACTGAAGAATGCACTTAGTTGAAACACACACAGCACAACATTTACTCTTGTGTTGGGCGTGGTTGGTGCGCTTAGTCTAACTATTGTGGGGGTGCATCAACCACACACATAATACAAGACACATACCTTACTGTATATCCTCTGTCACATCAACTACTGGAAAAAACACACGCACACCCACCAGCACACCCCTATTGGGAGAAAAACCCAATAGAAAATCTACATACAGAATTCTGCAGAATTATCCTAAATATCCAAAAGAAAGTACCAAATAATGCATGCAGAGGGGAACTCGGACGATTCCCTTTAATTGTAAATATAAAGAAAAGGACACAAACATTTTGGCACCATTTGAAATTAAGCCCCAAAACATCCTTACATTTCAAAGCACTGGAAACCCAAGAGCTCAACCCTGAAAAGAGTCCCCTATGTCAGCTGTTAAAAACACTAAACAACCCTATTATCCAAACACACAGGGAAATCAATCAAAATGTTACAGAAATGAAAACCTCCAATTTGACAAATTGGAAAAATTAAACAAAAACACAGAATAAACTAAATTGCTCAAAAGAGAATACAAATTGGCAGAATATCTCTACTCTGTCAGAGATACAAAATAGAGACAGATCCTGACAAAATACAGGCTCATTGACCACCAATTGGGTATAGAAAGAAAAAGAGAGACACAAAAAGACATGGCTACCCAAAGAGGAGCGTCTATGTGGTCACTGCACGACAGGGGAGGTAGAGACAGAGATGCACTTTTTCCTCTACTGCACGATAGGGGAGGTAGAGACAGAGATGCACTTTTTCCTCTACTGCACGATAGGGGAGGTAGAGACAGAGATGCACTTTTTCCTCTACTGCACGATAGGGGAGGTAGAGACAGAGATGCACTTTTTCCTCTACTGCACGACAGGGGAGATAGAGATAGAGATGCACTTTTTCCTCTACTGCACGACAGGGGAGATAGAGACAGAGATGCACTTCTTCCTCTACTGCACGACAGGGGAGGTAGAGACAGAGATGCACTTTTTCCTCTACTGCACGATAGGGGAGGTAGAGACAGAGATGCACTTTTTCCTCTACTGCACGATAGGGGAGGTAGAGACAGAGATGCACCTTTTCCTCTACTGCACGACAGGGGAGGTAGAGACAGAGATGCACTTTTTCCTCTACTGTGAGAAATACTCCCAAATAAGAATATTTTTTCAAGAAAATGTCTCAATCAATTCCCAAGTTCTGTGCATTTACTAATTACATAAAACTGGTGATTATTCTGGGTGAGGGAGAAACCACAAATACTGTATTACTGCCAGATACAGTGGGGGAAAAAAGTATTTAGTCAGCCACCAATTGTGCAAGTTCTCCCACTTAAAAAGATGAGAGAGGCCTGTAATTTTCATCATAGGTACACGTCAACTATGACAGACAAAATGAGAAAAAAAATTCCAGAAAATCACATTGTAGGATTTTTTATGAATTTATTTGCAAATTATGGTGGAAAATAAGTATTTGGTCAATAACAAAAGTTTCTCAATACTTTGTTATATACCCTTTGTTGGCAATGACACAGGTCAAACATTTTCTGTAAGTCTTCACAAGGTTTTCACACACTGTTGCTGGTATTTTGGCCCATTCCTCCATGCAGATCTCCTCTAGAGCAGTGATGTTTTGGGGCTGTCGCTGGGCAACACGGACTTTCAACTCCCCTCCAAAGATTTTCTATGGGGTTGAGATCTGGAGACTGGCTAGGCCACTCCAGGACCTTGAAATGCTTCTTATGAAGCCACTCCTTCGTTGCCCGGGCGGTGTGTTTGGGATCATTGTCATGCTGAAAGACCCAGCCACGTTTCATCTTCAATGCCCTTGCTGATGGAAGGAGGTTTTCACTCAAAATATCACGATACATGGTCCCATTCATTCTTACCTTTACACGGATCAGTCGTCCTGGTCCATTTGCAGAAAAAACAGCCCCAAAGCATGATGTTTCCACCCCCCATGCTTCACAGTAGGTATGGTGTTCTTTGGATGCAACTCAGCATTCTTTGTCCTCCAAACACGACGAGTTGAGTTTTTACCAATAAGTTCTATTTTGGTTTCCATATGACATTCTCCCAATCCTCTTCTGGATCATCCAAATGCACTCTAGCAAACTTCAGACGGGCCTGGACATGTACTGGCTTAAGCAGGGTGACACGTCTGGCACTGCAGGATTTGAGTCCCTGGCGGCGTAGTGTGTTACTGATGGTAGGCTTTGTTACTTTGGTCCCAGCTCTCTGCAGGTCATTCACTAGGTCCCCCCCGTGTGGTTCTGGGATTTTTGCTCACCGTTCTTGTGATCATTTTGACCCCACGGGGTGAGATCTTGCGTGGAGCCCCAGATCGAGGGAGATTATCAGTGGTCTTGTATGTCTTCCATTTCCTAATAATTGCTCCCACAGTTGATTTCTTCAAACCAAGCTGCTTACCTATTGCAGATTCAGTCTTCCCAGCCTGGTGCAGGTCTACAATTTTGTTTCTGGTGTCCTTTGACAGCTCTTTGGTCTTGGCCATAGTGGAGATTGGAGTGTGACTGCTTGAGGTTGTGGACAGGTGTCTTTTATACTGATAACAAGTTCAAACAGGTGCCATTAATACAGGTAACGAGTGGAGGACAGAGGAGCCTCTTAAGGAAGAAGTTACAGGTCTGTGAGAGCCAGAAATCTTGCTTGTTTGTAGGTGACCAAATACTTATTTTCCACCATAATTTGCAAATAAATTCATAAAAAATCCTACAATGTGATTTTCTGGAAAAAAATTCTCAATTTGTCTGTCATAGTTGACGTGTACCTATGATGAAAATTACAGGCCTCATCTTTTTAAGTGGGAGAACTTGCACAATTGGTGGCTGACTAAATACTTTTTTTCCCCACTGTATATGAATGCCATAGCCTGAGGGACATCCCATGACCATTAATTCCTTGAAGTATTTACATTGTATATAACTTACAAGTAATCCATAGTGTAACCATCAACCTTATTTTTATTTAATTACATTTATCGACGGAAGATTACACAATACAACAGCAGTAGTGTTGTACCTGTATACATTATTATATGTACTATTATTATTACTACTGAAATTAACTGTATTTCATTATCCTCATTGCATTGTACTTTATTTACTGAAATGTTGTACCACTATACAGCTTTGGCAATATCTACAAATGGTATTTTCATGCCAATAAAGCAATGAGAGAGAGAGAGAGAGAGAGAGAGAGAGAGAGAGAGAGAGAGAGAGAGAGAGAGAGAGAGAGAGAGAGAGAGAGAGAGAGAGAGAGAGAGAGAGAGAGAGAGAGAGAGAGAGAGAGAGAGAGAGAGAGAGAGAGAGAGAGAGAGAGAGAGAGAGAGAGAGCGCTCACGGAAGGAGGGATCTGGCATGAGCACAGTCCATTGTTCTGGGGCAGAATTGACAGAGAAGTGGCACAGAGAGTGGAGGGAAACTGTTTTCCTTCCAAACAGACACAATTTATAACACTGGCTGAGTCAGAAAACCCCAGAGGCAATGAACGGAAAACTGACCTCATACTCTCACTGGCTAGAGCCCTACAAGGCTGAACTGTGCTGGAAGCAGAGGCAAACTTAAAGGGGTAGTGCACCCAACTGACATAATTTGTTCTTCTTTTCCTCACCTTTGAAGTAATTCAATGTGAATGGGTCATGAATGACTGTCATTTACAATAACACTTTCATTACCTGTGGTGGCCATAGCTAACATTCGCATTGAGCAATAGGTGGTAAGGTGCCCTTGTCTCAGAATGAGAAGAATACCCTGTAGACTTTCTTTTAGACATGGTGCAAATGATGTCTACACCAATGCCTGCTGACAACATGTTGCCAAATACTTTTAGGTCGGTGACGAACAGAACTAGGTAAACAAAGCCTGTGTGGTGTGTCTGGTTTTGGCATGCAATGACCTGCATGCCAAAATTTGAATTCAAGTGATATCTAGGTATTCACATTGTTTTCCATATCAAATTGAACATGGAATTTTGAGGAAACCAATAATAAAACCTCAATGAGTTTAGTTATTTAGTAATAATAGGATCTCTATCCAGTCCTTACCCTGACCTTTTGAGCATTATATTCCTTAGTGAAGGGACAACGGTGGAGTAGTTGAAACAGCCTAATCCAGTATTATTCATTCACATTAGGTACGGTTTCTCAAACTATTTTGTAATCAGCTCCTGTTCTAGATGGGCCTCTACTGTATGTCCACTTTTGATCCCAAACATAAGCTGTGGCTTTTGTGTGCACGTGTGTGTGTGTGTGTGTTGGAATGCAGAGTGCATCCCAAAGAGTTAAGATTAGGCCGATGAATCATGCTGAAGGAATTAATTAATCAGCAGGGAGGGAGGGGAGAGATGGTTAGGAAGGAAAAGAGAGAAGAGGGGTTTGTGTGTGTGTGTGAGTAACTTAACCCTGGCCACGAGGGGCGAGAAGACTGCTGTCGAATCTGTGTGAACTACCTCCGATGTCTTGCCTCAGCAGCTATATCGGCTTTCTGTCAAACTCCATGTATGTCACAGAGGTGTGTGTGTGTGTCTCTCTCTCTGTGTGCGTGTTAGGGTTGGGCGATGTCAATCTTTGTCCTATCGTGATTATGTACCAATAAAACATTGTGATATATGATGCTATCGCCCCCTATTGGCCAACCTCAAAAAATTATATTTTTTAAGTAAAATAAAAACACTGCTAAACTTACAGTTGGGCTACAGTAAGGAAATCGAAAGCAACTGGATGAATCTTGACGGAAGGTAATGTTGTTGAAAGCCTGGGCAGAGGCTAAGTGCAGGCAAATCTTTTCTAATGTTGCTTTCTGGGGGAGGAGTGTCAGCATGGAGTGTGTGTGTATGTGTGGCGCGTTGTGATGGAGCAGTGACTGTCTGATGAGGAATGGGCTGTCTTACCGTAGTGACGTGGGCTGGATGGAAGCAATCTACCACAGAGCCATATCTACAGTATATATGTATGACTGGTCTACCGTCTCCAGAACTGGATAATAATTGCTTTATTTGCCTCATAAAATAATAAAATAAATATATACAGTACCAGTCAAAAGTTTGGACACACCTACTCATTCCAGGGGTTTTCTTTATTTTTTTTACTATTTTCTACATTGTAGAATAATAGTGAAGACATCAAAGCTATGAAATAACACATATGGAATCATGTAGTAACCAAACAAGTGTTAAACAAATCCAAATATATGTTATATTTGAAATTCTTCAAACAGCCACCCTTTCCCTTGATGACAGCTTTGCACACTCTTGGCATTCTCTCAACCAGCTTCACCTGGCTTGCTTTTCCAACAGTATTGAAGGAGTTCCCACATATGCTGTGCACTTGTTGGCTGCTTTTCCTTCACTCTGCGGTCCGACTCATCCCAAACCATCTCAATTGGGTTGAGGTCGGGGGATTGTGGAGGCCAGGTCATCTGATGCAGCACTCCATCACGCTCCTTCTTGGTAAAATAGCCCTTACACAGCCTGGAGGTGTGTTTTGGGTGTGTTTAGTCCCACTAAGCCCAAACCAGATGGGATGGCGTATCACTGCAGAATGCTGTGGCAGCCATGCTGGTTAAGTGTGCCTTGAATTCAAAATAAATCACTGAAACTGCCCTTCGGGTTACAAGAGAAATGGATCTCCATTGGTTCCAACTACAAGCAACAATATCATGTTCCGTTCCCTCCTTTTGCCGCCTTTGTTGACTTCGTCATCCAGCAAGCCAGAATCAGGAATGACCCCAGTTTCAACCTTGTTGCCGATATTCCTGCTAAAGCAGACAAAGTTCCCTGAAAGCAAGGCAGACAGAGGGAAGTCTCAGTTCACAAAACAGAGGTATCCCCCACTACCACCTCCAACTCAGACAAGCTTATTAAGAAAGCCTTGAAATCTGAACGGCAGTGCCCTATCCTCAAGAAGCCTCACCCCTTATGGAAGTGCTGTGCCTTCCGCGAGAAACCACTGGACCAACGCAAGGCTTTCCTGAAAGAGAATGGCATATGCTTTAGATGTTGTTCATCCTCCTTTCACATTGCCAAGAACTGCAAGTCAAGCGTTAGCTGTGCAGAATGTGAGCGATAGTCATAACAGCGCCCTTCATCCAGGACCACACCCTGGGTCAAAAAGGCAGACCTTCCTACAGAGCACGGTGGGGAGGAAGAGCTCACACCTCCCTCTGACGTAATGTCCCAGTGTACGCAAGTCTGCGGTGGGAACCTCACCGACAGGTCTTGCTCTAAGATCTGCCTCGTCAAAATCTACCCAACAGGCTACCGAGATAGAGCAGTGACATTCTATGCCATCCTCGATGAGCAAAGCAACAGATCATTGCCTCCTGAGTGGCGCAGTGGTCTAAGGCACTGCATCGCAGTGCTAGCTGTGCCACTAGAGATCCTGGTTCGAATCCAGGCTCTGTCATAGCCGGCCGCGACCGGGAGACCCATGGGGCGGCGCACAATTGGCCCAGCGTCGTCCAGGGTAAGGGAGGGAATGGCCGGTAGGGATGTAGCTCAGTTGGTAGAGCATGGCGTTTGCAACGCCAGGGTTGTGGATTCGATTCCCACTGGGGGCCAGTATGAAAAATAATTATAATAAAAAAATAATGTATGCACTGACTAAACTGTAAGTCGCTCTGGATAAGAGCGTCTGCAAAAAAATTAAAAATAATCATTGGTTCATTCTGAGTTCTTCGATATCTTCAGGGTACAAGGCCCCAGCTCTCCCTACTCCCTTAAGACCTGTGCCGGTGTGATGGAGACAGAAGGAAGAAGAGCCAACGGCTACCAGGTAGATGAATGGGCAAGTCAGTCTTCCACTGCTAACTCTCATAGAGTGTAACGAGATCCCAAACAACCGATCTGAGATCCCAACTCCAGATGTAGCGCTCCACCATGCTCACCTGAAACCCCTTGCTTACCTCATCCCAGAACTTGAACCTAAAGCTCCCGTCATGCTTCTGGAAGAGAAATTATCAGAGTCCGCAAGGTGCTCAAGCAAGTTAATGGGCCCCATGACTCACCATACGCCCAGAAGCTTGACCTCGGATGGGTCATAATAGGCAACGTCTGCCTGGGGAGCGTTCACAAGCCTCTCTCAGTGAGTACCTTTTACACAAACACTTTGGAGAAAGGACGTCCTACTCTCTTCGAGCCATGTCCCAACCTCTTCTTGGTGAAAGAAAGATTCCGGAATGCCCAAGCTCCCGATCAAGCTGCATTATGCTTCTACAAAAGTATTCCTTGCGACAAAGAGGAAGTTCACTTGGGCTGCAATGTGTTCCAGCAAACTAGAGACGACAATAAAGTGGCCTTCTCCATCGAAGACAGCATTTTTCTGAAAATCATAAAGGAAGGGATCAGGAAGGACGACAGCAACAGCTGGGTGGCACCATTACCATTCAAGTCACTAAGACGTTGTCTCCCCGACAATAGATTTTCGAGAATGGTCATGCCGAAGTGGCTCTGCCCTGAAAGAAGAAGAACAGTGGTACCTACCTACATTTGGTGTCTATCACCCAAAGAAGCTTGATCAAATCCATGTGATTTTTGACTCCAGTGCCCAATACGATGGAGTATCCCTCAATGACGTCCTCATGACTGGGACCGACCTCATCAACACACTCCTTGGGGTGCTTACTCGCTTCCGTAAGGAATCTGTCGCTGTGACAGCAGATATTAAACAAATGTTCCACTGTTTCCTGGTGTAACAAGAAGACTGTAACTTCCTGAGATTCCTGTGGTTCCAGGACAACGACTTGTCCAAAGACATCATCGACTACTGCATGAAGGTCCATGTCTTCGGCAACAGTCCCTCTCCAGCAGTGGCCATCTACGGCCTCAAACGGTCTGTTCAAGAAGGAGTTCCAGACTACGATCCTGATGTCAGACAGTTTGACGATGGCTTAAAGTCATTTCCTACAGTCCAAGATGCAGTCACCCTACTCAAGAGAACACAAGAGATTCTCGCCAACTCTAATCTGAAGTTACACAAGATTGCCTCAAACAAGAAGGAGGTAATGGAAGCATTTCCATCTCAAGATCACGCAAACGACCTCAAAGTTCTCGACATAGGGTCAGACACTCTGCCTATGCAGCACAGCTTGGGTCTCAACTGGGACCTCAGGACCGACACTTTCACCTTCAAGGTAGATGAAGATGAGAAGCCCTTCACACGCCGAGGAGTGCTATCAACTGTGAACAGTCTGTACGACCCACTGGAATTTGTGGCCCCTGACACCATTCAAGGCAAGTCTATTCTCAGGGAGCTCACAATGGCAAACGACGAATGGGACTCTCCCCTGCCCCAGAAATGGAGGAGCCATGGGTTACATGGAGAGAGTCTTTGAAAGAGCTATGCAACCTCTATATCCCTAGGGCTTACACTAAGGTCTCACCCCCAGAAGCGAGATGAAGAGAACTATGCATATTCTCGGATGCATCCACGAAGGCAATAGCCGCAGATGCCGACCTCCAAAGTGACAGACGTCAAAGAAGACAGTCACATGGGCTTTGTTATGGGTAAAGCAAAACTGGCACCACGCCCAGAACACACGATTCCAAGGTTGAAACTCTGCGCAGCAGTCTTGGCAGTTGAGTTTGCCGAGCTCATCACCTCAGAAATAGACATCGAGCTTGATGATACAACCTTCCACACAGACAGCAAGGTGGTGTTAGGTTACATCAACAACGAGACCCGGGGCTTCTATGTCTATGTCAGCAATCGAGTCCATCGGATAAGGAGATCTACTCGTCCAGAACAGTGGCGCTATGTACCTACAGATCAGAACCCTGCAGATCATGCAACGAGATTCATCCCTGCAGCTTACCTCTCATACACAACCTGGCTCTCTGGCCCTGCGTTTCTGACACGCCAGTCTCTCAGTCTTGAAAGGAACGCTTTTGAGCTCATTAACCCCTCCTCAGATGCCGATGTTCGCCCCCAAGTGTCCACACTGAAGACAACAACTTCAGCCAAGCAGTTTGGATCCTTACGGTTTTCAAGGTTCTCCACTTGGAAGTCGCTGACTCGTGCCATCACTCACCTCGTTCACATCGCTCGTCTTTTCAACAACACTACAGCGGCAAAAGACAGCAACTGTAAGGGCTGGCACTACTGTCAGACAGCATGCACACCAGACGGATTTTCTCAGTCAAAGGATATCATCATACGGACAGTCCAAGAGGAAACCTATCTAAGAGAGTTTGAGTGCATCAGGAATCAGGAAACAATTCCCAAAGACAGCTCTCTGAGAGCCTTAGATCCATTCATTGATAAAGACGGCCTTCTGAGAGTTGGGGGTCGCATCACTGAAGCAAAACTCGGACACGACGAGAAGAACCCCCTGATCATCCCGGGGAAGCATCACGTCACAACTTACTGGTGAGGCATTACCACGAACGGACCCAACACCAGGGACGCCTTTTCACAGAGGGAGACATCCGTACAGCCGGTCTTTGGATAGATGGCGGTAAAAAGTGCGTGAACAGCATCATCCACCAGTGTGTCACCTGTCAGAGACTTCGTGGTCTTCCTCAGGCACAGAAGATGGCCAGCCTTCCTGCTGATCGTCTCTCCACTGAACCTCCGTTCACCCATGTCGGCCTGGACGTATTTGGTCCATGGACCGTCGCCTCTCGCCGGACAAGAGGAGGCCACGCCCACAGTAAGCGGTGGGCCGTCATATTCACCTGTATGAGCGTGAGAGTCGTTCATATCGAAGTCCTTGAGTCACTGGATACATCAAGCTTTATCAATGCCCTGAGGCGTTTCTTCTTGATCCGAGGCCCAGCAAAGCAGATTCGTTCTGACAGTGGGACCATCTTCATTGGGGCATGCAAGGAACTTAAGATCCCCTCGAATATCAACAATGACTCCGTGGATACCTACCTGTCAGAACAGGGCTGCACCTGGATATTCAACCCGCCTCATGCCTCTCACATGGGTGGTGCCTGGGAGAGGATGATTGGCGTAGCAAGGAGAATCCTAGTTTCTATGTTCCTCCAACAGAGTCATTAAATGCTATGTCACAAAACGCTCACTACTCTGATGGCAGAAGTAGCTGCCATCATCAATGCCAGACCTCTGGTTCCAGTCTCTACAGATCCAGATGACCCTCTCATACTTACACCTGCTACTCTCCTCACACAGAAAGTGAGTATCCCTTCGAGTCCTGCTGGTGACTGCGGAGCCAAGGACCTCTTTAAGTGGCAGTGGCTTCAGGTTCAACATCTTGCAAATACCTTCTGGGATAGGTGGAGGAAACAATACCTCTCTTCACTTCAGAAAAGAAGGAAGTGGCAGTCAAACCAGCCCAACCTCGAGCCTGGAAGCATTGTGCTCCTCAAAGACAAACAAGTCAAGAGGAATGAATGGCCTGTTGGACTGATCACTCAGGTCTTTCCCAGCAAGGATGGTAAAGTCCGTAAAGTCGAGGTTAGACTCTGCAAGCAAGAAGGAATTAAGCTCTTTCTTAGGCCCGTCACAGAGACTGTCCTTCTCCTTCCTCCAGAGGTCTAAACAAACAAGGTCTCTTATATGGACATTCCATAGTTATCAGAGTGGTGTTCTATCACGCCAGGTGGGGAGTGTTCTGTTTTAGTTGTAATACTTACCTTGAATTAGGCTCCTCCTATTGTTGATCTGGAGTAATTTCCTTTAGCTAGAAAATGACCCGTCATGTGACTTGTTAGGAGGAAGTTGGTCATTGTTGCCTCATGTAGAGCTCAGAGTGCTCTGTTTCAGTTTTCTGCTCACAATCTTCATCCATCCTTTACATTGTATGCCTTAGGAAGCTTTGTCAGTGAGTATTTTCATTCCTTTTGCATATAGCTTTCATTTCAGAGCATTATTTGTGGAATTTGGATGTGTATGTTTACTTTGTGGAATAGATGGACAGCACTAGCTTAATTGCTACAGTATGTTAGCCTAGCTTTGGCTAGTTGTCAGTGTGAGCATAATATCAGGTTACGTTCATATCTAGTTTGTATTTTAGGACAGATGACATTGTCTTATGCAGACATTGTTGTTTTTGTGTTTCAGTTTCACGCTGTTTCAACTCAATAAATCTTGTGAACATGGAGATCATGCTTTGAGGGTTATTGATGTGGAGGCGTTTATCTTGCTGTCAAAAATATGCACAGTAATGCATACAGAGGACAGTCAGTGTTGTTTACTAGGTGTTGTCCAATGAATTTAGGCTTTTCTCTGACCACTCCCTCCTCAATCAGGGGTGATTAGAAAATGCTTTGTTCAAAAGAAGACGTTTAATCATCGTATCTTTGGCCATGCAGCCGAAACACGCTGGAGTTTTTAAGTCTTTGTTCAATGGAACAAATAAAGGCATTTTAATTAATTATACGAAGAGTGCCTTGATTCTCCTTTCTTTTTGATGACAAATGTATACCTTTTACCAAAGAGCACCTTCTATCTACAAATACCTATTATTGTGTACCCTAGCATCACTTTCCTTATTTTTTCTAAAAATAATTTTGTTTGTTCTATCATAAAGATTTGATTGAGAATAGCCTATGCCTAGGCTTAGGCTATAGACTTTCATTGTTGTTATTTTTGAAAGTCACAACTTTAGGACAGTACCTTCGTAGGCTAGAACATTTGGGAAATAAGCTACTGCTCATTAGGCTTGGGCGGTATCCAGATTTTCATATCGTCATACCGTCCTTCTCTCATCCCGGGATTTATGGTATTACCGGCATAGCACACAAGAGGGCGCAACAAATGCAAGAAAAGCCCATTGTGCCTCTATTACCAGAATGCTAAAATAATTAGCACAAACTAATAGCGAAATCACATAGACGCTGTTAGCTAAATGCTAACGAGCGTAAACATTTTACATTTTAGTCATTTAGCAGACGCTCTTATCCAGAGCGACTTAGAGTTAGTGAGTGCATACATTTTCATACTAAACAAACATAAAGACAGGTAAATCCAGTTCTTAAAGTTATGTACTCCTGAGTGGCGCAGTGGTCTAAGGCACTGCATCGCAGTGCTAACTGTGCCACTAGAGATCCTGGTTCTAATCCAGGCTCTGTCGCAGCCGGCCGCGACCGGGAGACTCATGGGCGGCGAAACAATTGGCCCAGCGTCGTCCAGGGTAGGGGAGGGAATGGCCGGCAGGGATGTAGCTCAGTTGATAGAGCATGGCGTTTGCAACGCCAGGGTTGTGGGTTCGATTCCCACGGGGGGCCAGTATAAAAAAATATGTGTTCACTAACTGTAAGTCGCTCTGGATAAGAGCGTCTGCTAAATGACGTAAATGTAAATGTAAATGTTATGCAAGCATAGCTAGTAGCTAACAAATGTCATTGTCAGCAATTTGCTTTATCTCCTAACGTATTGCACAAATTAACTGCAGGTATTAACTAAAAAGGTAGCAACAAAAATTCAAATTTATTGGAAAACTTCAAATAAATCATTTAGACGTTTTTTTTTTTACTATCTCGTGGCTTTTTTCAAATACCCCTGTATACGGTGTATGTTCATAACTTTAACTTGTATTAAAGCTTTTATGATAGGCCAGTAGGAGAAATTAGGATAGGTTTTTGGCCATTTTTGGTTTTCAACCTCGCTTGGAGGGATTTTCCCGGCCCTCAACTTGATTAAACTTGTCATTAGATTTTTCTATAGGCTATTGATATTGTTTGTTCTCTTTCATTATTAGTCCCCTGACTACCTTACTTTTTTAGGCTATTCAAATAAGTTTTGGGGAGAAAGCCATGCATAAAATGGTGAAGCGTAGCCTTCAGCCATATTCATTATAGGCTATCGAATGCAGAGACAAGGGAATATAGGCAGTTTTTTTTTACGGCTAAACACAAGATAGTTAAGCAATGTCAGTTATTTTAAAAAATGAATAGGTTTAGGCTATAGTCTAAAGCCCATGCATCCGACAGAAAGAGAAAGGACCAATATTTTCGGACTACATTTTGCGCTTCTTTGGTGGAATTCTCCGCTCTGTCTGGCCTACATCCCTCTCTTGCGTTCTGTATCACATATTTATTGAAATAGGCTATAGCTAGTAGGAATAGGCAAATTACTCGGAATGTCACTTGTGCGCTGCCCAGCTGTGCACTGTGAGACTCTGTTCTTTAATGCAAGGCGCCAGTCAAGTTCAAATAGGCTAAACTATTGTCTGTCATATCACGACGTCGTCACCATCGACGATGATTGACAGCCATCATCAATGGTGACGACATTGTGATATGACAGACGATGGTTTAGCCTATGCTATCGTAATATCACCCAACCCTAGTGTGTGTGTGTGTCTGTGTGTTTTTTCAACACCCTTGTGGCCGCATCAACAAGCATTGATCAGTCTGCTTACTCAGCATTCAAGATCAGAGCCACTTTGAGAAAAGACAAAGACCAGCGGTGAGCCAGGAGAATTGGGTCAAGGTTTTCCCCGATTTTATCTCCCCGTTTGTCTAATGCTAAAGGAACTTGGTGGTGAATGCAGAACTGCCCTACCTCTGATGTGTCTGGTCAAATCAGATGGGAGATAAAACTCTAATCTAACTCTGTGACTTAAAGGAAATGGCCTCCCTTAAAGTACAAGGCATCCATACACTTTAAATGTAGGGCATTTGCAGGTCAAATGCAGAGCACAAATTGAAGGAAAGGACCACATACAATGTACTGCCACAGACCCCCTAGGCTCTTACCCTTACCATCTAGGCTTTTGTGTAGATTTGTAAGGATTTAATGGGTAAGAAGTGAACATTCCACCTAGCCTATTAAAGGTCAAGGTAGAGCTAGTACCTATCCAATCCTTCCAGAGCTACACACAAGTTTATGGGATATTTTTGTATCTACATTAAGCACTAGGGATTTAAACTGGAATTGGACTGATCGCTACATCCCTAAATGAACTGGCAAGGACTGTGCTTCCTTCTTAAGAGGGACACAGGACAGGGGATTTTATTTGATTAGCTTAATTTTATGCCAATATTAAAAAGGCAATCGGCTATTGCTACAGTGCCTTCAGAAAGTATTCATACCCCTTGACTTATTCCACATTTTGTTGTGTTACAGCCTGAATTCAAAATGGATTAAATTGATACTTTTTTTCACCCATCTACACACAATACCACATAATGACAGTGAAAACATGTTTTTAGAAATGTTCGCAAATTTATTGAAAATGAAATATAGAAATTACATAAGTATTCACACCCCTGAGTCAATACTTTGTAGAAGCACCTTTGGCGGCGATTACAGCTGTGAATCTTTTTGGGTAAGTCTCTAAGAGCTTTGCACACCGGGATTGTACAATATTTTACCATTTATTATTTTTAAAGTTCTTCAAGCTCCATTAAGTTGATTGTTGATCATTGCTAGACAGACATTTTCAAGTCTTGCCATAGATTTTCAAGCCAATTTAAGTAAACTGTAACTAGGCCACTCATGAATATTCAATGATGTTTTGGTAAGCAAATCCTAGTGTTTTAGGTTATTGTCCTGCTGAAAGGTGAATTCGTCTCCCAGTTTTCCTCTAGGATTTTGCCTGTGCTTATAGCTGTGTTCTGTTTCTTTTTAACCAAAAAAAATCCCTAGTCCTTGCCAATGACAAGCATACCCATAACATGATGCAGCAACCTCCATGCTTGAAAATATGAAGAGTGATACTCAGTGATGTGTTGGATTTGCCCTCCTGTATTCAGGACAAAAAGTTAATTTCTTTGCCACATTTCTTGCAGTATTGCTTAAGTGCCTTGCTTCAAACAGGATGCTTGTTTTGGAATCTTTTTATTCTGTACAGGGTTCCTTTTCACTGTCATTTAGATTAGTATTGTGGAGTAACTACAATGTTGTTGATCCATCCCCAGTTTTCTCATATCACAACCATTGAACTCTGTAACTGTTTTAAAGTCACCATTGGCCTCATGGTGAAATCCCTGAGCAGTTTCCTTCCTCTGCGGCAACTGAGTTAGGAAGGATGCCTGTATCTTTGTAGTGACACCATCCAAAACCTAATTAATAACTTCACCATGCTCAAAAGGATTTATTCAGCGTCAATCGGTGCCGTTCTTTGCGAGGCAATGAAAAACCTCCCTGGTCTTTGTGGTTGAATGTGCTTGAAATCCACTACTCGATTGAGGGACCTTACAGATAATTGTATGTGTGGGGTACAGATATGGGGTAGTTATTCAAAAATCATGTTTACCACTATTATTAAACACGAAATGAGTCCATGCAACTTATTATGAGAGCACATTTTTACTCCTGAGCTTATTTAGGCTTGCAATAACAATTAATAAATAAAAACATCGACAAACAAAATTCCACTTTGACATTATGGGGTATTGTGTGTAGATCAGTGACACAACATTTCAATTTAATAAATTATTAAATGCAGGCTGTAACACAACAAAATGTGGAAAAAGTAAATGTGTGTGAATACTTTCAGAAGGCACAGTAGAAAAATCTGAAGAAAAATATCACAGTATGCTTCAAGTTATACCAACATGTCATGAGTCTTTCAGTTTGATACATTGTTCAGAAACGTGTTTAAATGTCACTGCCGCAATTGGCGCTATTTTTCTCCTTGTTACAAGAAAACTCATAGCCTGATTTCCCCCCCACACACATCTATGTAGCCCGAAAGTCTAGTTGGTAATATCCAGTAACACATGTAACTCATAAAGATGGTCTGCAGAAAGTGTCTGTTCTTTGTCTCTTTGACATCCTTCAGGGGACATCTGGCCTGGAATCTGGTACAATATATGTTATCCACCATTCATAACTGAGGGGCATTTGTGGACAACAAATGTGTAAATCTTTGCCTGGAGAGTGTGTGAACCTCGTAGGCTGTCCTTACAACATTGGCTAAACTAAAGAACAAACGTCAAACTGCATTTGAAACATAAAATAAATCTATCAATAAATTACATTCTATTACATGTGAACTAGAGGTCTTCACGGGTCCAGAAAGTTGGACCCATTCCGAAATGGATCAGTGGCTTTCCCACCCGACCCGATATGCATGCATGCATTTTTTATTTTTACGGAGACCCGTTCCGAATGGACCCGAGGACAGTCAGACCCGTTCCGAAAAAGCCTGTGGACAAACAGACCCAAACAGACCCGTGCTGGTTTGGATCTGAGAGACCCGTTCAGATCCGAGAGTAGAAAGAGAGCAAGAAAGAAACCTCCAACTGGGCGCTGCCAGCGCCAGCAATAAACGAGTGATAGGCTATTGGCCAAATGATCCACGGTTACGTGTACTTAAAAACTGCCTATAACGAATTACAAAAAAACTGTTTGTGTTTCGATATGTAGCATATTCAAAATTTTATAGCCTGTTGTTTTATTGGTTTTTACTTTCCTAAAACAATAATTGTCCACCTCACGGTTCAGCTGTCAGAGATTTGAGCACTGAATGCATCATGGCATTTTATGCATATGGCGTCCACTGTAAGTTAGCATTTCACGGTAATGTCTACACCTGTTGTATTCGGCGCATGTGGCAAATACAATTTGATTTGATTTGAAATATTACAAAAGTAAATATAAAGGAAGAGAAGCTTAGGCCTATAGCCCTAGAGACTGAGAGAAAGATGGAGATATGCCGGCGGCATGTTCCTGACAACGAAATTGATTTCTTTATCCTTGTCAGATAAGCTACTACTGCTATACAGATACAATGCCTTCAGAAAGTATTCAGACCCCTTGACTTTTTCCACATTTTGTTACGTTACAGCCTTATTCTAAAATGGATTAAATTTGTTTTTTTTCGTCATCAATCTACACACAATACCCCATAATGACGAAGCATAAACAGGTTTTTAGAATTCTTTGCTAAATAATAAAAAATTAAAAACTGAAATCACATTTACATAAGTATTCAGACCCTTTACTCAGTACTTTGTTGAAGCACCTTTGGCACCGATTTAGAGCCTTGAGTCTTCTTGGGTATGACGCTACAAGCTTGGCACACCTGTATTTGGGGAGTTTCTCCCATTCTTCTCTGCAGATCCTCTCAAGCTCTGTCAGGTTGGATGGGGAGCATCACTGCACAGCTATTTTCAGGTCTCTCCAGAGATGTTCGATCGGGTTCAAGTCCGGGCCCTGGCTGGGCCACTCAAGGACATTCAGAGACTTTTCCTGAAGCCACTCCTGCATTGTCTTGGCTGTGTGTTTAGGGTCTTTGTCCTGTTGGAAGGTGAACCTTCGCCCCAGTCTGAGGTCCTGAGCGCTCTAGAGCAGGTTTTCATCAAGGATCTCTCTGTACTTTGCTCCGTTCATCTTTCCCTCGATCCTGACTAATCTCCCAGTCCCTGCCGCTGAAAAACATCCCCACAGCATGATGCTGCCACCACCATGCTTCACCGTAGGGATGGTGCCAGGTTTCCTCCAGACGTGACGCTTGGCATTCAGGCCAAAGAGTTCAATCTTGGTTTCATCAGACCAGATCATCTTGTTTCTCATGGTCTGAGAGTCCTGTAGGTGCCTTTTGGCAAACTCCAAGCAGGCTGTTACTGAGGATTGGATTCTGTCTGGCCACACTGCCATAAAGGCCTGATTGGTGGAGTGCAGCAGAGATGGTTGTCCTTCTGGAAGGTTCTCCCATCTCCACATAGGAACTCTGGAGCTCTGTCAGAGTGACCATCGGATTCTTGGTCACCTCCCTGACCAAGGCCCTTCTTCCCCAATTGCTCAGTTTGGCCGGGCGGCCAGCTCTAGGAAGAGTCTTGGTGGTTCCAAAATTCTTCCATTTAAGAATGACGGAGGCCACTGTGTTCTTGGGGAACTTCAATGCTGCAGAAATGTTTGCCAGATCTGTGCCTCAACACATTCCTGTCTCGGAGCTCTACGGACAATTCCTTCGACCTCATGGCTGGGTTTTTGCTCTGACATGCACTGTCAACTGTGGGACCTTATATAGACAGGTGTGTGCCTTTCCAAATCATCTCCAATCAATTTAATTTACCACAGGTGGACTCCAATCAAGTTGTAGAAACATCTCAATAATGATTGTGTGTAGATTGATGAGGAGAAAAAAGATTCAATCAATTTTAGAATAAGGCTGTAACGTAACAAAATGTGGAGAAGGGGTCTGAATACTTTCTGAATGCACTGCGTACAGAAGGAGGCTAATTCTTGAATTTTCTATCAGAATATTTTATATAGATGAGCATTATATTGTTAGATTAAAGGAGTAACTCTGGTAGGCATAAAACATTCTTCCTCAAGTTCAACTTTCGGAGTCAGTTGGAGCGCTGGGTCGCACTGCCTTCATAGGCCTGCAGTAGTTAAGCCTAATCATAGCCATACCACACCAAACATTCACAAAAGTTTCTTACTTTTGGTATTACCCTAATAAAGTAAAAATGTTGTTTATAGGGAAAATAAAAAATCTTATACTAAATACGGAGCACAAAATTAAAAAGACAGTTCAAACTTAATTTAGCCAACGAAAATATCTTGACAAAACAAAACAAAACATATTTTGCATATTTAAAGAACTGATTTAGATTCATAAATAGGCCTACAATACTACTGCTAATGATATAATAATGATAAAACAAATGATAATAAATACGAAAATAAATAAAAGTTAGAAAACTGCATCAAAGCTGAATATATTAATAATGTAATATTTTATTGAGTTGCAATTGGCTGACACAGACAACAAGCTCGCACAGTTCTCATCACCTCACACATTAAATTAACAGAGGACAGGTCCAATCGGGTACAGTCAGTAAATACATTTGAATTGCACGTACCTGAGACCCGTGGCAATTATATCAGACCCGACCCAGGTCTAAAACAAAAGTCCGAATTTAGGACCCTGCGCACTCGGCTCCTGGGTCGGATCTTGGAATTTTGGGTCTGTTGGACCTGTGAAGACCTCTAATATGAACCCAAGCTAATACCAAAAATGTTCATACTTTAGCAATGAAAACATATGGGCCTATATTGCATAAAAACCATTGTATAAAGAAGATGAGCAAATCCATTGTTTAGTTTTTATTAAAAGTATACAGATGCACAACAATAGATCATCAAACCTCACCACCCACAACTCAACATCCTAGTATTTTTGACCATTTAAAAATGTTCTGTGCTAGCAGTAACATTAGTCTTCCCGTCCTATTGATGTTGTTCAATGTGGCAGTAGTTCTCCTGTCCTTGGCATAGGTTCGGTTATCAGGCCTAGGCTTCTTCTTGGCATCCCCTGGTCAGATGTTAGCCGGCTCTTTGGAGGTCTGTGGTGTAGATGTAGTTATTTTGTCTTAAATGCATATACCCTTTGTCTTCTGGACTGAAAGAATATAGAACATATGTGGTGAAATATTCATTGAATCAAGGAAATGTCAATACCTTCCTTACGATAAGTTTCCATTGGAATTTTGCCTTGAGTGAGCAATAGTTTTGTTGCATGGAGTTCTGATTGCATTCAATTTGTAGGAATATAATATTACACCCAATAGCTTAGGGAGACATTTCGAGTTCTGCATGGCTGATCTGTGGTGGTTATAATTAAACACTGCCAGCAGTGAGGATAGAAGGCAAACACAAACATTTAGCACTTGCATAGCCAACATGGGAATGTGATTCTGGAATAAATAAAAACAGATTCAAAATTGAATCCCCTCTACATTACTGGTCCCGTGTAGCTCAGTTGGTAGAGCATGGCGCTTGCAACGCCAGGGTTGTGGGTTCGATTCCCACGGGGGGCCAGTATGAAAAAATGTATGCACTCACTAACTGTAAGTCACTCTGGATAAGAGCGTAGATGCAGTATAACTTTAGCTAGCTAACGTTAGCATTGCTAGCTATATTTGACAAACTTTGCCATCTCTCTAAAGTACATTTGACCATATCATAATGATGGCAAAGTTGTTTCCAATTAATAGTTTGCATACTTTAGCAATGTCATTGTATTTCCAGGCCACTATAGCTAACTAGTGTAATTAGCCCCACTTGACTTTCAGGCACCACTATGGCTGAGGCTAAATATAAATGCTGAAGCTAGCTAAATACATTGCATGGGCCGAAATTGACCTATGAAGATAGAATTTGTCAACATAATTACACCACAGACTGCATAGCGAATTCATGTGGCGCTTAGCAAAGTAGGCTAGCTAACTCGGCTAGCTTTCTACAATGTGTCAAAACGTGTCAAAAATCTATAACCTAATGCTCATCGTGTAAAAATATATAGCCTAACGCTTTGCTCGAACATAGTACGATTAACGTTAGATGACTAGCTCGATATCTACACTGGAGTATACCAAACATTAGGAACACCTTCCTAATATTGAGTTGCACCCCCCCCCCCCTTCAGAACAACCTCAATTCATTGGGGCATGGATGCTGGCCCATGTTGACTCCAATGCTTCCCACAGTTGTGTCAAGTTGGCTGTCCTTTTGGGTGGTGGACCATTCTTGATACACACAGGAAATTGTTGAGCGTGAAAAACCTAGCAGCGTTGCAGTTCTTGCATCCAGTATGAAGGAAGTTAGTTAGTTTCGCGAGCCAATGCTAACTAGCGTTAAGGCAATGACTGGAAGTCTAAGGTAACCATCCATTGATTTCCAGTCATTGTGCTATTAATTATACCATTGACTTCCAGTCATTGCGCTAACGCTAGTTAGCAGTTGCGCTAACGCTAGTTAGTAACTTCAAACTGCACACAGAGACATTAAAATTGTATCCACGAGTTCATCTGTCTTTGGCTCTTCATTGCCAAAATCCTGAAGGATCCCTTTAAGGGCGGCATACTGTTTGTACAGCTCCGTTGACATCTCACCACATAATCAATACGCCATAAATTAAAACTATCATTGGCAAACATTCTTAGTCCATTTTCTCAAAATAACAAAACGACAACGGTGACCCCACGACCACCAATCGACTGCTCTGATCAATTTAACTCCAGCTCATCTAAATTGGATTTGCCTGTTTTAACTGTGATGTCCATAGACAGAGGGCCAGGGGAAATCAATTTCAACCTAATCCCCTACCTTTCATTGTCTCCCCACAGTACTTTGTCCTGCTGCTGTGTATATTCCTGCTGGAGATCCTCGCCGGTGTCCTGGCCTACATCTATTACCAGCAGGTAATGAATGACTTGATTCACCACCTGATTCCACCGCCAGTAACATTATCTATACCCAGAGCCTGCCCAGAGACAGAAGAGTGTATGTTTGTAAAAACTGAAACCACAACAAGGGAAGGTTCACAGATAATGCACCAGTCTCTCTCTTTCTCAATCTGTTGCTTTTCTCTCTCTCTTGTTGTAGCATTTCTGTATTGTGATGATATCACTAAGATGTGGTTCCCACTACTATCCTTATCACTAGTATATACCCCTGCTGTGTAGATGTTAGACCTGCAGGAATGTTATCCTACCAGCTTGGTGTGTGTCATTTGAACTCTCTCTGTGTAATTGTCTGCTTATGTACCCTGTTTTCATCTCACTGCTGCAGTGTTTCCCACGCTGTGAACAGGTCAAATAAAAACCTATTCTATTTCTCTCTCTTCCTCCCCCCTCTCCCTCCCTCGTTCATTTATTCCCTTTATCTCTCCTTTACGTTCTGACTTGGCTCTACATTCTGTGGTTGCCATAGAAACTGTGGGCCAGCTAGATGTAGGCCTATGCTCTTACCCGAGTTTTGCGCTACTGTTATAAATGAATGAAAATGTACATCCTCTTACCTTTATGTATATCATTTCCCCGCTTCAAAATATTATTGGGTCAAGAGGAATTCCTTCTGTAATTACAGTTTTAGCTATTCTAGACCTTTGATACAGTGGATCGTTCTATTCTATTAAATCGACAATGAGATGCATTACATTCCTTCAAGTATTATTTTACTGATAGAAGATTCACAGTCTTCATTGGTGAGCTTATGTCTGCTTCTCCCACTACCTTATTCTCAATTTACATGCTTCCACTTAGTCCTATTCAGAAAGACAATATCCCTTTTGTTCCTGCTTAGTGCTAACGTACCTGATTTAAGGAATCAACGAGGTGTGTTAGAGTTAGGTTAGAACAAAAGCCTGCACTCAAAAATCGTAGTTTCCCCTTCCTTGGTACTGTATATGCTTCTGTTTCTATTGCCTGCTGGGTAGCTGTGATGTAGTCTGACCAAGGTCATGTTTACTGTGTCCGTTCTCTCATATCCCCTGTGTCCTGTCTTCCTCTGCAGCTCAATGAGGAGCTGAAACAGAACCTGCGGGAGACAATGGTGCAGAAGTACAGGCAGTCAGAGCAGGAGCATATCACCAAAGCAGTGGACAAGCTGCAGCAGGAGGTAAGAGAAGGCACCATAAGCAGACTTGAGGAGTTTGGTTAGAGGTTTTTGTAAATATTAATTTGGGAATTTGTCGGTTTTCTCCAATGTGCATTAATAATCAGCTTGTTTATGTTTACGTTCATTGTATCTACTGTTATTTACACTGTCACAGGTACAGTGGGGAAAAAAAGTATTTAGTCAGCCACCAATTGTGCAAGTTCTCCCACTTAAAAAGATGAGAGAGGCCTGTAATTTTCATCATAGGTACACGTCAACTATGACAGACAAATTGAGATAAAAAAATCCAGAAAATCACATTATAGGATTTTTAATGAATTTATTTGCAAATTATGGTGGAAAATAAGTATTTGGTCACCTACAAACAAGCAAGATTTCTGGCTCTCACAGACCTGTAACTTCTTCTTTAAGAGGCTCCTCTGTCCTCCACTCGTTACCTGTATTAATGGCACCTGTTTGAACTTGTTATCAGTATAAAATACACCTGTCCACAACCTCAAACAGTCACACTCCAAACTCCACTATGGCCAAGACCAAAGAGCTGTCAAAGGACACCAGAAACAAAATTGTAGACCTGCACCAGGCTGGGAAGACTGAATCTGCAATAGGTAAGCAGCTTGGTTTGAAGAAATCAACTGTGGGAGCAATTATTAGGAAATGGAAGACATACAAGACCACTGATAATCTCCCTCGATCTGGGGCTCCACGCAAGATCTCACCCTGTGGGGTCAAAATGATCACAAGAACGGTGAGCAAAAATCCCAGAACCACACAGGGGGACCTAGTGAATGACCTGCAGAGAGCTGGGACCAAAGTAACAAAGCCTACCATCAGTAACACACTACGCCGCCAGGGACTCAAATCCTGCAGTGCGAGACATGTCCCCCTGCTTAAGCCAGTACATTTTCAGGCCCGTCTGAAGTTTGCTAGAGTGCATTTGGATGATCCAGAAGAGGATTGGGAGAATGTCATATGGTCAGATGAAACCAAAATAGAACTTTTTGGTAAAAACTCAACTCGTCGTGTTTGGAGGACAAAGAATGCTGAGTTGCATCCAAAGAACACCATACCTACTGTGAAGCATGGGGGTGGAAACGTCATGCTTTGGGGCTGTTTTCCTGCAAAGGGACCAGGACGACTGATCCGTGTAAAGGAAAGAATGAATGGGGCCATGTATCGTGAGATTTTGAGTGAAAACCTCCTTCCATCAGCAAGGGCATTGAAGATGAAACGTGGCTGGGTCTTTCAGCATGACAATGATCCCAAACACACCGCCCGGGCAACGAAGGAGTGGCTTCGTAAGAAGCATTTCAAAGTCCTGGAGTGGCCTAGCCAGTCTCCAGATCTCAACCCCATAGAAAATCTTTGGAGGGAGTTGAAAGTCCATGTTGCCCAGCGACAGCCCCAAAACATCACTGCTCTAGAGGAGATCTGCATGGAGGAATGGGCCAAAATACCAGCAACAGTATTGACCTGTGTCATTGCCAACAAAGGGTATATAACAAAGTATTGAGAAACTTTTGTTATTGACCAAATACTTATTTTCCACCATAATTTGCAAATAAATTCATTAAAAATCCTACAATGTGATTTTCTGGATTTTTTTCCCTCATTTTGTCTGTCATAGTTGACGTGTACCTATGATGAAAATTACAGGCCTCTCTCATCTTTTTAAGTGGGAGAACTTGCACAATTGGTGGCTGACTAAATACTTTTTTCCCCCACTGTATATGTTTTCATTATGCTTGGTTACAGTATGTTATAGCCCTTCATGTAACTCGTCATTATGAAACTTGTGATTTGAAAGATAGCCCATTGTTTTGTATAAGGATTTTGTTCATGAACTGAATATCATTCAGCTCGTCATCTGAAACAACTGCAAGACAATTGGAAAAACATCCACCACCCTGTCTGGGAAATGCCCTCTCCTCCTCTCCCTCTCCCGCCAGTTTAAGTGCTGTGGCAGCAACAGCTCGTCGGACTGGGGCGAGAGCGTGTGGATCCACACCAGTGAGGCAGATGGCAGGCTGGTGCCGGACAGCTGCTGTAAGACCCAGACGCTGGGCTGCGGCCGTAGGGACCACCCATCAAACATCTACAAGGTGGAGGTGAGTGTCAGATACAGAGAGCAGCCGGTGTTGTTGCGTGTTAGTGTGCTTGCAATTCATAGTGCAAATAATGCTTGAGTTCAGGTTTGTGTATCAAGATCATAGCTGCGGGATGTAGTTTGTGGGTTAGGAATGTATGGAGTAAGCATTCGAAATGTAACGAGTACTTTTGGGTGTCAGGGAAAATGTATGGAGTAAAAAGTACATTATTTTCTTTAGGAATGTAGTGGAGTAAAAGTAAAATTTGTCAAAATATAAATAGTAAGGTAAAGTACAGATACCCACAAAAAATAATTAAGTAGTACTTTACACCACTGTAATCTCATAATACTTGTGGAATATAAAAATACTTGCCTGATATATGTTTTCCAGTTTCTTTAAATACTTTGCAAATGCAACTTATTTCTATTTGTCAAATTGAAATGGTCTATTCATTCCTTTTACATTTTAGTAGATGCTCTCATCCAGAGCAATTTACAGTAGTGAGTGCATACATTTTCATACTTTTTCGTACTGGTCCCCCGTGGGAATCAAACCCACAATCCTAGGGTTTCAAGCACCATGCTCTACCAACTGAGCCACATCATCACATCATCACAAACCACTTGATGTCTCAATGTACTAAATTACTGTATTTTGCATTGTTTTTCTTCATGGTGATGGAAGGTCTACAGGTACCAAACCTAGATGACCAGCCTATGTACAATACAGGAATGTACATTTACATTAAGTGGTTTGTAAGGATGGTAAATTAATACTGCACAAAACGTGGTTGTTTTCCATGTTATTTGATGAAGAAAAATATTTTATTTGATGTGGATGTTTTGTGTCTTTGGCAATAACTTTGCACCTTTTGATGTAAACGTTTGAGGACAGGGTTTTGTTCTTTCTGGATTCTATTAGAATGACAATTGCAGAGAAAGAGACAGGGCAACAACTATTACAATTCCAACTATTGAATCCTGCAAGATACTGTTCTTAATTATACCTACCTTTTTTAACAAAGCGGAGATGCTGAAAATAAGTTTTTGCCTGCGCTACAGACGTCTGTATCGGTCCGCTAATACTAGTAAAGGCTCAGTGCACTACTTGAGTAAAAAAAAATATATATTAGATTTTATTTATTTCGGGGGGTTTTTCATTCCGATTTTTCAGCACCCTCAGCTCCACTACTTCCCGCAGCTATGATCAATTTTGAAAGTCACCTTGAACGTCACACACACACACAATGTGGTCCTACCTTTCCTCTCAAGGGGGGTTGTATCACTAAACTGGAGAACTTCATTTTGGACCACCTGAAGATCATTGGAGCAGTGGGCGTGGGCATCGCCTGTGTACAGGTGAGCAAAAATAAGCCATTTCACTGTTTACAGCACAGAGATAACCCAAGATAGCCACCATCAACATAAGAATCCTTGCCCTGGTCTCTGGAAATTCAGGGGTAATGGTAGAAGTTTAAAGCAACCAAAAGTAATTTTTGAGTTTCATTCTCTCAAACGTCTGCTACATTTGAATTATGTAGACACTGAAACACTTAAACCACTTAAGCATGTATTCTTATGTGGCCTCAGGCATATACACTACCGGTCAAAAGTTTTAGAACACCTACTCATTCAAGGGTTTTTCTTTATTTTTTACTATTTTCTACATTGTAGAATAATAGTGAAGACATCAAAACTATGAAATAACACATTGCATATTTGAGCTGTTCTTGATATAATATGGACTTGGTCTTTTACCAAATAGGGCTATCTTCTGTATACCCCCCCCCTACCTTGTCACAACACAACTGATTGGCTCAAGCGCATTAAAATCCACAAATTACCTTTTAACAAGGCACACCTGTTAATTTAAATGCATTCCAGGTGACTACCTCATGGAGCTGGTTGAGAGAATGCCAAGAGTGTGCAAAGCTGTCATAAAGGCAAAGGGTGGCTTTGTAAAATAAAAATAAAGAAAAACCCTTGCAAGAGTAGGTGTTCTAAACCTTTTGACTGGTAGTGTATGTTGAAATATGCTGGCACCAACTGAAACATATACTTATGTGCCGTCAGGCTTGTACTGTAGTTACAGTACCTGAATACACTTGCAAGGTATCTCTCTCTCTCTCTCTCTCTCTCTCTCTCTCTCTCTCTCTCTCTCTCTCTCTCTCTCTCTCTCTCTCTCTCTCTCTCTCTCTCTCTCTCTCTCTCTCTCTCTCTCTCTCTCTCTCAGATTGTGGGGATGGTGTTTACTTGCTGTCTATATCGGAGTTTGAAGGCAGAGCCGTACTGAGAGTAGAACACGAAGAGAAGGAAAAGGGAGGGGTCTAGTCTCTGCCACCCAGTGTCATCATATCCCAGCGACCCGTTTAGTCATGGGGTCTAACACTGTGCCATGCAAACAGAAGAGGACGATATGTGTAAGGGTCTAGGATGCATTATGATAGTGTCTCTCAATCCATTCCCTGGGGGGACCATTTTGGTTCTAGCCTAGCACTAACTCCCCCGATTCAACAAATCAAGGGCTTGATTTGTTGAATCATTTGTATTGGGCTAGAATTCCTACGGGGTCCCCCCTTGGAATGGGGAATCAGATTTATGCAAGCTATCTGATCTACAATGCTCTATATTTTGGTAGTCTGCAACAACAGAGCACTCTGTGTAACCTAGTGTGATGTAAAGATCAGTGGACCAAAATGGCCCGTGCATGAGAACAGCTTGTCTTAACATTGCAATAATCATGACTGTGGCTTAATGAGCGAGACCTGACCTCTGGGGCCGATTACCATGGCAACACATTTTCATTATACATCAAGTAGCTGATTATACATTTACACCCATCTTTTACACTGTTTTTCTCTCAACTTTTTAATTGTTAGTTTATTAGATTTTTTGTATTTATCTTTTAATACAAGGGATTTCTCCACTTGTCGTCAACACTGACTTTGTGTAAAATCACATCAAACTGACTACTCCTGCAAGCCTTTTTCATGTATACTGAACAAAATTATAAATGCAACAATTTCAAATATTTTACTGAGTTACAGTTCATATAAAGAAATCAGTCAATTGAAATAAATTAATCAGGCCCTAATCTATGGATTTCACATGACTGGGCAGGGGTGCAGCCATGGGTGGGCCAGGGAAGGCATAGGCCCACCCACTTGGGAGCCAGGCCCACCCACTGGGGAGCCAGGCCCAGCCAATCTGAATAAGTTTTTCTGCACAAAAGGGCTTTATTACAGACAGAAATACTACTCAGCACCCCCCCCCCCTCAGATGATCCCGCAGGTGAAGAAGCCAGATGTGGAGAAATGAACATTAAATTCTCTGGCAACAGCTCTGGTGGACATTCCTGCAGTCAGAATGCCAATTGCACGCTCCCTCAAAACTTGAGACAACTGTGGCATTGTGTTGTGTGACAAAACGGCACACTTTAGAGTAGCCTTTTATTGTCCCCAGCACAAGGTGAACCTGTGTAATGATCATGCTGTTTAATCAGCTTCTTGATATGCCACACCTGTCAGGTGGATGGATTATCTTGGCAAAGGAGAAATGCTCACAAACAGGGAGTTAAACAAATTTGTGCACAAAATTTGAGAGAAATAAGCTTTTTGTGCGTATGGAAAGATTCTGGCCTCTTATTTCAGCTCATGAAACATGGGACCAACACTTTACATGTTGCGTTTATATTTTTGTTCAGTATATATTCTGATTGTCTTTGTGTGCCTTTGTAGATTTTAAAAGATTTATTAAGTTTTGCTTTTATTCAAACCATAAATGTTATTTTATTTTGTATTTAACACACGAGTAGGAGGACTTGATTATATGTAAAGTGTGCCTCAAAGACACCACAAACTAATCAAACTGCTGTATTTCTGTTGGTTTTCCTCTATACATGGAGGTATTTAGCTGAAATAAACACAATTAAACCTGTTTTGGGGTAAATTTACAAGGTGTAGGTAGCTATGGTATGTCAAATGAACTGTCAAAGGGAGTCATAACGTTATACATATATAGGTAAGAGCTACCGAATGTCATTTTTGGTGAGTTTGGACATTTACAAGTGAATGTGAACGAGAGACATTGTGCAAATGAACAGTACTGGCTCTGGAGCAGCATGTGTACATGCTGTGTCTGTGTGGAGTCTGGAGTCGCTAGGGTAACGGGCCTGCCTGCTCTGGTTGGAGAAGATGGGGGAGGAGCAGACAGGCCGAGAAAGGAGAAAAAACACAAGGAAATCAAAAGATAGCAGTGGCAGCTTTACAGATAACTCATCCAAAGGGCTTTGACTTCTCAAACACGGCAGAAAGCCAACACAATATGATGCCCCGTCACCTTGTTAATTCAGCCACTTAGATAACGCGACCGCTAAGTTTAACTTGCTAGTTAACGCAGAATTCTTAATTTTTCACGCAGGAAAAAAGATACAACTCATAAGAAATATCTTGCTTCGTTTTGTAAACGCAGATCTAAAGTGCTTATTGTAATTTCTGCTCTGCATCAGACTAATTTTGTGCTTCAGTTGCAGTTCTCCAGTCAGATGAGGATTCACTAATGGGCATTCTATCAGCAGACAGACTCTGACTGATGTGGAGCTACTTTTCTCTGGTACTTTTCTCGGTGTAGCCAGCCTACTTTTCTCTGGTACTTTTCTTGGTGTAGCCAGCCTACTTTTCTCTGGTACTTTTCTCGGTGTAGCCAGCCTACTTTTCTCTGGTACTTTTCTCGGTGTAGCCAGCCTACTTTTCTCTGGTACTTTTCTCGGTGTAGCCAGCCTACTTTTCTCTGGTACTTTTCTCGGTGTAGCCAGCCTACTTTTCTCTGGTACTTTTCTCGGTGTAGCCAGCCTACTTTTCTCTGGTACTTTTCTCGGTGTAGCCAGCCTATTTTCTCTGGTACTTTTCTCGGTGTAGCCAGCCTACTTTTCTCAGGTACTTTTCTCGGTGTAGCCAGCCTACTTTTCTCTGGTACTTTTCTCGGTGTAGCCAGCCTACTTTTCTCTGGTAAAATGCCAGATTAACTTTAAGAAAAACATTAAAAAAGTAGCTGGCTACATTCTTTCTATGATAAACAGAAATATGCAAAAAATACCTTGCTTTTACATTGTAAGCTCATTTAGCCTACTTGTGTGGCTTCCAGCCAAATATCGTTGCACTTCTGTTGTAATCTGATGAAAATGAAGCTATTTTCTGCCGAATGTGTTGCACTAATGTATTTTCTGTGAAGGAAAACTATAGTTGCACGCCCCTGATCACTCTATTGAAGCATAAAAACACTACACTGTCAATATACAACGGGACCCCTGTCAATACACAGCTGGACTCACCTGCTCCCGCTTTCTCCAGTTGTGATACTTACAAACAGACGAGACTGACTCAACTGTTCTGGGGAACTATGGTAAACTTCATAATGTAAAATAATGTGACCAGTGAATTGAATAACGCAATCTGCTTTATCTTCTAACATATTGCACAAGTTGACTGCAGGTATTTACTTAAAAAGTAGCTACAAATATGACAATATATTATTATGTATAGGAAAAATTTCCTGTGGTGATTTCCAAATACCCCAGTATACGGTATGCCGTCCAAGCCTAGTATGCGATGTTACGATGATAAGTTGACTGAAAATATATTTATTCATCATTTTTTAATTAAAGCTGGTGAGTTCCGGACCCCCTAGACATAGCAGCCTTCTTGTAGTTCAACCAGTTTACATTAGCCTATAGCCCTACTATCAATAAGCTCATGTAACTGCATTGTGTTTGTGTATTATTTGGCATTTGGGCCATGTCCCTCTTAATTTGGGCCATGTCCCTCTTAATTGACATGGAAACCAATGTTGAGATGACGGCTGTATTACAAGTGGTTGACTATTTTAGGCCATGCGATTTACTTTTACGACTCATATTCCATCACTGTGTGACTGTGGCTGCGTTTACACAGGCAGCCCAATTCTAATATTTTTTCAACTAATTGGTCTGACCAATAACATCAGATATTTTTCAGAGCAGATCTGATTGGTCAAAATACAAATTAGTGAAAAAAAATATCAGAATTGGGCTGCCTGTGTAAACGCAGCCTGTGGGTCTCTGTAATGAACTCCGCAGCAGCCCAAAAAGCAATCACTTTTTCCAAACACCAGGAGGCAGCACTTGCCAGATAATTATCCTGGTACGCACAGTACTATTCTCTAGCTTTGTCCCTTGTGACACAAAGTCTGATGAAAACAACTGGAAAGTGTACCATCAAATCTTCAATAACAATCCTGTAGGTCAGCAAGGATTTCCCCTGTTGTACCTATTACTTGCGTAAGATGCCAAAGAACCTACCCCCTGCGTAATATGACAAAACATTAATTAAAGGTCAAATTACATCTCCTGCGCTAATGTCCAGAAAAAGAACTACATCCATCCATTAGACAATTAGACAATTATGAATCGAGGTCTTTAGAAGAGCACACATTCATGTGAACACCGCGGGGTGAGTCATCGCTTGCAAATCAAGAGGTCTATAATAGTTTCTTAGAGGCAAAGCGTGTAAGAGGGGGAAAAAATCTTTGACATTTATATTGGATAAAAAGTAATGCAGAACATGGACCAGTCTAGTTTAACGGGAAGCCTTCTGAGGCTGACAATCTGTAGAACCAGCCTGGACTCAGAGCCATATGAAATATCAGGGGCACAACTTTCATTTTAGATGTGGGGTGGGACATAACTTATTATTATTATTAAACAGTACCAGTCAGAAGTTTGGACACACCTACTCATTCAAGGGTTTTTCTTTATTTTTACTAAACTCAGCAAAAAAAGAAACATCCCTTTTTCAGGACCCTGTCTTTCAAAGATAATTCGTAAAAATCTAAATAACTTCACAGATCTTAATTGTAAAGGGTTTAACCACTGTTTCCCATGCTTGTTCAATTAACCATAAACAATTAATGAACATGCACCTGTGGAATGGTCGTTAAGAGACTAACAGCTTACAGACGCTAGGCAATTAAGGTCACAGTTATGAAAACTTAGGACACTGAAGAGGCCTTTCTACTGACTCTGAAAAACACATAAAGAAAGATGCCCATGGTCCCTGCTCATCTGTGTGAACGTGTCTTAGGCATGCTGCAAGGAGGCATGAGGACTGCAGATGTGGCCAGGGCAATAAATTGCAATGTCCATACTGTGAGACGCCTAAGACAGCGTTACAGGGAGACAGGACGGACAGCTGATTGTCCTCGCAGTGGCAGACCACGTGTAACAACACCTGCACAGGATCGGTATATCCGAACATCACACCTGCGGGACAGGTACAGGATGGTAACAACAACTGCCCGAGTTACACCAGGAACGCACAATCCCTCCATCAGTGCTCAGACTGTCCGCAACAGGCTGAGAGAGGCTGGACTGAGGGCTTGTAGGCCTGTTGTAAGGCAGGTCCTCACTAGACATCACCGGCAATAACGTCGCCTATGGGCACAAACCCACCGTCGCTGGACCAGACAGGACTGGCAAAAAGTGCTCTTCACTGACAAGTTGCGGTTTTGTCTCACCAGGGGGGATGGTCGGATTCGCATTTATTGTCGAAGGAATGAGCGTTACACCGAGGCCTGTACTCTGGAGCGGGATCGATTTGGAGGTGGAGGGTCCGTCATGGTCTGGGGCGGTGTGTCACAGCATCATCGGACTGAGCTTGTTGTCATTGCAGGCAATCTCAACACTGTGCGTTACAGGGAAGACATCCTCCTCCCTCATGTGGTACCCTTCCTGCAGGCTCATCCTGACATCACCCTCCAGCATGACAATGCCACCAGCCATAATGCTCGTTCTGTGCGTGATTTCCTGCAAGACAGGAATGTCAGTGTTCTGCCATCGCCAGCGAAGAGCCCAGATCTCAATCCCATTGAGCACATCTGGGACCAGTTGGATCGGAGGGTGAGGTCTAGGGCCATTCCCCCAAAAAATGTCTGGGAACTTTCAGGTGCCTTGGTGGAAGAGTGGGGTAACATCTCACAGCAAGAACTGGAAAATCTGGTGCAGTCCATGAGGTGGAGATGCACTGCAGTACTTAATGCAGCTGGTGGCCACACCAGATACTGACTGTTACTTTTGATTTTAAACCCCCTTGTTCAGGGACACATTATTCCATGTCTGTTAGTCACATGTCTGTGGAACTTGTTCAGTTCATGTCTCAGTTGTTGAAGCTTATGTTCATACAAATATTTATACATGTTAAGTTTGCTGAAAATAATTGTAGTTGACAGTGAGAGGACATTTATTTTTTTGCTGAGTTTCTTTTTTACATTGTAGAATAATAGTGAAGACATCAAAACTATGAAATGACACATATGGAATCATGTAGTAACCAAAAAAGTGTTAAACAAATCCAAATACATTTTTTTCAAATAGCCACACTTTGCCTTGCTGACAGCTTTGCACACTCTTGGCATTCACTCAACCAGCTTCATGAGGTAGTCACCTGGAATGCATTTCAATTAACAGGTGTGCCTTCTTAAAAGCTCATTTGTGGACTTTATTTCCTCCTTAATGCGTTTGAGCCAATCAGTTGTATTGTGACAAGGTAGGAGGGGGGTATACAGAAGATAGCCCTATTTGGTAAAAGACCAAGTCCATATTATATCAAGAATAGCTCAATTAAGCAAAGAGGGTCAGTCAATACGGAAAATGTCAAGAACTTTGAAGATTTCTTCAAGTGCAGTCGCAAAAATCATCAAGCGCAATGATGAAACTGGCTCTCATGAGGACCGCCACAGGAATGGAAGACCCAGAGTTACCTCTGCTGCAGAGGACAAGTTCATTAGAGTTACCAGCCTCAGAAATTGCAGCCCAAATAAAGAGTGATGGAGTGCTGCATCAGATGACCTGGCCTCCACAATCCCCCGACCTCAACCCAATTGAAATGGTTTGGGATGAGTCGGACCGCAGAGTGAAGGAAAGGCAGCCAACAAGTGCTCTGCATATGTGGGAACTCCTTTAAGGCTGTTGGAAAAGCATTCCAGGTGAAGCTGGTTGAGAGAATGCCAAGAGTGAAAAATGTCATCAAGGCAAAGGGTGGCTATTTGAAGAATCTCAAATATAAAATAGATTTTGATTTGTTTAACCATTTTTTGGTTACTACATGATATGTGTTATTTCATAGTTTTGATGTCTTCACTGTTATTCTACAATGTAAAACATTTTAAAAATAAATAAACACCCTTGAATGAGTAGGTGTGTCCAAACTTTTGACTGGTACTGTATAGCATTTTAGCTAACCCTTCCCCTAAGCCTTATTCTAACCTTATCCCAATTCAGCTAACCTGATACATAAATTATACTATAATACTATATGTAACCAATTCATATGCTATTGTACTACCAGGTAAGATGTATGGGTCCCCGCTGCATAAGTTTGAAATCCACTGTACTTAATGGAGGGAACAGATTATCCGTCATTCGCGTGAGGAAGAGACGGAGATATCGCGGACGCAGATCCGGGTGCCTTGTAAGGATCCGACGGCGAGTGAGTAAACTGCCTCTCCCATCAATCCTATTAGCCAACGTTCAAGCTTTTGAGAATAAAATGGACGATTTAAGATTACGGTTATCCTACCAACGGGACATTAAAAACTGTAATATCTTATGTTTCACGGAGTCGTGGCTGAACGACAACAATGATAACATTCAGCTAGCAGGCTATACGCTACATCGGCAGGACAGAACGTCTGACTCTGGTAAGACAAGGGGTGGCGGTCTCTGTATATTTGTAAACAACAGCTGGTGCACAAAATCAAATACTAAGGAAGTCTCGAGGTTTTGCTCTCCTGAGGTAGAGTATCTTATGATAAGCTGTAGACCACACTATTTACCAAGAGAGTTTTCATCTATATTTTTCATAGCTGTCTATTTACCACCACAAACCAATGCTGGCATTAAGATTGCACTGAATGAGTTGTACAAGGCCATTAATCAACAGGAAAACGCTCATCCAGATGCAGCGCTCCTAGTGGCCGGGGACTTTAATGCAGGGAAACTTAAATCCGTTCTACCTAATTTCTACCAGCATGTTAAATGTGCAACCAGAGGGGAAAAAAACTCTAGACCACCTTTACTCCACACACAGAGACGCATACAAAGCTCTCCCTCGCCCTCCATTTGGCAAATCTGACCATAACTCTATCCTCCTGATTCCTGCTTATAAGCAAAAACTGAAGCATGAAGCACCAGTGATTCGGTTAATAAAAAAGTGGTCAGATGACGCAGATGCTAAGCTACAGGACTGTTTTGCTAGCACAGACTGGAACATGTTCCGGGATTCTTCAGACAGCATTGAGGAGTACACCACATCAGTCACTGGCTTCATCAATAAGTGCATCGATGATGTCGTCCCCACAGTGACCGTACGTACATACCCCAACCAGAAGCCATGGATTACAGGAAACATCCGCACTGAGCTAAAGGGTAGAGCTGCCGCTTTCAAGGAACGGGACTCTAACCCGGACGCTTATAAGAAATCCCGCTATGACCTCCGACGAACCATCAAACAGGCAAAGAGTCAATACAGGTCTAAGATTGAATCACACTACACTGGCTCTGACGCTCGTCGGATGTGGCATGGCTTGAAAACTATTACAGACTACAAAGGGAAGCACAGCCGCGAGCTGCCCAGTGACACAAGCCTACCAGACGAGCTAAACCACTTCTATGCTCGCTCGAGGCAAGCAACACTGAAGCATGCATGAGAGCACCAGCTGTTCCGGATGACTATGTGATCACGCTCTCCGTAGCCGATGTGAGTAAGACTTTTAAGCAGGTCAACATTCACAAGGCCGCAGGGGCCAGACGGATTACCAGGACGTGTACTCCGAGCATGTGCTGACCAACTGGCAAGTGTCTTCACTGACATTTTCAACATGTCCCTGACTGAGTCTGTAATACCAACATGTTTCAAGCAGACCACCATAGTCCCCGTGCCCAAGAACTCTAAGATAACCTGCCTAAATGACTACCGACCCGTAGCACTGACGTCTGTAGCCATGAAGTGCTTTGAAAGACTGGTCATGGCTCACATCAACAGCATAATCCCAGAAACCCTAGACCCACTCCAATTTGCATACCCCCAACAGATCCACAGATGATGCAATCTCTATCGCACTCCACACTGCCCTTTCCCACCTGGACAAGAGGAACACCTACGTGAGAATGCTATTCATTGACTACAGCTCAGCATTCAACACCATAGTGCCCTCTAAGCTCATCACTAAGCTAAGGATCCTGGGACTAAACACCTCCCTCTGCAACTGGATCCTGGACTTCCTGACGGGCCGCCCCCAGGTGGTAAGGGTAGGTAACAACACATCTGCCACACTGATCCTCAACACGGGGGCCCCTCAGGGGTGCGTGCTCAGTCCCCCTCCTGTACTCTCTGTTCACCCATGACTGCATGGCCAGGCACGACTCCAACACCATCATTAAGTTTGCCGACGACACAACAGTGGTAGGCCTGATCACCGACAACGATGAGACAGCCTATAGGGAGGAGGTCAGAGATCTGGCCGTGTGGTGCCAGGACAACAACCTCTCCCTCAACGTGACCAAGACAAAGGAGATGATTGTGGACTACAGGAAAAAAAAGAGGACTGAGCACGCCCCCATTCTCATCGACGGGGCTGTAGTGGAACAGGTTGAGAGCTTCAAGTTCCTTGGTGTCCACATCACCAACGAACTATCATGGTCCAAACACACCAAGACAGTCGTGAAGAGGGCACGACAAAGCCTATTCCCCCTCAGGAGACTAAAAAGATTTGGCATGGGTCCTCAGATCCTAAAAAAATTCTACAGCTGCACCATCGAGAGCATCCTGACTGGTTGCATCACCGCCTGGTATGGCAACTGCTTGGCCTCTGACCGCAAGGCACTACAGAGGGTAGTGCGTACGGCCCAGTACATCACTGGGGCAAAGCTCCCTGCCATCCAGGACCTCTATACCAGGCGGTGTCAGAGGAAGGCCCTCAAAATTGTCAAAGACTCCAGCCACCCTAGTCATAGACTGTTCTCTCTGCTACCGCACGGCAAGCGGTACCGGAGTGCCAAGTCTAGGTCCAAAAGACTTCTCAACAGCTTCTACCCCCAAGCCATAAGACTCCTGAACAGCTAATCATGGCTACCCGGACTATTTGCACTGCCCCCCACCCCATACTTTTTACGCTGCTGCTACTCTGTTAAGTATTTATGCATAGTCACTTTAACTCTACCCACATGTACATATTACCTCAACTACCTCAACTAGCCGGTGCCCCCGCACATTGACTCTGCAACGGTACCCCCCTGTATATATAGCCTCCCTACTGTCACTTTATTTTACTGTATATATAGCCTCCCTACTGTCACTTTATTTTACTTCTGCTCTTTTTTTCTCAACACTTTTTTTGTTGTTGTTTTATTCTTACTTTTTTTGTTTAAAATAAATGCACTGTTGGTTAAGGGCTGTAAGTAAGCATTTCACTGCAATGTCTGCACCTTGTATTCGGCGCATGTGACCAATACAATTTGATTTGATTTGATTTGATTTGATTAACATACCAAATCCTATGACTTGCCCTGAGACCAGGTTGGTAGAACTGTGAGTCACCTGCTTTCTTTCCTCTTCTTGCCTGATAGCACAATGTTCGGTTTAGCCATTATAACTTAACACAGAAGTTGGTGACAAACACAATTTTACAGTATGGAAACTAAACTGGCATCTGGAGGGATTCTGGTCCCTGATCCCAGGTACGAACCACTGCTGTTATGCCCTTGAGCAAGGCACTTAAACTCAAAATGCTCTCCATCCAGGGAAGCTGCACTGCGACTGATCCTGTGGCTCTCAAAATGTGTCTCTGGCTGTCTGTCTGGGGGTGTTGGGGAAAAAGGAAGACGATAATTGTCCATTCGATCTATGATTATATTGCCATACCGCAGTTTCTCTGGATTAAAGCCATACTAATTAAAGGTCTCCCTTCCTCTGGCTTAGGCCTACTAAGCCCCACTGCCAGTAGAATGCTGGTTACTTGTCCAACACTTTGAAAGCGTAAATCAATCACCATCAGCACGCTAGCAATGCCATGCATGACAATTCGCAAGTATTTCCTCCACACAGAAGCATACCTCACTGAGCAGTTGTCCAGTAATTTGCACCCACCACGCCATAGTGTATCTTGACCTATAGGTCCAACGTGCTTGGAAATTATTTTTGGTGGGACTCCTTTTCTATACTCCTCACCTTTGACCCTTATCGGAAGGTGTTTTTGTTTCCGTGGCGACAGGCGGCGAAACAAACAGTGGTCGATAACATGCTCGTATAATTTGTCCTGGGGTTGTTGTCAGGTGTTGGTAACAGGGGGTGGAGATTCTGTGTCCCCACAGACATTCCCCCTCAGGGTCACTCACCAGCAAAGGGGGAGGGGGGGGGTCTTGGGTTCTGGTGTGTATGAGGGTAGATGCAGAAGTGTCACCTAAGCACATCTTCCATCTTATTAAAAATTCTTAAAGGGTTATTTTTTAAATGTATTTTTTTATATAGCTTCACGAAGAGACCGTTATGAAAAAGCTGGCCATGTGTTAATGAATGTAGGAATTATGGAGGTAAAGCCTACTGTTTAAGATACAGTATGTTTTCATAATTCAGTGGGGACTTGTGTATGTTAATCTTATGCCCTGTAGATGGCAGCCTTCAGTCTATGAAATGAAAAAAAAATGATGTTTTGTTTTGGCTGTCAAGAGCTACAGACTTGAAATTGAAATTAATTGAAATATCTAGCGTGAAGAAAATCAATTTCAACCTTAGTCGTGAAATAAATCTACATATCTGCAAGGCTCAGCCTGTCTAGCCTCATAAACAACATTAACATTGCACACATACATTCACCCAAAGAGACAATGCCATTGCTATTAATAGACACACACACACAAACACACAGGTCTACATACAAATGTGTTTATTATACAGAGACACACTATCATCAGAGATATCCATACGTTATTCAGAACACACACTCTCAATGTCCTATACTTAAAAACATACCAAATGCATTGACACATTTAAAAACAAACTTAAATCACTAACACATAAACACAGACACACACACACACACACACACTAAAACAATCCCACTAAGGGGTCCACTACACAAAGTGGATGATGAACATGAGACCGGGGATAGAATAAGCTTCATTATCCCTGAAAGAAGATACATCAATTATCAGTTTCCTTCCGCTCCGTTTGGTCCAACTTCAATCGACTGCCTCAACATTAGGCCTACTTATTATATTTGAGCTATTTTTACACTGTTATCAAGGGTGTTGTGAAGTGCTGACTTCACATTTTTCTGCCGAATATGTAACTCATTTACATTTCACCAATTGGAGAGTGACTGGCTCTGCTAAGTGAGAGAGTTTGAGCCATGATGGCAGCCCTCAAGCTCCCTGCAGACTAATGCCAAAAAACTGCTACAAAGAGGTATTTCTGTCTAGTGTGCCCTTGCCAAATGTGGCATAACCCTTATGTCACCTATCTATATGATATTTAATTATATTATACAATTTTATGAAATAATGATTTGGGAAATATTTATCTCATGAGTGTGGGGCGGTGTGGCCCTTTCTGTCCAATGAGGTAATTTCTGGACAATATTTGTGTCCATTTCAGAGTTTTGCAAGAGCACCCTCAGAGGCAATAAAAGTTCTTTATAGGATTTTTTATGAAGCCTTCATAAGATGTACTTAAATATGTTTAATGTGTGACTCACTTTATTCGAATTTACAGACCATTTATGTTGAACTTCATCTGTCACTGTGTAATATTTCAGATGTTTGCCCTGGGTAGCTGAGAGCTGCTGAGAGCTGACGACAGTGCCTCCCTTCTCTGTGTAATTGAGGGAGAAAGCGGAGGGGAGAGCGGCAAAGCCGCTTGGGTAGAACACGTCCGCTTCTATTTGTCACCGCCGAGTCCCAATGGCTTCTGGGAGCCCGCACCTCCACCATTGTGCATCTGCCACACAGAACACGGGCCGGGCCACCTGTTGCCTGCTCGCCACCCTGGGAGGGTAAGGCTCAGCAGTCGGCACCATGAACACCCAACCCTAACCCCCTCCCCCCTTTTCACACATATATGCCCACCCCCCACATGGGCATGGTACATGGGCACAAAGAGGGTGGTGAGGGTAAATGAGGAAAGGAGGGAGGAGGGGGTTGAAGGTTAATGTAGTCAAGCAGGGCAGGCTGGCAAGGAGGGATGGCTGGCGGGCGGGAGGGAGGGAGGGAGGGAGGGGGGAGCCCGCCTGCCTGCCTCCCCCTTAGGCCAGTTCCTCCCCTTCCACATGAGTCACTCCACAACACACAGGTCATTGGCTCCCTCAACATGGTAATGAATGAATTCCAAAGCATGCTGAATTAAACTGCAATCACAAGATGGGCCCGTGATGTCTTAGTCAAGCTGTCTCTTGCATTAAGGTTATATAATTGAGTCAGTGGGAGATAGAGGGTGACTGGGCTGTGTGTAGGAGGCGTAGGGTAGGCCTATAGACTAGCTCGACTTCTCTCCCTCGGTTTATGGTTACGCCCCGATATTAGCATGCCCATTGGAGGGTTATAAAGAACAAGCTCGGAGGAGGAGGAGGCAGGAAGCAACTTAAATGGGATATTAGTATTAATAATTTAAATATTTCATTCATGAAGTCATGTATATTAAATGTATGATATTATTTATATGTAAACAGACCATATTTTGAGTAGATCAGCAGAGTGCATTTGAAAGATGAAAGAGGGCAATTTTCTGTAAAAGGCCTACTGTGTTTATACATTGGAAACGCATTCGATTTGAAAGGAAATTCAGTACAATCAAAGCCCTAAACCGTTCCATGGTCTGATTTCATCCTATTGTAACTGGAAAGAATGGCAAGCTAGAAAAATGCTGGTATTTCTGTGTTGCACACAAAAATATCTACACATACTCCAAATAACAGACTAGAAAACGGAGCAGTACGGTTCGTGTCAATTTCTGCTTGGAAAGCAGACGACAAATACATGAAATGCATTGGATAACGTCAACTCAATAGTGATGACGAGATACGTTAGATAGACAACAAACCATTTATCGTATGCTTATGTTCCCAGCTTGCTTGCTGTGGTAGGGAGTCTGTCTGTAGTGAATGCTAGGCCCATGCTGACTTGTGCAGATGTGTTGTTGTTTGCTCCCTCTGTCGCTTTCCTAGCTGGGGGCCTGGAAGCTGCCACTGCTCTGACTGCTATCAGCATAGACGGGACGGAGAGGAGTGTGTGTGCGCCCGTGCCGGTGGGTGGGCTGTGCATGTGTGTGTGTCAGAATATAATATAATATAATACAACTTTATTATCCTATGTGTAGGGTGTATGAGGGGGTCTGGGTTAGTTTAGTGGTCCACGTTTGTAATGTGATTTTTGGACCAGATGCACTATGGAAACACGACCACAGTTCCCCCAGATTTCATTTCACTCGGTCATGTGGCCTCCAGCACTCTACTCAATCTAGGTTCAAACTCATTTTTCAAACAACCGCGCTGTTTCCAACACAGTCATACCCTTCTGTCATTTTGGAGACCTATTTCAAAATGGGGGAGGGAGGCAATGCCTGTTGTGAATGTCTATTTTTATTCTTGAATAAGACAATTACTCTAGTAGAGTGAACATACTGTGATATCAATCCGTCAACGATGAAACACACTCACGCAAAGAAAGACACACAGCATACACTGGCTGTGCCCGGGGGCAGCATGCAACATGTTTGTCCTCGGCATACATCGATCCACACGACTGGCTCATTATGATAATTCATCAGGCATTCTTTGAGTGTGCCCTTCAGGGTCCTGAGGGTGCAGGTGAGTTCTCATGCCTCTACTATATGGCATGCCCTCTCTGTTTATTTGCGTAATTTTTTTAAATGTAATTGATAAATTAAATGAAACTAATTGTAACTTTGTGTCAATTGCTGTGCGTATGCAGAAGGGGAATGATCTTATAATTTTTTTGCTGATTAGGATATTTTCTAACTCTTGGGTATTTAAAGTACAATATTTCATAGAGGATCAAATCCTTACTTGAAATATGCACCAATTGACATTTGACGCATTATCATATTTAAGTTGGGAGTGAATGAGCTGATCTCAAGTTAGATTTCGACCCCCAAGAGTGATATTGTTGAGACTGCCTCAAAATGTTAATTCCATTTGATAGCAAGGTCTTCTCACATGCTATCTTACATTTTGAGTTGATTAGTCTGTGTAAATTTTTTTCATATTCAGACAATAAATCCGATTTTTAACTAGCATTGGTCGTATTAATTTGGTACCAAACGGAAGAGAACAGACTGAAACAGGGAGGGATTACGTTTCAAAGCGCTTTTCCATTGCATGTTCTTTTAAAATGAATACGACCCTGGTGATGGAGGATCTGTTGGCCTGCTGTGTTGGTTTGTTCCAGAACAGACTCATGGAATCAGCCCCTGGCGTCTCCCTGGAGAAGCCAAATTAGATGGCTGTAATTTTGAACAAGTGGAAGAGAGCAGGCACTAATGATATCTATTCAGCTGTTATTTTTTTCCTAGCCTGGGATTTCAAATATAGGTCAGGCTGATTCATACAGGAGTCAGCCTTGCAAAACAAAATCTCTCTGGCCGACAATATGGAAACGCCAGACGTATTAGGGCTGACTCTGACTCTGTCGGAGCAGCCTGACTGCTATCCTTTCGTCCGTCCCCAGCTCAGTGAACTCTCTCTCCATCCATCGCTTAGTGTTGTGCATCCTATCTGCACTGACAGTAGAACTGCCTAGTCGGACACATGACTCACGTCATAATGGTTTTATGGCTAATTCAGGTAGAGATATTTAGATGCATTAGCATTGTGCTATGCCGGTGCAATACTGCAATGTTGTTGTTCATGTGTGACTGATCGGGATTCGGATCTGGGTCTTCTGCTTGCCACAAGACTGTGTTAGCCCGCTGAGCTAGGTAAATTTTTTAGGTCCCAGACAAGGTTACTCATCACCGAGTGTGGTTCCGAACAACCCCCGCTATACTTCACCCCACCTTTTACCTTCTTTTTCATTTGCAAGTTGTATTGTGTGATTTGTAGGTTCAGTTGAATAATTTGCATCATGATCGCGATGAAAGCTCTATTTTTGACCAGACTCCTACCTTTTACTAAAGGCTACTGACTCATTGAGTTTATGTATAGGATTCAACATTGTTAATGGGCAAGTAATGTGATTAGGTTGACAGTGTTTACTGGTTTAAACACAACAAACAATGTTTTGATATGACGAAAAGGAGCAGTTAGGATGTGGTAAATGATTTCTGGAGGTACAGGATAACTGCAGTGCAAGTTTAAATAAATCCAGACTATAGTCTATGGGGCTACTAGATTATACAGTACTTTGGTCAAATTTGAATTCATTCTCGTTTCTTTGTGCTATCAGATGTTATTGGCCCTGGAAACCACATGTGCAGATGCATGGTTGTCCGTAGAGTTTGTCTAGGGGGTGTGGTTCAACCAATGCATTCCTTTCACTGAAAAACATTGAATTGGCTGCGTTTTTCTATGCATCCTTTCTGTTTTTAGGGGTCCTTGCCCGGTCTGCAGTTGGTAACTTTTAAGCAGGGCAGCAGACTATTCTATGAACACCCCTGTCAGGGTCCATCACATCAATTTGGCTTGTAGGCATTGTTTAGTCCCCAAAATACAGAAATGACATCATCGTCATGCAAAGTACAAGGGATGACTGAACGCCTTTGCTTTGTGGATAACCTAGTGTTTGTACATTTGCTTTTAGGGCATAGACAGCCAGAGATTAGAATATTTTTGACTTTGAATGTGTTGTGGGAGTGCACATTCTTTCCTGAAACTAAGGTGAAATATTCCAGAAAAATGACAGGCTGTGATTAATAGCTTGTCATGTTGATTCTAGGGCATGTGGTGTATTTGTCAGTCATTCTAGGGCATATCATGTAAAATATGGTTATTTGGAATGGATGCAGATCATTCAGTGCTAATATAATCTATTTTGAACTTTTTAAATCTAGAAGGGCCTCATTTTTTAAAGTAAAGGAGTAGGGGGGCTTTACTTACTTTTCTCTTTCTCACTCACTCACACGCAGGCATGCAGACCCACACACACACATACATGTACTGTATACGCATCTCTGTGACCCTTAACCTGATCCTTTCCACTAAACTCATTTTAAGCATCCCCTCTGACACTGAGCCGACCTGCACTACTCAATATCCCTCTCAGCCTATGACCTCTAACCCCTATCGCTCTCCTTTCCAGAGTGACCCCTGTCCCTTTATGTACTGTATCCAGCTCATGGGATATTTGAAGGACAGGCTTTGTGACAGTTGTTATTTTAAGGGTTTGGCCCTGTCATGTCACGCACCGTGAGGGCCCCGAGCCAAAAACTGTTACACAAGCCTTGACCCCCCGCAGGTGATCCCAGGATCATCCCACTGTAACCAAACAGCAGCATTGTCGTGTGTGTGTGTGTGTGTGTGTGTCTCTGTGTCCTTTGGTCTCACGAAACACAACAACACACAGTCGTCTCCTAATGCTGTTATTGTGATGCTGTGGATGACACAAACGGATTTTGGTCACACCGTACAAAGCTGCTTACAGAGAATAAAACTGATCTCATCCAACAAGCAGCCTGGAGACTTAAGAGATGATGAGGACGGGAAGGCGGTCAAAGTTGATGAACTTATTTTATAACTGGCTTACTGTATAAATGTCTCTGAACATGCTTCAAAAAGTAACCTGAAGAAAAGTAACCTGAATAAAACATATATTTAGTTTATACTCTATTCTTTGTGAGAGAGACCACTGAGCCTAATGGCAGCCTTAAATCTGTCAAATCTAAAAGCCTGTGTAACACAGTCCTTCTCTGCCAGTACATGCTACAGTCAACATATTGTATACATTAAATTACATCTTGTGTTATAAAAAAACACCTGTCAGGCACTTTGGCTAAAGAAGGGCTCGCATCAGTAAGAATGGGTAGGAAGGATAGTAGGGCCATCCATCACCTTCAGCTGCTGTTAGCTCAGACAGCAACTGATATATTTAAGCAATAAGGCCAGAGGGGGTGTGGTATATGGCCAATGTATCACTGCTAAGGGCTGCTCTTAGGCACGAAGCAACGCGAAGTGCCTGGATACAGCCCTTAGCCGTGTAATATTGGCCATATACCACAAACCCCTGAGGTGCCTTATTGCTATTATAAACTGGTTACCAACGTAATTAGAGCAGTAAAAATAACATTTTTGTCATACCTGTGGTATACAGACATTTAGCTGTCTGCCAATCAGCATTCAGGGGTCAAACCACCCAGTTTATAATGGCAACTAACCAATATTGGTTGATTTTAACAGAAAGACTGAAGATCTCATCATCTGGCCGGCGCATTTGGGGTGTTGGCAGTCCCCTGAAGTGGAAGTTATATCTCTTTCCTCCAAGATTTGAATGGCACTCCCATTAGTGGCGATTTCACATTTAACTTGGCAGTGGGCAGTCGGGATGGGCACGGTTAATCGAATATCCGGATATCCGAACGGACGTTAGTATTCGATTACTTGAGTGAGTGTTCATAAAAAAAATCTTTGTTTAAATTAAATTATCCTTGTGACATGTTTACCTACAAGGATATACCATGACATTTGAAATTCTTAATTTAATAAAACAACAAACTTTTGAATGTATTTGTTATACTACATTCCCTCCAGTATGCTATTTTCCCCACTTCAAATAGCAATTACAGGCGCTCACCTAACAGAGTTTCCACAATACCTGACACAGATCAATGCAAAACACTCACCAGAAAACATTTTTGTAACAGAATCAGTTATATCATGTCGAAAATCAGACTTCTCTTTCGCTGTTGCAGCATGTCCGCTGTTTACCTCTGCCATGTGTATTTACAGTACATTATTCTGATTGCTCGAGAGTCTTTAGCTGATTGCTCAATAATTTTTTTTAGCATTTATATCTGAAAAAATGCCATGATATTATTTGAATAGTAAAAACATTTCAAATGGCCATCTCTAGTGGGCAGTGGGCACCCCCATAAGTCCTGAATATCAATATTGGTACAGTCCACAATTTTTAAGGCACTCCCAATAATTGATTTGCATAATTCTAACCTAAATGTATTCCTTGTGACCAACATATGAAAACATTACAATAACACTGAGTTCAGGTGGGCCTTGACACTTCAGCAAACAAAGGAAAGGAGAAGGGCTGACCAAGAAAAACTTCCAAAAGGACAAATTCGAGGTAAAAAGTAGTTGGAGCACTCAACAAAAAAAAAAGGCAGAGATTGATTTCTTATTGCTCACTTTAATCCATTGTACAGGATGCGGACAGGTTACTGATGTTTCGACGTCAAGCTGACGTCTTCCTCTGTAACATATATGCTGGGAGTCAGGAAGCAGGTGCAGAAGGTGAGTTTAATAAAGAAACGATATCGATGAACAAACATGAGAAGCGTACAGACCGTGAGAGAAAACAATACTACCTAATGACTGATGTCAACTGAGGGCAAAATAAAGGGGGAGTAATCACAGAGTAAATGATGACCAGGTGTGCGTAATGATGGGGAACAGGTGTGCATAATAATAGTTGCCAGGACCGGTGATTAGTAGACCGGTGACGTTGAGCGCCAGAGGGAGGGAGCAGTAGTAAGCGTGACAGTACCCACCCCACCCCCGACGTGCGGCTCCAGCCGCAGGACTACACCGGCCAGGAGGACGGCCCCAAGGGCGAGGAGCGGGCCGGTCCGGATGGCGGAGATGGAAATCCCGGAAGATGTTTGGGTCCAGGATGTCCGCCACCGGGACCCAAGTGAGCTCCTCAGGACCATACCCCTCCCAGTCCACCAGGTACTGGAACCGACCTCCACGACGTCGGGAGTCCAGGAGGAACCTAACAGCATAGGCGGGGGTCCCCTCGATGTCCAGGGGAGGCAGAGGGGTGTCGCAGGGGACGGCATCAGCCAGGGGACCAGGAATCACCGGCCTGAGGAGGGAAACATGAGAGGAGGGTGAGATCCGGTAGTTAGTGGGGAGTTTTAGGCGATAGGTTACCTCATTGACCCTCCAGACGACCTTGAAGGGCCCCGCAAACCGGGGGCTCAGCTTCCGGCAGGGCAGGTGGAGTGGGAGGTTCCTGGTGGAGAGCCAGACATGATCACCAGGATGGAACACGGGAGCCTCCCGACACGCCAACTCCGTCTGGACCTCTTTGCGCAGTCCTCTCCAGAATAGAGTGCGGAGCGCCGGCTCATTCCATCCGCTGGAGGCTGCCACAGTCCGAAAGGTGAGGGCCTACTCCGCAGTGGTCTGGATACCCTGCTGGAGTTGGAGAAGTCGCTCACCTCCCTCTCTGCCCTCTGGAGGATGGTCGAAGACCACCCTGAACAGAGCCATGAACCTCCCATAGGAACCCAGCTCCTCCTCTCCTCTCTCCCAGATGGCCGTAGCCCACTCCAACGCCCGCCCGGTCAGCAGGGAAATGACCATGGCAACCTTGGACCTCTCGGTGGTGGGTGCTCGCATCTGATAGGCAAAATAGAGGGAGCACTGTAGTAGGAAGCCACAGCATTTCAATGGAGTACCGTCATACTTCTCCGGAAGGGACAGTCGGGCATCGTTGACCTGGGCGGACGGCTGGGTAGGTTTGGGGACTGGCTCACTGTGACGATGTGGTAGGAGGCCCTCTGTTAGGGGTATGGAGAGCCTCGCTGGTGGTGTCGAGGCGGTGGAGAACGCGGAGGGCCTCCTCCATGTCTCGTTAACCAATAGGCCATGTGAAAATATGCATAGCTGATATTTGGGTGTCTGTGAATCCGGAGACACAGAGACCCAAAAAATAAAGGGAACAACATTATAGAAACGAGGACAGTGAACAATCATTGTTTACCCCCTTTGAATCCACAGTGTCTAAGGAGTACTGTCAGAATGCCTCTCTTTGTTTTAGTTTACGTACGATATCACCTCCTCTTGGTGAAATGTGGACATGTTCTATGGCTACAAAGCCCAGGGAGGAAGGTGAGCCACGGTTGGCTTCGATGCAGTGGCGCGCAATAGCATAGACCATGTTTTTATTTAGCCTTATGTTCTGCAATGCGAAGTTTCAATGCTTGTTTAGTTTAACCAGTATAAGCAGCCCTGCAGATGCATTTGAGCATGTATATGACATTTGTGGTGCTACAATTAATGAAGCTTTGGATTTTGTGTTCTTTACCTGTTCTCGGGTGGTAAAAAACTTTCAGATTGGTCGTACTGTCATAATGTACACAGTGGCCACACTTAAGTACAATAACGCATTTAGAGTAACAATTCAGTGTTCTTATTACTGTGTAATTACTCTCGTAAGTACTGTGTAACAACTACTGTAATTACTCATTTTCACTTACAGCTGTAACCATAACCCGAGTTCTAACACTTCCTAGTGTAAGGCAAGTACTGTGTAACGAGTGATTACAATACTTTTTGCACTGTACTGTACAGGAATAATTACAAAGTGCAAAGTAAAGTGTCACCCAGTTTATTCATCAGTTAAGAGCACGGCACATACCCCTGCACTCAGAGCTGAGTAAGAGAGAACCACACATTGCAATATACAGTCTGCAGTGAGGAATAATGCTTGACTATCTGTAACTTCCAACTAGCACATTGTGTACATTGGGTTAGCTCATACACTACATCCCTTGACAGAAGGCAGATTTTGGGAGTGTGCCTCAATGGACACTGGACAGGGAATGCAGTTGGACATGTTGTTAATTGAGGCCAGAATAAAATGAAATAGAAACATTTAAACATTAACCTTATTGTAAAGTTTAATTTGATATTTCAGGCCTGTCCTATTAAATTATGGTAAACACGCCTGGGAATTGTGGGAAAGCCAAGCAGCTGCAGAACTAGCCAAACCCCTGTGTTTAAAAGCCTATTAGTACTTTTGTGACGTTTTCCCCATTGCCAAGTGTGGCTTTTGTGAAATTAAACTAATACGTATTTTGTGTCTGGGGTAACACGACACTAAGTACATAAAGGCACAAAACAAAGCTCACAGATTATCCCTAATTTCAACAGCAGGACTACTGACTCTTTCCAAAAGTATTGACGAACACAAAGACACAAATCCCCCCCAAATACCGGACAAAGTACGCTGTGGAGAAAACGCTGATTTTCTTGTTAGACCGATTCTGATTCATGCCACTTGAATGTATGTGTGTACTTGTAGAAATAACACTCAGCGGGACAGGTAAAGTCTAAGGCTTAGAATAAGCAGATGTAAGCATGGAGAACATGATGCTGGTCTATTCGCCCTTGAGCCAACACCCCTCTCGAAATCAACGAACCGTGAACAATATAATGCGTTCTATTAACATCTGAAATAAACAAACATTTATTTGAGATATAATGCATGTCAATCTGTGGCATGTGGTGTTTTATTAATGGATGCTTGAGGATTCACTAAACCTGTTTCCTAACAGACGGTTAAAAAACATTTGTTATGTGAAAACCCTAAGAACATATGGGCGGATTTTGGCTGGAATTTTACAGCCCAGCAGACAATAGCTCACCTCCACCCCTCCTATTTGACATCACTCATTACCTTTGTATGTGGACTTAACCATTATCCTAACATATTTCGCATTATTCTAAGTTGTTGTACATTTTACAATGGGCAAAGCTTGCCATAGGTCAAAGCTATTGTCTAGAAATGACTCCCTCAGCAGGTACATCTACTTCCTCCCCTCCCTTCCTCTCCTCCTCCCACCGTGACTTTGCAGGACTTTAAATGTCCTTAGGACAAAGCAGCAACCCATCGATCTAGTCTAGCATCTCTCACATTACATTTAGGAAAACACCTATTCAGTTTGATCTATTCAAAGGAACATGCTTGTTTTCCCCAGTAATGTTTAGTGTTTAGCGCGTTACTTACTGTAGGTAGTTCCTGCCATTGACGTTAATTTGAGAGTCAGTACCTGACTTTGTCTCTAGTCTCCTCCACACACAGTAGTCATTGACAGGTGGTGTTTACCTCTCTCCTGCTTTACAGGCCCGCTCAAGTACTGCCAGGGTCCACGGAGTAGGAGAGGAGAGCGCTGGATGAGTGTGCACCGTAGGAGGACACATTCGCAGCTAACGGTGCCTCGCAACGTCCGTCCATACAGCCCTCTCTCTTTCTTCTACAAATGTAGTTCAAGTAACAGTCTCTCTTAATCACATAATCAACACAACAGTCATGAGCTGTTATGAATGCTTATAGCAAGGCTTATAATGGTCTTCACCACCTAGGGGCCATGCACTGAGTGCATATATAGCCATGTGTTTATAAATGCAGTTTAAACAGCCACAAGCAATTACGACTGCTTATAGCAAGCCTAATAATGCATGACGGTGTGCCAAAAGATGCTATTAAGGCATTCATAATACATTATTAAACAGATGGTTTGATTCACAGAAATTGTTACCACAGAAAGTGCACCTGAGAACACACAGGGTGCATACCAGGTCGAGAAACGTCAGAAGAGAAGCACTCAGCCAAGAGAGCATAATAAACCTGAAGAAGGCCACATCTCATTAGATGGGCTATGCATACAGTGAGGGAAAAAACTATTTGATCCCCTGCTGATTTTGTACGTTTGCCCACTGACCAAGACATGATCAGTCTATACTTTTAATGGTAGGTTTATTTGAACAGTGAGAGACAGAATAACAACAGAAAAATCCAGAAAAACGCATGTCAAAAATGTTATAAATTGATTTGCATTTTAATGAGGGAAATAAGTATTTGACCCCTCTGCAAAACATGGCTTAGTACTTGGTGGCAAAACCCTTGTTGGCAATCACAGAGGTCAGACGTTTCTTGTAGTTGGCCACCAGGTTTGCACACATCTCAGGAGGGATTTTGTTCCACTCCTCTTTACAGATCTTCTCCAAGTCATTAAGGTTTCGAGGCTGACGTTTGGCAACTCGAACCTTCAGCTCCCTTCACAGATTTTCTATGGGATTAAGGTCTGGAGACTGGCTAGGCCACTCCAGGACCTTAATGTGCTTCTTCCTGAGCCACTCCTTTGTTTCCTTGGCCGTGTGTTTTGGGTCATTGTCATGCTGGAATACCCATCCACGACCCATTTTCAATGCCCTGGCTGAGGGAAAGAGGTTTGACCACAAGATTTGACGGTACATGGCTCCGTCCATCGTCCCTTTGATGCGGTGAAGTTGTCCTGTCCCCTTAGCAGAAAAACACCCCCTAAGCATAATGTTTCCACCTCAATGTTTGACGGTGAGGATGGTGTTCTTGGGGTCATAGGCAGCATTCCTCCTCCTCCAAACACGGCGAGTTGAGTTGATGCCAAAGAGCTCCATTTTGGTCTCATCTGACCACAACACTTTCACCCAGTTCTCCTCTGAATCATTCAGATGTTCATTGACAAACTTCAGACGGCCTTGTATATGTGCTTTCTTGAGCAGGGGGACCTTGCGGGCGCTGCAGGATTTCAGTCCTTCACGGCGTAGTGTGTTACCAATTGTTTTCTTGGTGACTATGGTCCCAGCTGCCTTGAGATCATTGACAAGATCCTCCCGTTCTCATGATCATTGCAACTCCACGAGGTGAGATCTTGCATGGAGCCCCAGGCCGAGGGAGATTGACAGTTATTTTGTGTTTCTTCCATTTGCGAATAATCGCACCAATTGTTGTCACCTTCTCACCAAGCTGCTTGGCGATGGTCTTGTAGCCCATTCCAGCCTTGTCCCTGACATCCTTGGAGAGCTCTTTGGTCTTGGCCATGGTGGAGAGTTTGGAATCTGATTGATTGATTGCTTCTGTGGACAGGTGTCTTTTATACAGGTAATAAACTGAGATTATGAGCACTCCCTTTAAGAGTGTGCTCCTAATCTCAGCTCATTACCTGTATAAAAGACACCTGGAAGCCAGAACTCTTTCTGATTGAGAGGGGGTCAAATACTTATTTCCCTCATTAAAATGCAAATCAATTTATAACATTTTTGACATGCGTTGTTGTTATTCTGTCTCTCACTGTTCAAATAAACCTACCATTAAAATTATAGACTGATCATTTCTTTGTCAGTGGGCAAACGTACAAAATCAGCAGGGGATCAAATACTTTTTTCCCTCACTGTATTAAGCCTGGTTAAACTAGACTAAATTTACCACTGTGTGCACAGGGTTCAGTCTGGTTTAACCAGGCAAAGCACATAAGCAGCAGGCGTATTAATCCTCATGCAAGACCAGCCAGGGGGGAATTGAGCTGGACTTGGACACGGCGAGGTGCTGCTGCCAGTAACCTGTCCTGCCTTGTAATAAATAGCTGTGAGCATATGGCAAGATGCGTGCACTCACCCACTTTCATAGGGTGCCAACTCATTTCGTTCTGTATTTTTTTATTGCTGGCTTATCTGCCTGGCCCTTGCTATAACACTATTCATCAGCAATGAAAACAAGCAAACATTTATACTCTAATAGCAGGGCTGAACAACAAAAGACAACCCACATTTTGTATTATTTGTTTTGGCTTTTAGCTTTGGTTTGTGTTCTCGTTCGATAGCCACCTTGTGGGAAGAGACGGAAATCCAACTGCAGGATGGAAGGACGTCCTGGCCCAGCTTTGAAGAGTTGATTGATTAAAAGGATGTGACGTGAAATTGTCACTACGAACTAACACTTGTCTTCCTATGTGAATACATTCCCCTTTATTGGCAGCAGGGCTGAAAATGGACAGCTTTCCAAACTGACTTTGGTTCAAGTGGAATCAAACCAAACTCTGCAACAGTATGTTCCAAGAGAGGGAGAGTTCTGTTGTTGAATGCTGTGGTCAGATTTGGGGAATTTCCAATTCCAATTAACCACCTATTGGTTTGGAATTAATTGGAAAATTCCCATAACTAACTTAATTTTAGGTCTTGAAATTGAAATTGAACTGGATCGCTTTGTATTAGATTCTTTGACTTTTTGAATAGGCCAGATATTGTAGTTTGGATGTTTTGAGAGAAAATCCAAGACATCCAAGGCAAAAGTCCAAAGGTCCTATTCATAGATATCTAACTTAGGATAATTACACATTTGGATGGTATGTACCGTGGTGGAGTACCCCAGATCCCTTCTTTGGATTAGAATATTAGAAAGCTTTATTGTCCATTTAACACAGAAAGGAACATTTTATTTTGCTCTCTGGCGCAAACACACATAAAAACATACTAATTACATACATTGAGCATTTACATGTCAGTTCATCAGTCTTATTTAGGAGTTTCACTGCGTGCGAGGGATGGACGGCAGCATTTGGAAGGATGCGTACAGTGGGTGGGTGTTGTCGTTGAAGACCTGGAGTGCTATCCTTGTAATGTTCTGTGTGCACAGTTCCTGGAGTTAATGCTGTTTACTGACAACTATTTTGCTGGCATGATTGACAACTTGTGCCAGGTCCTGTTCCTGATCGAGAGGTTCCCATACCAGGAGAAGATGTTGAAAGTGAGAACACTCTCGATCAGGGATCTGTACACCATGGTCAATGCGTGTTTGCTTGCATTAAAACTCCTAAGCTTCCTAAGTAGGAAGATATGCTGCCTTGCCTTCTTGAAGAGGAGGTCAGTGTTTTCCTGGAAGTTAGGTTTGTGGTCTAAAACTGTCCTTTCATTGTAAAAGAGAGAGGGGCTTCCGTTATTCCCCAGCTTTACTACAAGGCATAGTTCTTAAGCCTTGGTGACATTGAGGTAAAGGAAGCTATTGTCAAACCATGTTATGAGGCTGTCAGTGAACTGGGAGTAGCTTAAGCTGGATTTGCCCACCAGGCAAGCAACCAGAGCCATGTCGTTCGCATATTTGATGAGGGTGAGGTCACTGTTGTTGCATGCAATTTCATTTGTGTATACAGTATATCCTGTGTTTAGGACAAGGTGGTCAGGTAGGGTGCCTTTAACACTGAACTTCTGGGGTTGCTCCATCAGGAACTCCCGGATCCACAGCACCAGCCCCTAGTTGACATTTAAAGTATTCGTACCCTTTGACTTATTCCACATTTTGTTGTGTTACAGCCTGAATTCAAAATGGATGACATAATTGTTTTGCAAATGTATTGAAAATGAAATACAAAAAAAGTCATTTACATAAGTATTCACACCCCTGAGTCAATACATGTTAGAATCACCTTTGTCAGCAATTACAGCTGTGAGTCTTTCTGGGTACGTCTCTAACAGCTTTGCATACCTGGATTGTACAATATTTGCACAATATTCTTAAAAACATTCTTCAAGCTCTGTCAAGTTGGCTGTTGATCATCGCAAGACAGCCATTTTCAAGTCTTGCCATAGATTACAAGCCGATTTAAGTCAAAACTGTAACTAGGCCACTCAGGAACATTCTATGTCGTCTTGGTAAGCAACTCCATTGTATATTTGGTCTTGTGTTTTAGGCTATTGTCCTGCTGAAAGGTGAATTTGTCTACAAGTGTCTGTTGGAAAGCAGACTGAACCAGGTTTCCTTAAGGATTTTGTAACTGTTTTAAAGTCACCATTGGCCTCATAGTGAAATCCCTGAGCGGTTTCCTTCCTCTCCGGAAACTGAGTTAGGAAGGACGCCTGTATCTTTGTAATGACTGGGTGTATTAATACACCATCCAAAGTGTAATTAATAACTTCACCATGCTCAAAGGGATATTCAATGTCTGCTTTTTTTTTTACCCTACTACCAATAGGTGCCCTTCTTTTACGAGGCATTGGAAAACCTCCCTGGTCTTTGTGGCTGAATCTGTGTTTGAAATTCACTGCTCAACTCAGGGACCTTACAATTATCTGTATGTGTAGGGTACAGAGATGAGTTAGTCGTTCAAAAATCTTATTAAACACTATTATTGCACACAGAGTGAATCCATGCAACTTATTATGTGACTCATTAAGCAAATGTTTACTCCTGAACCTATTTAGGCTTGCCATTACAAAGCGGTTGAATACTTATTGACTCAAGACATTTTTAAAAATGTACAGCGACAGAATTCAGAAAATTGGCCGTTCTTACAGTGTTCTCCCTGTACACCAAGTCAGAACCGTAGGATAAATAAAGGGGGGCATATAGAAAGACAATGAAAGCTCTTACAATATTTGGCTATAGGCTACATGTGCACCACCATGTCAGAACAGTATGCGAAAATAAGGGGAAAATAGACCCAATTATTAGGGTGAGGCACATGGGCTACTAACAGCTTACTATACAACATACACTTAGTATTACTTTCTTAGTTACAGTATACATATCTCCCTGGCATATTACATAATTTATGCAGCAGCATACAATAAATCTTTGGACTCACCTTGTTGTGCTGTGCTCACTTGAACAGGAAGGTGGTGTGGCGGTCCTTTGTGGGCAAATTTTGTCATCAAACTTTGTCATCAAAGTCTGGCATTTATGGTGCTTTCAAGACAACTGGGAACTCTGAAAACAACAAGGTCAATGTTGACAGCATGGCCAATGTTGAATGTTTATAATTTTAAGCTTAGAAAAGAGACCCTTAATCCCAGACTTGGCACCACAGCCACTCCACTGAATAGCAGGCTAGTGATTGCTTTGCAATGCTTGCAGTTAGCCACTGATTCCTTCCAAACCAGTCATTGTTGAATTTGCGATTTCCAACTTGTTGTGTAATGTTTATGTCCAATGGCCGATGAGCACCGATATGTTTTATCTATAATTTCTCTTTATTATTTATCTTCATATGACAAGGATTAAAAAGGTTTTGCCAGTAGATTGTCGACTTGATTCATGATGATGACTGCTAGCTAAGATTTTGAAAGTATGATGTTGACATGATCAGTCCAATCAAAGCTACATTAGATATAACATGATTTGACGTATGATTTTATCTGTGGCCAATGACCTTGAGCCTTCTTGAATGGGCACTTGTAATGTAACTCTATGGTAGCACCCAAGGGGCTTGAATTTTCTAGCTCTACCCTTAGACTTGGCGGTGACGTAGTGTCCCCATGAGTGACAGAACACTGAGCCAATCACGGCGCAACTAGAGAACATTACCAACCCCTATGCTCCGTATTTTCCGCTGGCTGCCCCACCACCATAGAAAGCACTGACCTAGGCTGAAACACCTGCATTTTGGAGCTGCCTTACTCAAGAAAGCAAAAAAGAGACCATGTTTGTACTGCGGCTTTATTAACTCAATGATTTTATTTTATTTTTACACTGTTTGCAAACTGATATGTGACACGTTTTAATGCCAAAATAACATGCAAAACAGGCAAGCCAAAAAATGTGGGGCTCTGCCCTACCTGCCATGAATGACGGGTCGCCACTGGTCAAAAGTCATTGAGGGATTTGGCATGTGTTATCTTAGAGGAATTATAGTAGACACCGTCCAGGCCTCCGAGACAAAGCTTGTGTTCAGGAAGAGCTGGAACATTTGGGTAAAAACATGTCCCACCTGTGAATCACATTCCTTCAGGAGCTTCCGCTTTAGGCCGTCTGGTCCTGGAGCTTTGAGTGGGTTGACCTGTCGGAACTCAGAGGTAAAATGTCTCTCCTCTATTGTCACATTGCCTGGGACCATTCCTTCACAGATCGTGTGGCACTCCTCACTGTAATCGTGCTTGTCAAATCTGAAATAAAATGTTCCGTTCATTTGCAAAGTTAAGGGGGTCTTCACAATAAATGTTTTCTGTGGCCTGCCCATCATCGAATTCAGTCCTCTCCAAGCCTCTCTTGCATTGCCAGCACTGAATTTCTCCTCAACCTTGTTTTTGAAGTAAATTTAAGCAGTTCTTATCTTGCATCCCATATTTTGCTGTTGTGGAAAATTCTAACATCCTTCATTTTGATGATAGAATCAACACTGAAGTTAACGTAGCAGGTTGCAGTGTCCAATAACAATTATTGGTTTAGGGAACAGAGTATCCAGATCATTTACTTGAACTCAGGATACGTTTTTTTGGACCATCAGGGGGAATGACCAGATAACTTTCTTGGACCCCCCAGATAACATTTTTAGACTATCACAGATCACATCTAGTGACTGAGAGTTCATCAGAAGTCTCACAGATCACATTTTGTAATCCCCATGGAGGTTTCAAGTGTCTTTTTGTAATCTTACCCATTTATATGTGTGACCGACTGGCTATTGAGCCCAGGTTTTTAGGTAAGGTTACTTGTCATTTGATGAGTGTTATGTTCACCCTTAGGCTTACAGTGTTCTCCACTTCACATTGTCTACCAAGTCTCTTCTATTCCTTTTGAATTAGTTATTCAGTTTGCCGCAGATAATTTATAAACATTAAACTCTCAGAACTTCGGCTTCCTCATTGCCTGTATGTCTTCATGAATATTTGCATGCATTTGCATTGAGAGAAAGTAGCATATGTTGAAACAAATATGGAATAACTGTAGGGGTGCAGAAAAGCACAAATGGCTTTAGCTTTGAATATCTTGACAAGAAAGAGTATAAGTGACTTCACATAAAAAAGAAATGAGAGCACTAAAAGATTATCCTTGCTTTGTCTTTACATAGGCCTACCGTTCAATACAAAAGAACACACAGCTTCCACATCGTTCATTATTTTCCAAAGAACATTGTTTATCCTTTACTTGTACCAAAGATGTTTATAACTAACCCAAGATAGACCACACCCTGTCGTTTCCAAGGGGAACAAATTAGTCATAGTGGGCAGAACAAGAAAGGATGGGGGCAGAGCCAAGCATCAGGTAGTAAGATCTTATTGGCGCGTTCTAGCATGTATTTGCATTTTTCCGTTAGGGAACGCCTACTCTGTGAGTGTGGAATAACTCACTTCGCCCTTGCACTCCTTCTAAACAACGCAATCTTTTGAAACTTTGGCAAAGGGAAAGTATACAAAACTTAGTCCACTCTGTTCATAACAGATTCTAGATTTGGGAACAGAAAACTGTATTGAGATCAAATGTTTCATCGATGAGAACATTTGCAGAATGTCGGCCAAAATCATCTCGTTCCATCTTCTCCCACTTCCGGCCACTGGGCTTCCTCTCACCACCGTATTAGGTAGTGAGTGGAAATGCCAAGCGGATGCTTCACATTTATACATCCGGTGTAATATCTGTCTCATTGTTCTATCTATGGTTATACAACGGGTGGGTCTAATCCTGAATGCTGATTGGTTAAAACCACATGACGTTAAAATGCCTATTTACTCTGTTCCAACTGATTGCACAATCCACTGTCTCATCAGCCCAGCCAAGCAATTTATAAACTTGATCTCCATTATAAACAGCATCTAGACATTATCTCACATTTCTTTTAGACTACGCTAACATTTCGTTTTCAACAGTGGAGATTTGTATAAAACTTGCTGTCTGTCTCGCCAACATTTGCAACATTGTTTCAATATTCAAATTCGATCTCCAGCTGTCCCATAGTAATGAATGTTGGAACGAGACAGACAGACAGGCAGGCAGCGTTTCTCAGCTGGCATAATTTTTATCGATATATACAAAGAAATGTCAATTGAAAAAAGGTCAAACGAAACGAAGTGCAGCTAGTTTGCAGTCTTTCCAGCTTCAGTTTGAAGCGATTGTGTTAGCTGTGTCCTTGGCTAGCTCCTCTGAACAACAGTGTCCTGATGAGTGAGCACATTTTCTATGCCAGGCGAAATCGTGCCTCATTAGCTCATTGTTATGGATGTATCCAAATAAATGTCACTAGAAAACAGCTTAAACAAATGCAAATGCAGCTACTTCGCTGTTATTCCCTTGCTTGCTAGCTAGCCAACTACAGCTCACTTACAGTCACGTCAACCTGTGCAGCCAAAATAACAACCAAGTAGCGCATTTGCATTTGCTTAAGCTGTTTTCTAGTGACATTTATTTGGATACATCCATAACAATGAGCTAATGATGCGAGATTTCACCTGGCATAGAAAATGTGCTATCTCATCAGGACACTGTTGTTCAGAGGAGCTAGCCAAGGACACAGCTAACACAATCACTTCGAACTGAAGCTGGAAAGACTGCAAACTAGCTGCACTTCGTTTCATTTTGACCTGTTTTCAATTGACATTTCTTTGTATATATCCATAAAAATAATGCTGAAAAGCTGCCTACCTGTCTGTCTCATCCCAACTCCCGACCCCTACACGTTAATTACTATGGGACAGCTGTAGATTGAATTTCAATACTGAAACAATGTTGCAATGAGACAGATGGCAAGCTTTATACAAATATCCGCTATTGAAAACCAATTGCTAGTCTAAAAGAAATGGGAGATCATGTCTAGATGCTTTTTACAGTGGAGATCAAGTTTATAAATTGTCTGGCTGGGCTGATGAGACAGTGGATTGCGCAGTGAGATTAAACAGAGTAAATAGGTATTTCAACGTCATAGCTTTAGCTGGTGGTAATTTGTGGAAATGACACGGGCTGGAATGCGTTTTTTACCCATCAGCATCCAGGATTTGACCCACCTGTTTTATAATTCCCTATAACGCAAGGTATATCAGCACAGTGTAATTCAATTACTATAGTTCATTCTTACTTGAGCTGCTTTTGATAGCAAAAGTCGAATTGAATTGTTGAATTTGTTTTTCATAATAGCAAGCTAGGACTGATGGTCTGGTTACCTAAACTAGCAAGTCTGTTTGTTTGGTTACCAAGGCAACTACTGTCGCTATCTAGTAACTTGCTACCTACTTCAGTGGATGTTGAGCACATTTCTACCTGCAAATGTTTTTGTGGCAAATGTGTTAAATTATAGCCAAATTATAGCCACGGTATGAAACCTTAATCGTAAACAGTATGCGACAGGCCCACTTAATGTCATTTGGAAGCAGCATCTGCTGAAGCCAGAGGTCATGAGGCTTATGTACCCAAACGTGGTGAAAAATTGGAAGGAAAGACTTTTCCCCATCATGTCATTAGAAACTCATTATGAAAGTGTGGCTTTTGGGAAAACATTTCCATCTGTTTAAATGAATTTCACATGCCGTGTCCTTGAAAATGCATCAGACCATTTGGAGTGGCAAAGACACGGGCTGCCGCTGCAGTGCTGTACTAACGTTTGAGTCGAGTTCATCTGGCACTCGGACTGTGTTGGAAAAACTTAAAGGTGAGTTAGGACATGGTGGTGTCATCATTTTGGTCTGAGTGTCATTTGATTTTGTGGATATTCATTTGAGCAGTGGACATTCTAAAGCGACATTGTTTTTTTGACACCATTTTGACTTTGTTGTTGCCAAAAGGTTATCTTTCGTCTTCCATCCTCCTACTATTAAAATTGTCTTGGCCAACAGGATGGAAGTGAATTTAATGACAGGAATGTGAATGTTCGGTGGAATTGTTTGAATTTTTCGGTTTATATCTTTCTTTTTGCTTAATTAACCCCAACATTTTAGCCTGTTCTTGCATGTGGGAAAGCCTGGAATACCAGTTCAAGCTGTTTTTGTTTTGAGATATTATGTGCAAAGAGAAGTGTTTGTGTTTTTACATTTACATTTACATTTTAGTCATTTAGTAGACGCTCTTATCCAGAGCGACTTACAGTTAGTGAGTGCATACATTATTTGTATTTTTTTTCATACCCCCCGTGGGAATCGAACCCACAACCCTGGCGTTGCAAACACCATGCTCTACCAACTGAGATGTGCTTTAATGACTCACAGTAGCATTCTACAAGCTTCAAACTTGTGGAAATTCTAAGAAACGAAATAATTCAAATGTGCAGCCAGGTGTGGTAACATATGGCATATGTCAAACCACGTACAAGTGACTCCAACATAAGACATCATGCTTGGTTGATTCACCCTTGCTTGAATCTTATCTCCATTCTCTACAATATTCTTAAAGGGCTATAGAATTGCTGAACCATAGGCGATGATAAGGGCCTTGGCTATGGAAGTCCCATATGTCCAAATGCCTATGCATTGTCCCAGTTACTACTCCCATTCTTTAACGCTGGCTCTGGTCAGACATTGGTTCATAGCTTTAAATGTCTGATGAATCCCAAGTTGCTGCGGCCACAGTGGAGCAGTTGGCATCTCTGAGAGAATCGTTAAGGAAGCCCCTGCTCCTCCATTTCCTGGCAGAGGCCCAGGGCTGGGCCACTGGGTATGAGACGACTCGCCATCTGCTGCATAACGCCAAACCTCACATGAGCCTCGTTAAGTCTTGCCAAGACTTCGAGCCACAGCCTCTCGGTATCACCGCTCAGTACTCAATATAGGGGGTTCACAATCGAATATCCCTAAACACAAACACACACTCAGATCACTTTCCATTTGTAATAGAAATATCTATCGAGAGACTCGTACAAAAACAAGCATCCTTTGTTTCTATTTCCATTCAGTTCCTGCCTCATAAGTAGCGCTGTATAATCCACAACTCATTTGACTTCTGCTGTACGCATTCCTCCTCCCCCTTCCCCGGTCCAGATTTGATAAGGATGGGTGGTCATTTTGCCAGGGGAACATTGGAAGAACCTGCGGCATGTTTCTTACTCAAGTTGGTGATGGTAGGGAGGGAGGATCAGTAGAACAGTAAGGTGACATGCAAGCACTCATTTGAATATGTTTATTGGATCCTGGGTGATAATGAGGAAGACTGACATTTACTTGGCGGCCATTCTGTTTTTCCCCTTCTGGTCATTTTCCAGCAAACACAGACACAAAGCAACTGTCCACTCTTCTATTGACATTGTCTCCATTATTCCTTTGATCTAATATGCAGTGGCGATTTTAGCATGTATATCTTGAAGGTGCAAAGTCAACCATTTTTTTGTAGATGCATGCCAGCGAAGCCACTACACAACACAACACTTAACAATACATTAAATCCACTATAACGGTGACAAACAGTGTCCACAAACTGTTAGGGCCTTTCATAAAGCTGTTCCGACAGCGGTGCTTTCCTTTCAGCACCATGGGGTGAATCCTTACCACCGCTACACCTGGCTATCAGCGGAGCCTCGTCTGGCAGCGAAACAGTTCATTCAGCCTGATTTACTGCCTTAAAAAAAATCATAGCTGATATGGCTGACTTGCTTAAATAAATATGGTTTCTACTGACTCATTGTGGATTTGTGTAACTCGATAAGAACCGCATTCTCCTTCAATAATAACGAATGTTGACATGAGTTTTGACTTGTTTAGAACCATACACAAACATTATTACATTTATGTTCAGTAAATTCATAATGTTTGTTCTTATATCATTAACACTTAGCTCTAATTATAAGCAAGTGCAAGCAAACGAACTGCGACGAGAGACAAAGAGAGATGCGGACTCAGCGGTTAATCTACGATTTGAAAGGCAGGAAAATACAATCAAGAGGATCCACTTTTATAAATACTGACACACAGACAGCGCATTCTGCAAAGAAAAAAACAACCCTCACAATATGAACTGGAATTACATGGGTCTATTACTGAACTTTTTGTTGAACACAAATATTTGAATGGGAAGAGACTGTCACTGGCAAACGTGGTTACATACCCAACAACATTATATAGTATCCCCTCCTAGTGGAGAAAAGCACATGAGCTAAATATAATACACAAAGTAAGGGGCATGGACTCTACAAGGTGTCCAAAGTGTTCTACAGGGATGCTGGCCCATGTCGACTCCAATGCTTCCCACAGTTGTGTCCAGTTGGCTGGATGTCCTTTGGGTGGTGGACGATTGTTGACACACACGGGAAACTGTTGAGCGAGAAAAAAACAGCAGCGTTGCAGTTCTTGACACACTCAAACCAGTGCGCCTGGCACCTAGGACCATTCTCCATTCAAAGGCACTTGTATCTTTTGTCTTGTCCATTCACCCTCTGAATGGCACACATACACGATCAATGTCTCAATTGCCTCAAGGCTTAAAAATCCTTATTTAACCTGTCTCTTCCCTTTCATCTACACTGATTGAAGTGGATTTCACAGGTGACATCAATAAGGGATCATAGCTTTCACATGGATTCACCTGGTCAATCTATGTCATGGAAAGAGCAGGGATTCAATGGAGATGTACAAACTATGGCATAAGGGAACGATGAGCGGATAAGAGGCAAACTGTAATTTCGATTAAGATATGAGTTAGCTGAGACGGATGTAGCCTATATGACTATTCGTTCAACACTTTTGAAATGGACAGCGGCAGAATTCTGAACATGGGCCGTTCTTATAGTATTCTCCCTGTACACCAAGTCAGAACAGTAGGCTAAATAACGGGTACACATAAGCAGACAATGACATCTCTTACAATATTCGATGATGACATTTCTCTAAAACATGCACTGTCAACTGTGGGACATTTCTCTAAAACATGCACTGTCAACTGTGGGACCTTATATAGACAGGTGTGTGCCTTTCCAAATCATGTCCAATCAATTGAATTTACCACAGGTGGACTCCAATCAAGTTGTAGAAACATCTCAAGGATGATCAATGGAAACAGGATGCACCTGAGCTCAATTCCGAGTCTCATAGCAAAGGGTCTGAGTACTTATGTACATTTTATACATTTGCAAACATTTTAAAAAAGGCTACATGTGCAACACCAAGTCAGAACAATAGGCTAAGTTCTGAGGGGGAGAGGGACCAAATTATTTGAGGAAGACACACAGGCTACTAACAGCTTACTACACAACATTCGGAAAGTATTCAGACCCCTTCACTTCTTCCTCATTTTGTTACGTTACAGCCTTATTCTAAAATAGATTAAATATACAAATTCTGATCAGTCTACACACAATACCCCATAATGACAAAGTGAAAACAGGTTTTTAAAAATGTTTGCAAATGTATAAAATGTACATAAGTACTCAGACCCTTTGCTATGAGACTCGGAATTGAGCTCAGGTGCATCCTGTTTCCATTGATCATCCTTGAGATGTTTCTACAACTTGATTGGAGTCCACCTGTGGTAAATTCAATTGATTGGACATGATTTGGAAAGGCACACACCTGTCTATATAAGGTCCCACAGTTGAGAGTGCATGTCAGAACAGAAACCAAGCCATGAGGTCGAAGGAATTGTCTGTAGAGCTCAGAGACAGGATTGTGTCGAGGCACAGATCTGGGGAATGGTACCAAAACATTTCTGCAGCATTGAAGGTCCCCAAGAACACAGTGGCCTCCATCATTCTTAAATGGAAGAAGGTTGGAACCACCAAGACTCTTCCTAGAACTGGCCGCCTGGCCAAACTGAGAAATCGGGGGAGAAGGGCCTTGGTCAGGGAGGTGACCAAGAATCCGATGGTCACTCTGACAGAGCTCCAGAGTTCCTCTGTGGAGACGGGAGAACCTTCCAGAAGGACAACCATCTCTGCAGCACTCCACCAATCAGGCCTTTATGGTAGAGTGGCCAGATGGAAGTCATCCCTCAGTAAAAGGCACATGACAGCCCATATTGAGTTTGCCAAAAGGCACTTAAAGGACTCTCAGACCATGAGAAACAAGATTCTCTGGTCTGATGAAACCAAGATTGAACTCCAGGCTCATCACCTGGCCAATACCATCCCTACGGTAAAGCATGGTGGTGGCAGCATCATGCTGCTGGGATGTTTTTCAGCGGCAGGGACTGAGAGACTAGTCAGGATCGAGGGAAAGATGAACGGAGCAAAGTGCAGAGAGATCCTTGATGAAAACCTGCTCCAGAGCGCTCAGGACCTCAGACTGGGGCGAAGGTTCACAACCCTAAGCACACAGTCAAGACAACGCAGGAGTGGCTTCGGGACAAGTCTCTGAATGTCCTTGAGTGGCCCACCCAGAGCCCGGATTTGAACCCTATCGAAAAAATAGCTGTGCAGCGACACTCACCATCCAACCTGACAGAGCTTGAGAGGATCTGCAGGGAAGAATGGGAGAAACTCCCCAAATACAGGTGTGCCAAGCTTGTAGCGTCATATTGAAGAAGACTCGAGGCTGTAATCGCTGCCAAAGGTGCTTCAACAAAGTACTGAATAAAGTGTCTGAATACTTATGTAAATCCTATTTTGCACACACACACACACAAAAAAACGTTTTTGCTTTGTCATTATGGGGTATTGTGTGTAGATTGATGAGGGAAAAAACAATTTAATCCATTTTAGAACAAGGCTGTAATGTAACAAAATGTAGAAAAAGTCAAGCGGTCTGAATACTTTCCAAATGCACTGTACACTTAGTGTTACTTTCTTATCTGCACTATACATATGTATCTCCCTGGCATATTACATCACTTCTGCAGCAGCATATGAGACATATTTTTGGACTCACCGTTGTTGTGCTGTGCTCACTTGAACAGGAAGGTGGCGTGGCAGTCCTTCTTGTGGGCAACCTTCTCAATTACTTGGTCATCAAAGTCTGGCATTCTCTGGGTGAAGTCATGCTGGTTTGACAGCATGGCCAATACATTCAATCTTTTCTGGCCTATGGTGTTGCGTGTGAAGGTTTTTATCCTTTTAAGGGTGTTTGTTTTGGATCGTGCTTGATGTACCCTTAAAAAGGGGTTGGTCGTCATAATGCCTTTGTAGCCTGTAATCACCTTCACGCATGGTCTAAAAAATACACCTGAAAATGCCTGGGCAGGAGTCGGCCGACTTTTCATTGCCCCGCAGTGCTGTCTCACAATTGCCACACAATTTAATGCATGCTATAATTCTGGCAAGCACGTACCTATTCTCCTCCATTCGTTGGTTGTGAAGGTCATGGCTCGTCTATATGAGGTGTCTAGCTGAGCCACAATGTTTGATTTCCCCAGTAATCTAAGTTTAACAGCGTTGTCTACATGTGATGCACAATTCTCATGTTTTGAGACCCATTCAGACACACGTTTTAAATCCTTAAACCCACTTGGATCACACACCCTCTCCACCGAATAGCTGGCAGGGGAAGCAAAATAGTGATTGCTTTGCGACGCACTTTTAATTTTTAATTTTTAACTAGGCAAGTCAGTTAAGAACAAATTCTTATTTACAATGACGGCCTACCCCGGCCAAACCCGGATGACGCTGGGCCAATTGTGCGCCGCCCTATGGGACTGGAATCGAACCAGGGTCTGTAGTGACCCCTCTAGCACAGAGATGCAGTGCCTTAGACCGCTGCACCACTCGGGAGCCCAAAAGCACTGCTTCCTTCCAAACCACTCATTGTTGAATTTGACATTTCCGACTTGTTGTGTAATGTTTATGTCCAATGGCCGATGTGCACCGACACATTTTATCTGTAATTTCTCTTCATATTACAAGGATTGAAAAGGATTTGCTAGTAGATTGTCAACAGGATTCATGATGATGACTGCTTATCTAGCTAGCTAGCTTGCTAGCTAAGATTTAGAAAGTATGATGTTGACATGATCAGTCCAATCAAAGCTACAAGGAGATATAACGTCATTTGACGTCATTTTGTCTGTGGCCAATGACCTTGAGCTTTCTTGGACGGGCACTTCTACTGTAAATCTATGGCAGCACCCAAGGGGGTCTTGAACTGCCTAGCTCTCCCGTAGATTCCGTGGTGATATAGTGTCCCCATGAGTGACAGAGCCATGAGCCAATCACAGCGCAACCAGAGAAGATTAACAACACTCCGTGCTTTCGCTGGCTGCCCCTCCACCACAGAAAGTAGTGAGATAGTTTGAAACAGCTGCATTTTGGAGCTGCCTTACTCAAGAAAGAAAGGGAAAGGAAAAGGTCATACCTAGTAAGTTGAACAACTTAATGCATTCAACCGAAATGTGTCTTCCGCATTTAACCCAACCCCTCTGAATCAGAGAGGTGCGGAGGGCTAAAGAGACCAAGTTTGTATGCTGCTTTATTTACTCAAGGATTTCTTTCTTTACATTGTTTGCTAAAATGTGACATGAATTAATGCCAGAATTACATGCTAAACAGGCCAACTTGTATTTATTTTAAACAGGTGGCTCTGCCCTACCTGCCCTAAATGACAGGTTGCCACTGCTAATATGAGAGGTCTACAAAAATAGAATGTCTATATCTGTATTAATCATCAAACCTCTGTTAAAGTTTAAGACGAAGTTTGGACATCGTTTTTGGGATGAATAACTGACTGAGTTGCTGAAGACAGTTTTTGGGCCCCCTGGGTTAATTTAGTCTTGGATGCACGTATTCTTCCCATCATGCACCAGTGATTTGGAGCCTATATAGCCTCTGGATGTAAATCTGTCCTCAGAAACTGGCGCCGGATCAGTTTATTTGTCTGGTAACTTCCTGTGGTAAAAGTTAGGCCCAGGTGCGCAAACGCAGATCCTATCACAGTGCTACGTGCGTACGTACCTGTTTATGTAGGCACCTTCTCCCCAGATTTGGGAGCTTTCAGAACAGACGCTGAGGAGGCCAACAACGTCGAAGGCAACATTACCATAACAGCATGAGTCTATCAGCTTAGCTGCACCCCAATACCAGCTCCCTGTCAAGTGCGTCGCTGTCAACGCTGTGTGTCACGTCTGCAGCTTTACTGCAAATTCATTAGCCGAGCAACTCTGAGAAATTAAATACGTTTCAAGTTTTTTTCTGCTTCATCAGTATGATTCAAACCGAGCGTGGTTACATAAGCCCAAGCTAAATTTATCAACGCTCATTTTATGTAAAGCCTGAGCTCCCCGGCGCAGCCTGTATGTGTGATACTTGCTCAGAACCGGAGGATGCCATTTGTTTCCCTTCGAGCCATTTAGTTTCTATTTTGGTCTGTGAGAAAAACAAGATTTAAAAAGGTCATGCTAATTTTAGTGCGGGTTCTTGGAGGAGAAATATGTATGGCTTTCGGTTCACACTCGTGCAAACAATCAAAGCAGACGTCAATCATGTTACAGCAGATTACGGTAGAATATGAGTGAATGTTACATCTGCACATGCTGCATGCCTCAGTTGTGTGTGTGTGTGTGTGTGTGAGGTATTTGATGAATGCATTTATATTCCACTAATGTGTGTGACTTGAAGGAGAAGTGCTTTGATTCTGCAGGAAGCTGTTAGCATCCCTCTCCTCTCTTTCGCTCCACCTCTCCTCCTCGCCAGTGAAGTCTGGAAGATGTCAGAAGTCATGTATCAAAAAAGCAGTGGCAGCACACAACTGTGCCTCAGCTTAGCCAAGACTAGCGAAGACTGCTATCACTCTTTCAGGTGTGCCTTCAGTGTGCCACTCAACGGCCATTCAACTCTCTCTTTTTGACAGATTGTCAATTATAATTCCCAAGTTATCCACAATAAGGGCATATATTTATTGATATATTTTTGTGAATAACGTTGTGCCATTTGTTGCTTTTCCATGGTCATTTTCCACAGATACTGTATCTACTTAGAAAGACTTAGCTGATGATTCTTTTACTGTCCTGTTCCCCTGTACAGGGAATTAGCAGGTGATCAATGTCCAGATACCGCTCTTTTTTGTCGGGCTCATGCCATGGACTGAGAGACATCTTCAAAAGCATACCACTAGAATGGTGAGTTGACAAGGTGAGTTGACATGCTCTGACATAAATGCGAGGGCACATACTGTATTCCCATCATTCAAAACATGTAGTTCTTTACCATTTAGGGCAGTTTAAAAGCGTAATTTGTAACCATAGGCCAGGGATCATCAACTAGATTCAGCCGCGGGCCGATTTTTTTCTTCAGCAGATGGTCAGGGGGCCAGAACATAATTACAAATAATTTGTAGACTTGACCATAAGAAGCCCAAACAGATATAACATTTGACTAAAACCTAATAATTTCAAACCTTGCTTACATTTGTATACGATCACATATACATCATCTCTCTATTATGCGTGGAATTACTTTGGAACAGATTTCCAAAATTAAAATAACTTGGAGCTGATTTGCTTCACCTGCGGGCCGTTAGCTGGGGAACCCTGCCATAGACGGTGACAACTTGCTACACAGGAGGATTTTTATTTTTGCCCTGCTAACAATAATGAGTTGTTAGGACGTCACGTCATGTTTGCCAAAAGTCGTCAGGACGTTTTGTCATGAACCCGTGGAGGTTTTGTCTAGTTCCTGGTTGGTCCCGGGGACGTTTTGAGGATGTTTTTAGGACGTTCTTGGGACATTGTGTCATGTTCCCCTGGAGGTTTTGTCTAGTTCCCGGTTTGTCCCGGGGACGTCCCAGAGAACAAACCGCGAACTAGAAGAAGGCCCCCCAGAGAACGTTCCCTTGTGACCATCACACAACGTCCTAAGGACTAGTCAAATGAACCTCCTGAGAACGTTCTAAAAAGGTCCCGACATGGTCCTCAGTGACGTCCCCGGGAACTTACAGGGAACTAGACAAAGGTCCCCCAGAGAACTTTCCCTTGGGACCATCAAGAGACGTCCTAAGGACTAGTAAAATGAACGTCCTGATAATGTTCTAAAAAGGTCCTGACATGGTCCTCAGTGACGTCCAGGGAACTTACAGGGCACTAGACAAAGGTCCCCCAGAGAACATTCCCTTGGGACCATCGTGCGACGTCCTAAAGACTAGTAAAAATGAACGTCATAAAAAGGTCCTGACATGGTCCTCAGTGACGTCCTGGGAACTTACTGGGACCTAGACAAAGGTCCCCCAGAGAACGTTCCCTTGGGACCATCACGCAATGTTCTTAGAATGTCAGAGAGATAACGTCACGCCGAAACCTTTAAGGGACCTAATGGGAACGTCACCGAATGTCCTCAGGACATCTCCTGTTTGCTGGGAATGCACTTTACCCGGAAATCCAGTCCCAGGTTTTGATTGAACATGGTCTTAGCCTTTAGTTCTTCAAATTTTGTGCACGACAGAACGTTTAGCCTTTTCAATAAGATGAACGTCTCTTTCAAAATGGAGAAGATATGGAGGAGAGCTCTTCTCTGAATGAGTGCTGGAATCAGACTAGCCCCTTGCCAGGGTATGTTTTTTGCTCCAGACAAACCATACTGGCAGTTACCATGACAACAAACATAATTTTCCCTTCACACGTCACCCAAATGCATTTTGTTGCCAGAGCAGCACAGCGCCCTCTCTCTACGTACAAACCGTTTCACTCCTGGCAGTGTCCTCTAGAGACAAGGGAATAAGCTCAGACAGAGCTCCTGCAGACAATTGGAGCAAAACATCACGTGTTACATAACGCCTACTATCAAACTGATGTATTATTTGCAGCCATTTCATTGATAGGCTATGATGATAACCAGAATATTCCATAGTCATGGAAAAGTGCACACATAAATGGCTAAACATTTTTTTCCCCTTTTTTTTAACATTACAGTACACAGACTCATTCTGTAGGTAACTGCTAAACATATTTCTAGCTCAGCACATTAGAATGACAAGGTGATCAGAGATGACCTAGGTGAATTGGCATTACAGTGTAATGTATCATGATGTGTGTATTGAATATGCTTGTCTTTAACATACAGTAGACCTTTAACGATTTGCTTTTGTAAAAAGGCTGGTATATAGTTCAGCAAAGTTCATTTATTTGCCTTATTCAAGCCGCCATTTTGAAGAAAATGATCTTCCCCAACATCCTTCTTTTCTCCCTCTTTTCTTTTGCAATGGTAGACAGGGGGCTAAGGGAGTAAAGCTACCTCATCATAAGCACTCCTCACATAACCTAACAAAACATGTTTTTAATCCATCCAAGAATAGAATTCTCCCCAACCTTGTGGTTATCTTGGATCTGGTGGGATTATAGTACAGTAAAGACATGCTCCAAAGCTCTGGCAGGCATATCAATGCAATAAGCCAAGACCTCCACACTGGACCTTGACCTTCCTTTGGCAGTTGACCTGTGACCACCTAATCCCAACCATACATAGGTGCTGTGATGAATGTACTGTTGTGAGTTGATTACAGATGTTATGAATTCAGTGTCAGGGGTTCAACCACAGATATTGTACATATTGTACATTTATGGGCTTAACTGTCTGCCTGTTCACCACATAGTACCAGTTTGTTCCAACTTTATATGAATTAATCACAATTTGTAAGTACTAACAAAATACCAATTAACAATGTATACTTACAATGTAATTGCAATGTACTTGTTTATATAACTACCCTGTAAATGCATGATTTTAGTACCACAAGGTGGGAGCACATTATTTTCTGTTATCTTGGGTACCACCTCTTCCAAGTTAGGCAGTCCCAGCATATAGCAATTTCTGCTTACATTTAGATTTGATTTGTTTTGTGAGATGATGACCAGTTGACAACTGAACAATGAGTGTAGGCACTGAAAGAGCCTATTTGTATTTTCATAGACTTTTTCCCACTCAGATTCAAGTCTTCTATTACATTTTGTGACACTTCTCATCACTGCTCAAGTTTGCATTTCAGTATTCACAGTACAGTATGTAAACATGGGGAATACTTCCAGTTCTCAGAATTAGACACGTGCAGGGTTAGCAGTCGTGTTAACAAAGATAATGCATGAACATTGATGAAGCAGGTGTGATTTAAATTCAGCCTTAGGTCAGGTAAACAAACTTCTATTTAGTCTTTGCAGAAAAAACACCTCAGCAAACACTACTGTATCTCAAAACGTTTACATTATTCAGATGAATGCCTTTAATGTGCTCACCTTAGCAGTTTTACATTTATTAAATCACTATGAAAGCAATATTTGATGAGTGAGAGAGCAAGAAAAATGCTATGGCTCGACATCCAAGGTCAGTCACACTGTCAGCAACGCTTTGTAAACACACCCTTAGGGAAGGTTGGTGCTTGAGTCATAACACTGTTGTCTTTGACTATTATCGTTTTCAAAAAGCATAAGAACATCTTATCTATCAACATGACATGTTTTTTGTCACCTGTTGACATTAGGGGTGATTTTGTAGGACATATATGTACGTTATCTTCATGTCTTTGACAACCTGCAGTCCTATTGTACACACCACTATTGCCACAAATGGTAAGCTAGCTCGTAGGAGGGAGGGATAGGAAGGAACAGTGTAGAGTAGTATACAGGTACCGTTGGGGATTTGGGGTGTCCCATTTCAGGGGCCAGTACTGTACAGAGGCATTATGTTTCCAGTGCTCCGAATTGAAGGCAGCAGAAAAGATGAACGCCAAATTTGCTGGCATGAGAGCGTAGCGCTGGGCCTACCATGTGCAGGGATATTTCTCCCTGTCAAGTCTTGTGTTACGCCTTTGAGTGATGGAGCCTATTCCTGGAAGACAGTGGCAGGCGCTAACAAAAGCTATGGAACCAACAACAAACATTACTCTATATTCGGTCTGGATGTGTTTCTGTGTGTGTGTGTATGTACAGTGGGGAAAAAAAGTATTTAGTCAGCCACCAATTGTGCAAGTTCTCCCACTTAAAAAGATGAGAGAGGCCTGTAATTTTCATCATAGGTACACGTCAACTATGACAGACAAAATGAGAAAGAAAAATCCAGAAAATCACATTGTAGGATTTTTAATGAATTTATTTGCAAATCATGGTGGAAAATATGTATTTGGTCAATAACAAAAGTTTCTCAATACTTTGTTATATACCCTTTGTTGGCAATGACACAGGTCAAACGTTTTCTGTAAGTCTTCACAAGGTTTTCACACACTGTTGCTGGTATTTTGACCCATTCCTCCATGCAGATCTCCTCTAGAGCAGTGATGTTTTGGGGCTGTCGCTGGGCAACACGGACTTTCAACTCCCCTCCAAAGATTTTCTATGGGGTTGAGATCTGGAGACTGGCTAGGCCACTCCAGGACCTTGAAATGCTTCTTACGAAGCCACTCCTTCGTTGCCCGGGCGGTGTGTTTGGGATCATTGTCATGCTGAAAGACCCAGCCACGTTTCATCTTCAATGCCCTTGCTGATGGAAGGAGGTTTTCACTCAAAATCTCACGATACATGGCCCCATTCATTATTTCCTTTACACGGATCAGTCGTCCTGGTCCCTTTGCAGAAAAACAGCCCCAAAGCATGATGTTTCCACCCCCATGCTTCACAGTAGGTATGGTGTTCTTTGGATGCAACTCAGCATTCTTTGTCCTCCAAACACGACGAGTTGAGTTTTTACCAAAAAGTTCTATTTTGGTTTCATCTGACCATATGACATTCTCCCAATCCTCTTCTGGATCATCCAAATGCACTCTAGCAAACTTCAGACGGGCCTGGACATGTACTGGCTTAAGGAGGGGGGACACGTCTAGCACTGCAGGATTTGAGTCCCTGGCGGCGTAGTGTGTTACTGATGGTAGGCTTTGTTACTTTGGTCCCAGCTCTCTGCAGGTCATTCACTAGGTCCCCCCGTGTGGTTCTGGGATTTTTGCTCACCGTTCTTGTGATCATTTTGACCCCACAGGGTGAGATCTTGCATGGAGCCCCAGATCGAGGGAGATTATCAGTGGTCTTGTATGTCTTCCATTTCCTAATAATTGCTCCCACAGTTGATTTCTTCAAACCAAGCTGCTTACCTATTGCAGATTCAGTCTTCCCAGCCTGGTGCAGGTCTACAATTTTGTTTCTGGTGTCCTTTGACAGCTCTTTGGTCTTGGCCATAGTGGAGTTTGGAGTGTGACTGTTTGAGGTTGTGGACAGGTGTATTTTATACTGATAACAAGTTCAAACAGGTGCCATTAATACAGGTAACGAGTGGAGGACCGAGGAGCCTCTTAAAGAAGAAGTTACAGGTCTGTGAGAGCCAGAAATCTTGCTTGTTTGTAGGTGACCAAATACTTATTTTCCACCATAATTTGCAAATAAATTCATAAAAAACCTACAATGTGATTTTCTGGAAAAAAAATTCTCAATTTGTCTGTCATAGTTGACGTGTACCTATGATGAAAATTACAGGCCTCTCTCATCTTTTTAAGTGGGAGAACTTGCACAATTGGTGGCTGACTAAATACTTTTTTTCCCCACTGTATGTATGTATGTGTGTGTGTGTGTGTGCGTGTGTGCGTTTGCGTTTGCGTGTGTGTGCGAGTAATTGTGTGTGCGCGCATGTGTGTCCCGGCATGTGTTTGTGTGCATGTGTGTGTGTGCGCAGCAAGTATATGTGGACAGAACCTTTTGTATCCCCCTCTGCAGGTTCACACAGTTTCAGAGGACAGCTGTGATGGGCGCCCGGCTATATATAACTCCACACATGTCTAATTTACGCCCCCGTGGTCTGGCCCCAGTGTCACACATTGACCTTTGAGAGAGAACACTATCACACACAATGACAAGTGCATTATTACCTCATTGCCTTTCTTAAAGGGGAGTGGACATTTTAAATACACCTGAAGCAAGGGTAACAAAATAATTATGTCTCCTTGATGATCATTATGATAAGAATCCAGAATCATCAAGGAGCCAATTATTTTGTTACCCTTGCTTCAGGTGTATTTCAAATGTTGTGTCCCCTTTAAAAAAGGTAATGAAGTAATAATGCACTTAGCACTTCTTTCATATGTTTCCTTCAACATTTTCAAATACTTTAGGTGGTATTTGTCTAAAAACAGCTGGGTAAAATGTCCCTGTGGTGAAGCTTGTGGTTTGGCTGCTGCGAACAGTGGCTGCTGCTGTGGACGTGTCCCTGATCAGCTAATTGTGAGAAGCACAGAGAGCAGGTACAGCGCAATGCCTTTGTCGAGGGCTTGACTCATGCGGCTGGCGCTTGTCCAAGAGTCAAGTAATTGCAGCACGACGGACCCATTTAAAATATTTAAACAGTGCCAAACATGAATGACTCGAGCATCAGGTTTCAAAAACAACAACCTAAAGACCCGTTTGGAAGAAAACGTCCTGTCATTGTGATCCTCAGTCTCTAGTGACGGAGGTTAGCTGACACTGAGTGAGAGACAAAAGGGGCCAGTCTTAAAAAACATGCTAGATCATTTTACCTAACTGAACAGTAACTGAGGGAGAGACTCAGAGCCAGCGAACCACTGCCTCCATTTTACATTTTAGCGTCAAATGTTCCATGACATTAACATTCTGCTCTTTATAATAAATAAATCATTATGTAACCAAAGGGGCACTTCACATTCATTCCAACCAGCAAAAATTGATGGCTTACTTGCTGAAGTAGTTGACGATTTTGAGCTTAGGTGCATCCTGTTTCCATTGATCATCCTTGAGATGTTTCTACAACTTGATTGGAGTCCACCTGTGGTAAATTCAATTGATTGGACATGATTTGGAAAGGCACACACCTGTCTATAAAGGTCCCACAGTTGACAGTGCATGCAGAGCAAAAACCAAGCCATGAGGTCGAAGGAATTGTCCATAGAGCGCCAAGGCAGAATTGTTTCGAGGCACAGATCTGCGGAAGGGTACCAAAATATTTCTGGGTCCCCAAGAACACAGTGGCCTCCATCATTCTTAAATGGAAGAAGTTTGGAACCACCAAGACTCTTCCTAGAGCTGGCCGCCCGGCCAAACTGAGCAATCGGGGGAGAAGGGCCTTGGTCAGGGAGGTGACCAAGAACCCGATGGTCACTCTGGCAGAGCTCCAGAGTTCCTCTGTGGAGAACCTTCCAGAAGGACAACCATCTCTGCAGCACTCCACCAATCAGGCCTTTATGGTAGGGTGGCCAGACGGAAGCTACTCCTCAGTAAAAGGCACATGACAGCCCGCTTGGAGTTTGCCAAAAGGCCTAAAGGAATCTCAGACCATGAGAAACAAGATTCTCTGGTCTGATGAATCCAAGATTGAACTCTTTGGCCAAGTGTCAGGTCTGGCGGAAACCTGGCACCATCCCGATGGTGAAGCATGGTGGTGGCAGCATCATGCTGTGGAGATGATTTTCAGCGGCAGGGACTGGGAGACTAGTCAGGATCGAAGGAAAGATGAACGGAGCAAAGTACAGAGAGATCCTTGATGAAAACCTGCTCCAGAGCGCTCAGGACCTCAGACTGGGGCGAAGGTTCACCTTCCAACAGGACAATGACCCTAAGCACACAGCCAAGACAACGCAAGAGTGGCTTTGGGACAAGTCACTGAATGACCTTGAGTGGCCCAGCCAGAGTCAGGACTTGAACCCGATTGAACATCTCTGGAGAGACCTGAAAATAGCTGTGCAGCGACGCTCCCCATCCAACCTGACAGAGCTTGAGAGGATCTGCAGAGAAGAATGGGAGAAACTCCACAAATACAGGTGTGCCAAGCTTGTAGTGTCATACCCAAGAAGACTAGAGGCTGTAATCACTGCCAAAGGTGCTTCAACAAAGTACTGAGTAAAGTGTCTGAATACTTATGTAAAAATTGCTAAAATCTCTAAAAACCTGTTTTTGCTTTGTCATTATGGGGTATTGTGTGTAGCTGAATGAGAAAAATATATATTTAATACATTTTAGAATAAGGTTGTAACGTAACAAAATGTGGAAAAAGTCAAGGGGTCTGAATTCTTTCCGAATGCACTGTATAGCAATGGCTATGGGGGAGAAAATAAGGCAAAACATGTCCAACAGGTGCTTCTTGCGTAAGGACAGTAAATTATGAGGTGACATATGAATACCACTCATAGATCACGTTGTTGCAATACCTTCAAGTCACTCTCGCGCTTGTTTTTATTTAATATATTATATTTGTCTTTATTCAACATTGCACATACTCCGTTCAATCACATCTCATATTGCTGCCTACAAAAATGATATTCATGTAGAAAATCCAAAAGTCTGAAGATTTACCCCCCCCCAAAAAAAAATAATAAAAATAATAATAAGTGTAGGAAATTAACAAGCTCCTAGAATACACACATCTCAGATTAGGATGCACTTTTCAAAAACAAAGCATCATGCAGAAAAAAGCAAGGCTGACCAAAACATGGGTACTTTATCACATTTGGACTGTAGAAATATTATACACATCCTGAAATACACTTCTACGGAGTTATTTTAATATCAACTTTTAGAGACAGTTCCATTTTGATTTCACCCCCTTAATGACCCTCAAGTGTTCATGAAAATGAATGGTTCATACATACACACACATACTCGGACAGCATTAACATTGAGTTATATTTTAACAGAAAAATAACCCATGTCATTTCCATGTGGATGTTCATGGTAAACGTACTTAGTGATGGTACAATGATTCCATGGCTGAAACATATTACTGAAACCAACACACACAGACACTACATACGCCCACACACACATAACATGCACACACATTCATACACACTTTCACACTCACCACATACGCTGCTGCTACTGTCTATTATCTATCCTGTTGCCTAGTCACTTTACCCCTACCTATACGTACAGCACATAGCTGCCTCAATTACCACGTACCCCTGCACATCGACTCGGTACTTGTAGTTCCTGTATATAGCCATGATATTTTTACTCATTATTTTTATTTGTTATTCACTGTGTATTTTTTCCTCGTGTCACTATTTAAATATTGTATTAATTTTTTTACCTTTAACTTTGCATTGTTGGAAATGAACCTGTAATTAAGCATTTCACTGTTAGTCTACACCTGTTGTCTACGAAGTGTGTAACAAATAAAACTTGATTTGATTTGTATATGTTTGTTATATTTGGGGCAGTATGTATCAAGCATGTCAGAGTAGGAGTGCTGATAAAGGATCAGTTTGACCTTTTAGATCACAATGAATAAGATAACCTGGACAGGGGACCTGATCCTAGATCAGCACTCTGAGACACTTTGTGTGAATACGGACCCAGGTTAGTGTTCAAAGACAGACCAGCTAGTTGTCCATTTTCTGGACCTTTTCACTGTAACTAGTCACACCTTGAAACAGGCCTCATATCTATACTAAGGATACATCTAGATACTGTAGGCAGGGCTAAGCCAAATATTTGATATTAGAGCATTGTAAAAAGCCTTTTCTTTGACTTTGTCTTTTCAGTTCAGTCCAATCATAGTTAGGTAATTACCATAATATGTTACCATAATGTAGTCAAATATCATTGTTGTGGTCTTCAGGCTACACAGGCTATACCAATTACTTAGAATGGCTTTTTTTTTTTTTTTTTTTACATTCTTATCATTATGTGAAGTGCTTTAGGCCGGAACATAACGCTGATTGATATTTTCAAAAGAAGCCGTCACATATACTATGGATTGGGTAGATAACTAGGAAGCAGGTCAGCTTGGCTAACAGTATACAGTATCTAACAGTATAGTAACATCGTAATATAGTAGAAAAACTTGATACATCTTTCTCTTTGTTTTCCCTTAAGTTACTGCTTATTCTACTACAATTTGGGAATCCAGAGTATTTTAGCTTAACTATGGCAAGACACAACAACTTCTTGCTAGGCACACTAAATTATACCATTAACTGCTGAGGGATTTAGCTTTAAACTATTACACTTTGACTGACAGACATAAATTATCAGAACGTGCATGGGTTTTGTGTTTGCTTCAAAATGTAAAACAATGGGACTATGGGATCAGGGAATAAACAGCACTTACTTTTTCTGCAATCATGGTTAAATAACTAATGATGCATAAGAATTTGATAACAAAGTCATTTTTAGCAGAGGGTAGCATGGTAAGTTTGATAGGGTTTTCTGAACATTGAGGAAAATCTTGACTACAGACCTCTAACTATTTTGTGGGGGGGGGGCACTGATATGAGTTCAAGTGTTCTGTGTATTTTCAGACAGTACAATTAAATACAGTGGGGAAAAAAAGTATTTAGTCAGCCACCAATTGTGCAAGTTCTCCCACTTAAAAAGATGAGAGAGGCCTGTAATTTTCATCATAGGTACACGTCAACTATGACAGACAAAATGAGAAAAAAAATCCAGAAAATCACATTGTAGGATTTTTTTAATGAATTTATTGGCATATGATGGTGGAAAATAAGTATTTGGTCAATAACAAAAGTTTCTCAATACTTTGTTATATACCCTTTGTTGGCAATGACACAGGTCAAACATTTTCTGTAAGTCTTCACAAGGTTTTCACACACTGTTGCTGGTATTTTGGCCCATTCCTCCATGCAGATCTCCTCTAGAGCAGTGATGTTTTGGGGCTCTCGCTGGGCAACACAGACTTTCAACTCCCTCTAAAGATTTTCTATGGGGTTGAGATCTGGAGACTGGCTAGGCCACTCCAGGACCTTGAAATGCTTCTTACGTAAAACCACTCCTTCGTTGCCCGGGCGGTGTGTTTGGGATCATTGTCATGCTGAAAGACCCAGCCACGTTTCATCTTCAATGCCCTTGCTGATGGAAGGAGGTTTCACTCAAAATCTCACGATACATGGCCCCATTCATTCTTTCCTTTACACGGATCAGTCGTCCTGGTCCCTTTGCAGAAAAACAGCCCCAAAGCATGATGTTTCCAACCCCATGCTTCACAGTAGGTATGGTGTTCTTTGGATGCAACTCAGCATTCTTTGTCCTCCAAACATGACGAGTTGAGTTTTTACCAGAAAGTTATATTTTGGTTTCATCTGACCATATGACATTCTCCCAATCCTCTTCTGGATCATCCAAATGCACTTCAGACGGGCCTGGACATGTACTGGCTTAAGCAGGGGGACACGTCTCGCACTGCAGGATTTGAGTCCCTGGCGGCGTAGTGTGTTACTGATGGTTGGCTTTGTTACTTTGGTCCCAGCTCTCAGCAGGTCATTCACTAGGTCCCCCCGTGTGGTTCTGGGATTTTTGCTCACCGTTCTTGTGATCATTTTGATCCCACGGGGTGAGATCTTGCGTGGAGCCCCAGATCGAGGGGATTATCAGTGGTCTTGTATGTCTTCCATTTCCTAATAATTGCTCCCACAGTTGATTTCTTCAAACCAAGCTGCTTACCTATTGCAGATTCAGTCTTCCCAGCCTGGTGCAGGTCTACAATTTTGTTTTTGGTGTCCTTTGACAGCTCTTTGGTCTTGGCCATTGTGAAGTTTGGAGTGTGACTGTTTGAGGTTGTGGACAGGTGTCTTTTATACTGATAACAAGTTCAAACAGGTACCATTAATACAGGTAATGAGTGGAGGACAGAGGAGCCTCTTAAAGAAGAAGTTACAGGTCTGTGAGAGCCAGAAATCTTGCTTGTTTGTAGGTGACCAAATACTTATTTTCCACCATAATTTGCAAATAAATTCATTAAAAATCCTACAATGGGATTTTCTGGATTTTTTTCTCAATTTGTCTGTCATAGTTGACGTGTACCTATGATGAAAATTACAGGCCTCTCTCATCTTTTTAAGGGGGAGAACTTGCACAATTGGTGGCTGACTAAATACTTTTTTGCCCCACTGTATGTATGTTTTCTTTTTATGGAAGAGAATAGATATCCAGTCCATTGTCTATGCAAATAATACTGTATATAGTATTATGTTCCACCCCTTTCAATAACATAAAAATAATAAAGAACTCTGTGTTGTTGATGCACTGAAGCACAGTCATCATGGGCCGACATCACAATAATAGACAGCACGCCCAGGAGCGAGCATTACTAAGTTCTTGGCTGTTGACTGAATGTAAGAAGGATGGGGTTAAACACAAGATGGCATTTATGTTTTAAAAAAGCAAACACTTGATTTGTCTGATAAAGCTGCAACAAGCAAGCAGTGCATACAACTTTGTGTCTTTGAAAGCAGGCCAAAAGAGAGTGGGCAGATGTTCTATGAGTAATTATATGAGAACAGCACAATAAGAAACAGCCACTTGCCAAAAAACAAAATTGAAGTGGAAAATCATAGATCTTGTTGGAGCAGCATCCACAACATGTTCAATGTTCATGTAAATAAAAACGGAACATGACTTCTGAAGATCGGAACATTGTTAACAGTCAAACTAAGTAGAATTGTCTCAAATGTCATGATTTGCGACACATTGTAGGACACAGAAATATAAACATCAGCATATGTACGTATGTTCTATTCAATCTTTATCTATTTTCACAACATCTCCAGAGGAAGTGTCCACCACGTACAATAAAATCAGGGTTTCAACTTTGGTTAAGTAATAGTCAAGGCTAGGTTTAAAAAAATATATAACACACTTCCATGTTACTTTGCATACAGTTAACTTTAAATGGATCGAGGTTTGTGTCAACAAAGCAGCTGGTCAATTCTATCACTAACATACCGGTAGTTGTCAATGAAATACAATTTGCATCTTAGGGAAAACCCTTTGTGTCCCTTCGGTAGGTCATTCTCTGTGTCTGTGTGTGTGTGCGCGCACCTGACATCTTTTGTGTGTGAGAGTGTGTGAACAGATGCTTACAGTATGTGAAAAAAAGAGGACAAAATAATCAGATGTGTTTCATGTATATAGTAGAGTCATTTTGTCTCAGTTTTGACTCCCTACTCCTTTCTGAATTGGAATATTGTTGTCATTACATGATGTTGTGAATTGAAAGACATTGTAGGTGCTAGCTGAGCGAGCAGCTCCGCCTCAAGCCAGCCTTATTTTGGTTGACAATATGAAACGAGATAAAAATAGATCAACTCATTCTGCTGGCTGCACATAAGCAGAGAGCAACTCCACCATTTGGTTATCAATGACACCTACAAAGCAGACCCAACTAAAACATTGTCAACATTACAACCAAACAATTTTTCTCTTATTAAAATATTCACATCTGTTCCTTACAAGACACTGTTTCACAGATAAAGAAAACATATTTGAACTCGGATAAGTCTCTAGTTTCATCACTTCATATATAGGTATATATGTAATAATTAAGGCAATCATTTGGGCCATGACTTACTAATTTCCCTGCCTCCAGGCTTACTAGAAAAGATTTCCGCTCCTTGTGTGCTCCGTATAATGTCCCAATGTCCAATTTGTCCATTCAAACTTCCGATGTCCGATCGCTGGGTTCACTCTTGCAGTAGATCTGTGGTTATCGATGTCCGTTGTCTCACCCCAGATGACCAGTCATAATATTTGCTCTTTCTCTGCCAATTCAAAGAGTACCAGCCAGCACATCCTCTCCTAAGCCATCAACTGATTGCACTGTAACAAAAGATAAACAGGACATGAATACCACGTTATCATTCCAGGTTATCTACAAATGCCAGGTTATCGTTCCAAGTTATCATTCAAGGTTATCTACAGATACCAGGTAATCAAAGACCATTCCAGGTTATCAATAAATACCAGGTTATCATTCCAGGTTATCTACAAAGACCAAGTTATCATTACAGGTTATCCTTACAGGTTATTTATGGGTACCAGGTTATCATTCCAGGTTATCTAATACCAGGTTATCATTCCATGTTATCTACAAATACCAGCTTATCATTCCAGGTTATCTAATAGCAGGTTATCAATACAGTATATACAATATCTATCAGGTTAGCAACTGGTGTCAGCGTTTATGAACATGAAACCATTCCCATATTAGAATGTCATGGGTACCAATACACTGCAGTCTCTTTTTTTTATTACGGCCCAGTGGAATATCTGCAGCATACCATAACAGATAACAATCGCCCTAGTCCGGCCATTAAGTCTGAGTTATTGGGTCCCTGACACCCTTTTGTCCGCCGTTCAGCTCGGAGCCAAACGCCTCATGTAGTTCCAAAGCATTAACCGGGACTGCCAGTGCCAGGGGTGGGAACTGGAGGCCAACATGGAGGGGTGCGTCGTGACATCCTACTGCCGACAGTTCCACTACTGGTGAACTGCATGCTCCCTCTGAGCCTAGGGCCTCATTGGGAAAATTAACCCAGATTTAAACATTTGGATAGATTAAACGTATTAAAGATATTTTTTATTGCCCAGAGCATATTGTGAAAATGGACACGTCTTGTATTATCTATATATGAGACATTGATTGAATTAGCAATACAATTCCTTAGCATTTCTCTTCCTTTTCTGTGTAATGTAAATGTACCTAATTTCATGTGTATTTATTTAATAGTAAAGACATGATCAATTGAATCAAGACACCCCTCTTCTTTGAATGGAACAGCTCGTGTTTCAGTATATCAGTAATTGCAGGATTCCCAGATTTCTTACACTGTCTAGGCCTAGACCCAGACATTGTGTGTTAACTCCAAGCTATGCCAGAGACTAGACAACAACAACTTTCTTACTGAGTGGTTGTGTTGTGAATGGTCAGGTTCAAGGACAGTCATGTCTGTCCTTAGGCTGCTATCTGAAATAACTGAATTAGCATTGCATCTATGTGACTGCTGTCTCATTTTACAACACAAACTGTACATTGTTTCCATGCACTGAAGTCAGAACCACTAAACTCCTTCCCATTCTCCTGCTACATTTTGTTTAATTAAGATGGCAACAATCAACATTTGTTATCTTTTAATAAGTGAGACATACAGTTAGCTATAGAGAGTGTTGTAGAGAGTTTCTTCTGATGACTTTATGGCTATTTTATGACTGATTTATGCTACTTATGTTTATCCTAAACCACTCATGGGTAAACATACCAAGTGTGTAAACATTCTTCGACAAACAACTGACACACTAGTAGCAAAGCCCAGAACATAGGTCTAGGAGTAGCAAAAGGGTTAGCTTTTCATAGGTTTCACAATAGCTAGTGTAAATAATACAATTATACAATGGATTACAGTAGCTCCCCAGTCTATACCTAAGAAGGCACTACTTTCAAATGTATGCAATGGTTAAACATGTAATTATAATGAGTTTTATGAGTGTAATCACTATTGTTTATGTGTCTCAATTCTTCAATACTGCCACAGGAGTCCGCGTAAATTCAAAGTGGAAATCCCAGTCTCAATTGAGCTAATTGTGCTGCCACAATACTATCATACAGCTACTGTATCCCCTGCCATAATATACCATCATTGTTGATGACAACCCTTAAAACTATTCCCCTGAATAGGTAGAGGAGAGGGAATGTAAACCTGTGACATCACCGACTACTTTTGTCTAGAGTTGTCTTTTTCTCTGTGCTCTTTAAGTGTTTATGTGACAAACCAATGCTGGCACTAAGACCACACTCAATGAGCTGTATAGGGCCGTAAGCAAACAAGAAAATGGACATACAGAGGCGGCGCTTCTCGTGGCCGGTGATTTTAATGCATGGAAACTAAAATTAGTTTTACCGAATGTTTACCAGGTGACAAAACTCTAGATCACCTTTACTCCACACACATAAAAGCATACAAGACTCTCCCTCGCCCTCCCTTTGGCAAATCTGACCATAACTCTATCCTCCTGATTCCTGCTTGCAAGCAAAATCTCAAACAGGAAGTACCAGTGAAAAAGAAAGCTTTATTCACCAGGGGAGTGGGAAATAAAGTCATTCTATATACTTTCAGGTTAGTGAAAGTAGCTCTAAGAGTGATGCTAGCTAATTAGCTGGCTATAACCTCCTGAGTGACGATAGGTGGTTAACCAAGCCAGCGCGTGTTAATACCATGTGCCGACTCTGTGTTTAAACCAAGTAACTTGAGGTAAAATGCACTACTAGGCTTATTTTTTACAAGAGAATGTAAAGGGGGGTGGTGCTTCAATGGTGGGGTAACACACTTTGAAGAAACAGCCCCGCTCCGGTCAGCCAAACAAAACGAATTTAGCACGAAAGGTTGCTAGCTTTGACACGTGTGGTTATTATCAATTATTATAACAGGCTTTTAAAATTCAATATTGGTGAACAATTTCTACTTAAAATATCAAAGGGCACTCAAAAGGCACTCATTTTGTGGAACCACACAGCTAGCTGACGTCAAACAGCACTGCTAACAAGCTAACTGATGTAACTTCACTCAGTAAAGTGAAGCCGAAATTAACAGAATTGCTTAAATAGAAAAGAAGCCACTCAACGCTCGTGGTAGGGTGGTAGCCCACACCAAATGGAACAGTAAAGCTGAGAGATACATTTCTGAAGAAAGCTGTTAAATGGGCTCATAAGCAAATAGACATAAGAGAAACCAGTGCATTGCGGTGGTTATAAAGCGAGGCCTGCACCCGCAAATAAGGCTTCAGCGAATGACACGCACAAGCGTGTGTCCCATAGTGAGATGTCGAACCGAGTTGACTGAAAGAGAACCACAAGCGGCTCCCGGCATTATACCTAAAGCGGACATTGCCATTGGCTACACTGAGTCACATTAAGAGAAATCCCATGCAACCTTGTTTACAAGTTCGAACACTGTAACTTGAGATGTAATCTACACCTCGATTAGGCTGATAGAAATCCAAATTGTTTTATTTAATTATTTTTAATTTGAGCATCATTATTTCTATATAGCCTACACTTTCTCGTTCTGAACATCTAATGCGAGTGGGACGGGTGTGGCTTCGTGACAATGATTACAAGAGCAGCTGCTCACCGATTTAACAGCTCCAACGTAGTAACACCTTCGACACCGCCAAAACATCAAATTAATCAACAAAACTGTTTTTGCTAGCTAGGTCTTTTTATTTTGTCTAGATTTGCACTAAGAATTGCAATTGCGAACATTAGAAATAGTTTACATTTAAACCTTTTATCCATCTCAAAATGCGCATCAGCCAATTAAAATATTCTATGCGAATATTCTAAAATCTGCATAAAGAAAATCTGCATTTCCCACCAGTGGTGTGTTTCCACCAAACTGACTTGTTGCGGATAAAAAAACTGTGTGTGATGACTTAGTGCACAAATGTTTTTATTTTTCACTTAAGTTTTAATGTACCAAATAAAAGTTAAATGTATTTCCATCGCATTTACAATTCTACCGATAGTTTTGTCACAAAAACTGTTGCGAGAAATAGCAAATGTGCCTACTCTGGTTTCGGTATGTGTGCTCTAGCCAACAGCTCGCAGATACAGTACAGGTAGGCTAGTCTAAATGATGAGATTATTATGGATAAAAGTGAGAATATTTGTATTTGTAAAACGGCAGTCAAGCATCGATCATGTCACCAGAATAAGACCCTCAGTATTTATTGGAAAGGAACATCAAGATCACTGTGCACTTTCACCACCCTGTAAATGTTATCGTAACTTATTTAATCTGTAGCCTAATAAACTGCATGGTTTCCCAAGTCGTAGTGGGAAGACCACACACCATATCATCAAGTGACTCCAAGTTTACCTCGATATGATGGTTATTATATCAATATTTGCGCATAAAGCATTTCTACCACCATTTCTAGCATAATTAAATACTTTACTCGCATGAAATATGTGGATGGAAACGTGGTTACAGTGGGGAAAAAAGTATTTAGTCAGCCACCAATTTTGCAAGTTCTCCCACTTAAAAAGATGAGAGAGGCCTGTAATTTTCATCATAGGTACACGTCAACTATGACAGACAAATTGAGGAAAAAAAATCCAGAAAATTACATTGTAGGATTTTTTATGAATTTATTAGCAAATTATTGTGGAAAATAAGTATTTGGTCACCTACAAACAAGCAAGATTTCTGGCTCTCACAGACCTGTAACTTCTTCTTTAAGAGGCTCCTCTGTCCTCCACTCATTACCTGTATTAATGGCACCTGTTTGAACTTGTTATCAGTATAAAAGACACCTGTCCACAACCTCAAACAGTCACACTCCAAACTCCACTATGGCCAAGACCAAAGAGCTGTCAAAGGACACCAGAAACAAAATTGTAGACCTGCACCAGGCTGGGAAGACTGCATCTGCAATAGGTAAGCAGCTTGGTTTGAAGAAATCAACTGTGGGAGCAATTATTAGGAAATGGAAGACATACAAGACCACTGATAATCTCCTTCGATCTGGGGCTCCACGCAAGATCTCACCCCGTGGGGTCAAAATGATCACAAGAACAGTGAGCAAAAATCCCAGAACCACACGGGGGGACCTAGTGAATGACCTGCAGAGAGCTGGGACCAAAGTAACAAAGCCTACCATCAGTAACACACTACGCCGCCTGGGACTCAAATCCTGCAGTGCCAGACGTGTCCCCCTGCTTAAGCCAGTACATGTCCAGGTCCGTCTGAAGTTTGCTAGAGTGCATTTGGATGATCCAGAAGAGGATTGGGAGAATGTCATATGGTCAGATGAAACCAAAATAGAACTTTTTCAACTCGTCGTGTTTGGAGGACAAAGAATGCTGAGTTGCATCCAAAGAACAACATACCTACTGTGAAGCATGGGGGTGGAAACATCATGCTTTGGGGCTGTTTTTCTGCAAAAGGACCAGGATGACTGATCTGTGTAAAGGAAAGAATGAATGGGGCCATGTATCATGAGATTTTGAGTGAAAACCTCCTTCCATCAGCAAGGGCATTGAAGATGAAACGTGGCTGGGTCTTTCAGCATGACAATGATCCCAAACACACCGCCCGGGCAACGAAGGAGTGGCTTCGTAAGAAGCATTTCAAGGTCCTGGAGTGGCCTAGCCAGTCTCCAGATCTCAACCCCCATAGAAAATCTTTGGAGGGGAGTTGAAAGTCTGTGTTGCCCAGCGACAGCCCCAAAACATCACTGCTCTAGAGGAGATCTGCATGGAGGAATGGGCCAAAATACCAGCAACAGTGTGTGAAAACCTTGTGAAGACTTACAGAAAACGTTTGACCTGTGTCATTGCCAACAAAGGGTATATAACAAAGTATTGAGAAACTTTTGTTATTGACCAAATACTTATTTTCCACCATAATTTGCAAATAAATTCATTAAAAATCCTACAATGTGATTTTCTGGATTTGTTTTTCTCATTTTGTCTGTCATAGTTGACGTGTACCTATGATGAAAATTACAGGCCTCTCTCATCTTTTTAAGTGGGAGAACTTGCACAATTGGTGGCTGACTAAATACTTTTTTTCCCCACTGTATGTATACGAAAACGTACCTTTTGAATTTTGTCTAACGTTAGTAGCTAGCAGCCTAGTCAAGGATGCATCATGCAATATTGGCACTCTACAGACCAAGCGGAACAAAACTAAACCTAAACCTTGAATTTGGAGGTGTAAAATATCCCTCTGGTGGCCAAGTTGACCTATTTTAAGAAATGCCATTGGTTGGTGGATATAAAGTCTAAGATATTTGATAGGCTGATGCAGAATTTGTTACAGGAAATAATCACTGCCACCTGCTCAGGTTAGCATAGGGGTAAATGTGCCAAGTTGTGTAATTGGAACAGCTAACATGTAGCGTTTGATCACGTGCAACTACGTCAACGATTTTAATTGGCTGATGCGCATTTTGAGATGGAGTTCCAGGTTAAACTTAAACTTTTTCTAATTTTCACAAGGATGGATCCTGTGAGTCTCCTTAATGTACACTACCAGTCAAAAGTTTGGACACACCTCCTCATTCAAGGGTTTTTCTTTATTTTTACTATTTTATACATTGTAGAAAAATAGTGAAGACATCAAAACTAAGAAATAACACATGGAATCATGTAGTAACCAAAAAAGTGTTAAACAAATCAAAATATATTTTATATACTTAGATTCTTCAAATAGCCACCCTTTGCCTTGATGACAGCTTTGCACACTCTTGGCATTCTCTCAACCAGCTTCATGAGGTAGTCACCTGGAATGCAATTCAATTAACAGGTGTGCCTTCTTAAAAGTTAATTTGTGGAATTTCTTTCCTTCTTAATGCGTTTGAGACAATCAGTTGTGTTGTGACAAGGTAGTGGGGGTATACAGAAGATAGCCCTATTTGGTAAAAGACCAAGTCCATATTATGGCAAGAACAGCTCAAATAAGCAAAGAGCTATGATTAAACTGGTTCTCATGAGGATTTACCTCTGCTGCAGAAGTTCATTAGAGTTACCAGCCTCAGAAATTGCAGCCCAAATAAATGCTTCACAGAGTTCAAGTAACATACACATCTCAACATCAATTGTTTAGAGGAGACTGTGTGAATCAGGCCTTTATGGTCGAATTGCTGCAAAGAAACCACTACTAAAGGACACCAATAAGAAGAAGAGACTTGCTTGGGCCAAGAAACACGGGTAATGGACATTAGACCAGTGGAAATTTGTCGTTTGGTCTTGAGTCCAAATTTGAGATTTTTGGTTCCAACCGCCGTGCCTTTGTGAGACGCCGTGTGGGTGAACGGATGATCTCTGCATGTGTATTTCCCACCGTAAAGCATGGAGGAGGAGGTGTTATGGTGTGGGGGTGCTTTGCTGGTGACACTGTCTGTGATTTATTTAGAATTCAAGGCACACTTAACCAGCATGGCTACTACAGCATTCTGCAGCGATACGCCATCCCATCTGGTTTGGGCTTAGTGGGACTATCATTTGTTTTTCAACAGGACAATGATCCAACACACCTCCAGGCTGTGTAAGGGCTATTTGACCAAGAAGGAGAGTGATGGAGTGCTGCATCAGATGACCTGGCCTCCACAATCCCCCGACCTCAACCCAATTGAGATGGTTTGGGATGAGTCGGACCGCAAAGTGAAGGAAACGCATCCAACAAGTGCTCAGCATATGTGGGAACTCCTTCAAGACTGCATTCCAGGTGAAGCTGGTTGAGAGAATGCCAAGAGTGTGCAACACTGTCATCAAGGCAAAGGGTGGCTATTTGAAGAATCTCAAATATAAAATATACACTGCTCAAAAAAATAAAGGGAACACTTAAACAACACATCCTAGATCTGAATGAATGAAATAATCTTATTAAATACTTTTTTCTTTACATAGTTGAATGTGCTGACAACAAAATCACACAAAAATTATCAATGGAAATCAAATGTATCAACCCATTTGGATTTGGGGTCACCCTCAAAATTAAAGTGGAAAACCACACTACAGGCTGATCCAACTTTGATGTAATGTCCTTAAAACAAGTCAAAATGAGGCTCAGTAGTGTGTGTGGCCTCCACGTGCCTGTATGACCTCCCTACAATGCCTGGGCATGCTCCTGATGAGGTGGCGGATGGTCTCCTGAGGGATCTCCTCCCAGACCTGGACTAAAGCATCCGCCAACTCCTGGACAGTCTGTGGTGCAACGTGGCGTTGGTGGATGGAGCGAGACATGATGTCCCAGATGTGCTCAATTGGATTCAGGTCTGGGGAACGGGCAGGCCAGTCCATAGCATCAATGCCTTCCTCTTGCAGGAACTGCTGACACACTCCAGCCACATGAGGTCTAGCATTGTCTTGCATTAGGAGGAACCCAGGGCCAACCTCACCAGCATATGGTCTCACAAGGGGTCTGAGGATCTCATCTCGGTACCTAATGGCAGTCAGGCTACCTCTGGCGAGCACATGGAGGGCTGTGCGGCCCCCCAAAGAAATGCCACCCCATACCATGACTGACCCACCGCCAAACCGGTCATGCTGGAGGATGTTGCAGGCAGCAGAACGTTCTCCACGGCGTCTCCAGACTCTGTCACGTCTGTCACATGTGCTCAGTGTGAACCTGCTTTCATCTGTGAAGAGCACAGGGCGCCAGTGTCGAATTTGCCAATCTTGGTGTTCTCTGGCAAATGCCAAACATCCTGCACGGTGTTGGGCTGTAAGCACAACCCCCACCTGTGGACGTCGGGCCCTCATACCACCCTCATGGAGTCTGTTTCTGACCGTTTGAGCAGACACATGCACATTTGTGGCCTGCTGGAGGTCATTTTGCAGGGCTCTGGCAGTGCTCCTCCTGCTCCTCCTTGCACAAAGGCGGAGGTAGCGGTCCTGCTGCTGGGTTGTTGCCCTCCTACGGCCTCCTCCACGTCTCCTGATGTACTGGCCTGTCTCCTGGTAGCGCCTCCATGCTCTGGACACTACGCTGACAGACACAGCAAACCTTCTTGCCACAGCTCGCATTGATGTGCCATCCTGGATGAGCTGCACTACCTGAGCCACTTGTGTGGGTTGTAGACTCCGTCTCATGCTACCACTAGAGTGAAAGCACCGCCAGCATTCAAAAGTGACCAAAACATCAGCCAGGAAGCATAGGAACTGAGAAGTGGTCTGTGGTCACCACCTGCAGAACCATTCCTTTATTGGGGGTGTCTTGCTAATTGCCTATAATTTCCACCTGTTGTCTATTCCATTTGCACAACAGCATGTGAATTGTATTGTCAATCAGTGTTGCTTCCTAAGTGGACAGTTTGATTTCACAGAAGTGTGATTGACTTGGAGTTACATTGTGTTGTTTAAGTGTTCCTTTTATGTTTTTGAGCAGTGTATTTTGATTTGTTTAACACTTTTTTGGTTACTACATGATTCCATATGTGTTATTTCATAGTTTTCATGTCTTCACTATTATTCTACAATGTAGAAAATAGTAAAAATAAAGAAAAACCCTTGAATGAGTTGGTGTGTCCAAACTTTTGACTGGTAATGTACATATTGTCATGAATTCTACTTGTGATTTCGACTTGAATGTGTTATTGTGTATGTATTGTAATATTCATGTATTTCAGTATCTTTGCCATGAGGATATCAGTAAAAACTTGAATTTGAACATCAGCTATGCAGGTGTCGGTTATCGCCGGTTAACGCTTGATCTGATTGAATCTAGGCCTTGCCAAGTACAGACAGATCAAAGCAGTGAACAAGAGGTAGGCCTATACAGTGTGTTTCACCATAACCTTACTGATCTAAATTACCTGTGAAGAAGCTGCCTACCCTGCCTTAAAAATGCAGATTTGTTGGTACCAATACTCATAGATACAACAACCTCATAGGCAAAGATGAATAATGACCAACACCAAGGCACATCTTTCACAGATATAATTTGATAGACCAACGTAGGGACCAAATCCCTTCAGCCAGTGACACAGAGACTGTCTCATGAAATGTATAATTATATTGGACCGCTAAGAATTCTCAACAGCCGCATTCAGATTCTTTGAATTAGATCTCTATTGATGTTCAAGTGGCTTGCATTTCAAGTGGATACAAACCGATATGGAGAGGATTGAAAACCTGAACTAATGGAGAGGATGCTGGCTGTCATGAAGGGCTTCAAGACAATCGAGAGACTATAATGGAAATGCTATGTACTGTAGTATGGAGAGAATTCAAACAGACAGCTTTAGAGACCCAACAGACACACGTAGCTCAGGGGGGGAAGTGCAGCCTTCGCTTCCTGCACACTGACACTAATCCAAAGGCTGGAGGATTCTTGCCTCACTCCCCTGCAGGCACTGCTCTTAGATCAGTCCTGACATTCACAGTCACACAAAGCAGACTATAAATATGCAGGCCACACACGCACACACAAATAATCAAAATTCGGTTCACCATTCTCAAGCAAATTTTAAGCCCACAGCCGCCAATTGTCAGCTGAAAATATTCATACGTCGTTTTGCTACGGTTCATCTATGCAGATTTATCAGCAATGTACTCTTTACTGGCACGGTTGACTACACAGATGCTGTTGTTTCTTTTTCTCATTGGCTGTGCTGTGCTGGTCAGCTGTGCTGGCCAAGGCAGCCCATGCAAACAAGCGTGGCGTATGTGACGGTTGTGGGCCTCAAGTTGATTCAAAGCGACAAAGGGGGGCACCACTCGGAAAGCACATGTGCAATGCACTGTGAGTCATATTACACCATGATAGACCATCACGGCGAATTAAAGGCATGGCGCTGGCGGGGTGGCGGCGGTCAGAAAACATCATTAATGCAAAGACGCCCTCGTCCCCTCTAAACAAGCTCTGTGCACATGGATGGCAGAACTGGCAAGAGCAGATCTACCAAATACAGTGTTAATGAGTGAATTCACTACAAGCTGACTGAGGGAGCTTATAGATCCGCAACTCAAATCACTTCAGTTCCACAAACGCTTTTTTGTTGGAACATTGCTGTGAGGTTGAAGAACCTATGTTTAGACACTATTCTACTGGCTTACAAGTGGAAAGTAAAGCTGGCTACACTTGTGTCAGGTTGCTAGGCAGTGAGAAACGCCTCCAAATGTGTGTTTATGGGATGTAGGGAGATCATTGCTGGTATAATAGAAGTCCATAGCAAATATATGCCAAAGATATTGAAATAATAACAAATAATGACAGCTATACACAGTCATACATGTGCAATTCTACCATGATTTTGCCACATTGTACAAGTCGCAGACAACTTTTTAAAGGACCAGGGCATCATTACTGGCACAGAGTGAGAGGTTCAACCATGAATAACTAATAATTATTTATGCACCAACTCACTAGGGCAAACAGTAGAATTACTTTGCATGTCTACCTTGTAAGCTTAGGAAGGATATACTACTATAAAGGGCCATATTTATAAAGTGTTGACAACCAAGTACAAGGTTTACACCTATTTGCTCAGTTGGGGTTAAAACACCTCCCTAAAAACTACTTACAAAACATCAAAATGTGAGGATTGCGAATGCACTAGCAGGACACCCTGCATCGTGTGAAACTACAGCCGAAAATGGGAAAGTCCAGCTAGCATGTCTGATTCTCAAGCCTCTACAGCCATAAGCAGAACTAGTAACGTGTCTGTGACTCCCTAGCAGAGGAGAAATGCCAGAGTGGTTGATTTATAGCCTCACTTCCCACATAATAAATCACACAGATGCATCTGAAACAAAAATGATAACAGCAGCCATCTCTACCCAGACTTCCATCCCTCTTCTCCGAATGAATTTATATTGTCAATGACCTTCATCCATATGAGAACGATAAAGCCATTTGTTTCCAATGGATTGCAGCTCATGCAAATGATCTGTCCATGAATGCCGTTGTTTATGTACAGTTGAAGTCAGAAGTTTACATACACCTTAGCCAAATACATTTAAACTCAGTTTTTCCACAATTCCTGACATTTAATCCTAGTAAAGATTCCCTGTCTTAGGTCAGTTAGGATCACCACTTTATTTTAAGAATGTGAAATGTCATAATAATAGTAGAGAGAATTAGTTATTTCAGCTTTTATTTATTTCATCACATTCTCAGTGGGTCAGAAGTTTACATACACTCAATTAGTATTTGGTAGCATTGCCTTTAAATTGTTTAACTTGGGTCAAACGTTTCAGGGAGCCTTCCACAATCTTCCCACAATAAGTTGGGTGAATTTTGGCCCATTCCTCCTGACAGAGCTGGTGTAACTGAGTCAGGTTTGTAGGCCCCCTTGCTCGCACACACTTTTTCAGTTCTGCCCACAAATTTTCTATAGGATTGAGGTCAGGGCTTTGTGATGGCCACTCCAATACCTTGACTTTGTTGTCCTTAAGCTTGGGGCCATTGTCCATTTGGAAGACCCATTTGCGACCAAGCTTTATCTTCCTGACTGATGTCTTGAGATGTTGCTTCAATATATCCACATAATTTTCCTTCCTCATGATCCCATCTATTTTGTGAAGTGCACCAGTCCCTCCTGCAGCAAAGCACCCCCACAGCATGATGCTGCCACCCCCGTCCTTCACGGTTGGGATGGTGTTCTTCGGCTTGCAAGCAACCCCCTTTTTCCTCCAAACATAACGATGGTCATTATGGCCAAACAGTTCTATTTTTGTTTCATCAGACCAGAGGACATTTCTCCAAAAGGTACGATCTTTGTCCCCATGTGCAGTTGCAAACCGTAGTCTGGCTTTCTTATGGCGGTTTTGGAGCAGTGGCTTCTTCCTTGCTGAGCGGCCTTTCAGGCTATGTCGATACAGGACTCGTTTTACTGTGGATATAGATACTTTTGTACCTGTTTCCTCCAGCATCTTCACAAGGTCCTTTGCTGTTGTTCTGGGATTGATTTGCACTTTTCGCACCAAAGTACATTCATCTCTAGGAGACAGAACGCGTCTCCTTCCTGAGCGGTATGACGGCTGCGTGGTCCCATGGTGTTTATACTTGCATACTATTGTTTGTACAGATGAACATGGTACCTTCAGGCGTTTGGAAATTGCTCCCAAGGATGAACCAGACTTGTGGAGGTCTACAATTTTTTTTCTGAGGTCTTGGCTGATTTCTTTTTAGTTTCCCTTGATGTCAAGCAAAGAGGCACTGAGGTTGAAGGTAGGCCTTGAAATACATCCACAGGTACACCTCCAGTTGACTCAAATTATGTCAATTAGCCTATCAGAAGCTTCTAAAGCCATGACATCATTTTCTGAAATTTTCCAAGCTGTTTAAAGGCACAGTCAACTTAGTGTATGTAAACTTCTGACCCACTGGAATTGTGATACAGTGAATTATAAGTGAAATAATCTGTCTGTAAACAATTGTTGGAAAAATGACTTGTGTCATGCACAAAGTAGATGTCCTAACCGACTTGCCAAAACTATAATTTGTTAATAAGAAATGTGTGTAGTGGTTGAAAAACGAGTTTTAATGACTCCAACCTAAGTGTATGTAAACTTCCGACTTCAACTGTATGTGTGTGTGTGTGTGTGTGTGTGTCAGTAAAGTATTGGGTTAGCGTGCAGTAGGTCCCTGGTTTTATCCCAGTTACAGTTAGGCAGCAAACCCCCAAATATGCTATAATGTTGTCAGAAGTGGGATGGATGGCCGTGGTCAGATATTTTACATGAATGTTATATGAACAATTAGGCCATGACCTTACTGAAGTCCTTAGATCGAACCTGGCATCTCATAATTATCTTGGGCCAGAAATCCAGTAAGCCAGGGAACGCTGCCCAGGCTTCTGGACCTGACTGAAACATTTGGACTTCATTAATGAGAGGGAGAAGGTGGCTGCGGGGGGATGAATAAGGGCGTGCTGTGAATGCGAACAGCTGAGAAAAACACATAAATTGTTGGTTTGCTCTCTTTCTTGGCTTATTCCATTGATTAGGTCGTTTGGGTTAACTGCAAAGGGGCTGGGAGCGGGTGTGCGTGATTAGCCAGTGTGATTGATTACACAATGATTGTTCACACAATAACTTTCTGGAATTTTCTGTTTGAATGATGTGGTCTCACCTAACTATCTTAAGACGAATGCACTAATTGTAAGTCGCTTAGAGCGTCTGCTAAATGACTCCAATGTAAAATGAATCCGCTGCAGAATAAGTACCCTTCCCTCAATAATAGCATCTAACAGATGTAGCCCTTTTTAACAACCAAATGCTTTTGCTGTAATACTCTAGAACTTCCTAGAAGTGATCATATTAGTCAGAACCACAGGTGTCCAGTGGCTATCCTATTGCCAAGGAACCAATCTGAGCAGCATTACTTGATTGATGGGCAGTAAGGAAAGTCGATAAAGGAGTGAGCAAAGACGTTTTGAAAACCAATACAAATTTCAATGTGGGTGATAATAGTATTTATGATATCCCAGTCAGGAGCTAAAATACAGACAGACATGTATAAGGAGGAGGTCAATAGGTGCTGACAGTGCCATGTTCAGGAGCTTTGGGATAGTTAGGATAGGTTAGTTCCATCAGCCAGAGTGCAAAACACACACTACACTGATATACTGTCTCACTAGGCCTAGGGTAATACGGTTATTATTCCACTGTTATTACACCGTTACTCTAACCTTCCAATTCACAAAAGTTGTGGGGGATACATCTCAAAAACAAAACAAACTCAAAGAAATGCAGGTACACACCCAAACAATAACAAACACCCACTTCCTTTGCGTCCATAACTGTGTGAAATGTTGCTGCGCTACATTGAAATGATAGCAAAGTGCCACATTTGAACACGTGGCATTGCAACTCTGAAAGTGTGATGAATAATACAACCCCACACTGAGAGTTAAACCACGCTCCCCAGTCAGAGCACAGAAACCACTTAAGGGCACAACATGTAGCACATCAAAAAAGGACCAGAAAAGTGATATTACGAGTTTCCCCGCTATTGCTGACTTGCAGTTGGATTTCAGACTCCAACCCACAGGTGCTGTAAATGCCAGATGGAGTCACAAAATAAATCTCTCGTATGTTAAGCGTTGTAGTCTGCCAGTGGTTTGTTTGGGGGAAAACTGCACTGTGTACAACCCTGACACATATTTTCCAAACAGAGGGTGAGAGTTGGAAAAACAGACTCTCAAACACTTAAAAATACACACACACACACACACACACACACGAACAAACTTTACTCTGACACACTATACATCAGAAAATTCCAGTCACGGTTGCTATGACAATGCTTACATTTACCACAAACGTTCTCCTCTGCAGCTTATTGTGGCCCCCAGCACCCTTGGGAAAGTTGTTTTTAACTTTATGCCTGGGAACGCAACAGTGGAAAAGCATAAGCCTCAACTGATTGATCAACTCTGAGTGCCCAATCTGGGTTCCAAAGCTACACCGGAGAGCCTGGTATACAGTTAAACTTTCCAGATGTTTGAGCTTTTGTTGGCATATGTATTGAGAGAAAACCAGAACTGTCATTGAATTGAATAGGAGCTCTTACAGTGTATTACAGATCTTTATCCTTCTCTTTTTAACTTAAATTAAGACAAAGGTAATCTCGTGCCACAAGGTTCTCTCTGTTCTCTGTCATGACACCTCTTGGTGTGTCTATACAGAATAAAGATAGCTGGCAATGCAACAACAAATGGCATCAAGACAGGTTATTTTCAAAATACAAAATCTCTCCCCAGCACAGCAGGAAATGCTATCAGCTATTTATAGCCTCAAACGTGCAATTTTTCAGCCGGCACTCAAGGGAGGGCACAAAGTCCCAATTAACTCACCGGAAACTCACCAAGGCAAACAGTGAGATTACTAATGATAAAGCAGATGCTCAAATACAAGCTAGAATATTTTATTTTATCTCACAAGGCTGCCAATATCACAGCCTCGCAGATGTGCCGTACAACAAAGGTGTTTGGCCTTACTATTATTAGTCTCCTAAACAATAGCAGTAAACAACAAATTAGCGTTGTTGAGTATACTATGCGTAATAGGCTGCGGGGAGGAAATTAGACAGTTTTTAAGTGGATAATGTGGAGAATGGAGAATCCATACCGCCTGGTATGGCAACTCTTCGGCCTCCGACTGCAAGGCACTACAGAGGGAAGTGCGTACGGCCCAGTACATCACTGGGGCCAAGCTTCATGCCATCCAGGACCTCTATACCAGGCGGTGTCAGAGAAAGGTTGCCAAAGATTCCAGCCACCCTAGTCATAAACTGTTCTCTCTGCTACTGCATGGCAAGCGGTACCGGAGTGCCAATTCTAGGTCCAAAAGACTTCTTAACAGCTTCTACCCCCAAGCCATAAGACTCCTGAACAGCTAATGAAATGGCTACCCAGACTATTTGTACATATTACCTCAATGTACACATGTACATATTACCTCAATTACCTCGACTAACCTGTGCCCCCGCACATTGACTCTGTACCGGTACCCCCCTGTATATAGCCTCACTACTGTTATTTTACTGCTGCTCTTTAATTATTTGTTGTTTTTCTATTTTTCTTCTTTTTTATTTTTACTTATCTATTTTTTACTTAACACTTATTTTTCTTAAAACTGCATAGTTGGTTAAGGGCTTGTTAGTAAGGATTTCACTGTAAGGTCTACACCTGTTGTATTTGGCGCATGTGACAAATACAATTTTATTGTATTTTATTTGACCTTTTAGAGTTGGATAATTGTTAATGAACAGCACTTAAGCCACTTCGTTCAGGATATTGCACATTTTATCATTTCTTTACAGCTCAGTCATTTTGTTAAATGCAGTTGTTTTGTTACTTTTGGAACATTGAACGAGTAGGCCTAATTCTACATAGGACATAGAAGGCGGTTTCCCGAACACAGATTAAGCTAAAAATCTGTGTCCAGGAAACCAACCCAAAGAGTATTGTGTGCATCTTCAGTATTTCTTGAAATGCAGTGAAAAGTACAGTAGACTGGCTATGTGATCTGTTAATCGATGTCAAATGGTTAGAACGTATTGATAAAACCATTAACATCAATACACTGCAACTAACTATAGTACAACCAGCTACCAAGTATACAATAAAAAGCTGCTACGTTATCTGGAATTAAGGCTTGAAGATCCCTTTATAAATCAACAATAAAGAAGAAACAAATAATACTTTGTCTCACATCATGTGTATGTTTATCTAGTAATTGCTAGATAAACGTAATTGCTGTATAATCATTTACTCTAGAGATCAATCTTTAATCATTATCTTTCCACCTGCAGGTGCAGCAGAGTTGTTTCTCAAGTATAAAAAAAGGGTAAAAGGATTATAGAAGAAAATAAGAAGTAAACCATTTGTTATTTATAAAAATGGAGAGGGAATTTTCCATCACTGCCCGAGCAGTGTTTTAACGTGCCAGCTGTAGAATACCTCTGACGAAAGAGCAGAAAACCATGACTGTATAAAAACCAAGACTTGGCTTGAGGGAGAAAGGACTTACTGTTAGGGGCTTGAGAAGTAAACAAAATCCTAAAAGAGAACTTTGTCGTTTCCTGCGTAATCCACCAAAAAAGTGAAAGCCTTCCCAAAATAATTCTGTGGATCTGGTCCAAATAAAATTAAAAGACATACAAAGCCCTTGAGCACTGACTGTTACTGTCACGCTCTGGCTCCGGGACTTTGTATGTTGAGCCAGGGTGTGTTCGTTTCGTTGTGTTCTGTTTGGTTGGGTTGTCTATGTGGTTGTTTCCTTGTTTGGTCGTGTGACTCCCAATCAGTGGTAACGAGTGTCAGCTGTCGGCTCGTTATCTCTGATTGGGAGCCATATTTAAACTGTGTGTTTTCACCTTGTGTTTGTGGGTTTTTGTTCCTTGTCAGTCATTGTAACTGTGGACTTTACGATCGTGTTTTGTTTTGTTTCGTGTCCTTTACTAATTAAAGTCATGTTCGTATCGCACGCTGCGCCTTGGTCCACTCATTTCGTAGACGGTCGTGACAGAAAAACCCACCATCAAAGGACCAAGCAGCGTGTCCAGGAATCGGCAGCCTGGATGTGGGAGCAGCGTCGGAGGGACGAGAGGCACCCCCAATAATTTTTTAGGGGGGGGCACAGGGCATGGACGACGGGGCTGACGGAGGCAGAGAAGGGGCGAATTCAAAAGGCCACCAGGTTACGGGGGCCACTGGTCAAAGTAGGGAAAGGAGGTTTAGAGGCACGGCGAGAGGTACTGGGGTGTGTTACCAGTCCGGTCCGGCCCGTTCCAGTTCCCGGAGTAGAGCCAGTGGTGTGTGTCCCCAGTACGGTCCGGCCTGTTACGGCCCCTCGCACCAAATGGACGGTGCGCGTCTCCAGCCCGGTCCGGCCTGTTCCTGCCTCTCGCACAAAGCCTACGGTGTGCGTCGCCAGCCCAGCCCGGCCTGTTCCTGCTCCACGCACAAAACCTACGGTGTGCGTCGCCAGCCCAGCCCGGCCTGTTCCTGCTCTACGCACAAAGCCTACGGGGTGCGTCGCCAGCCCAGCCCGGCCTGTTCCTGCTCCACGCACAAAACCTACGGTGTGCGTCGTCAGCCCAGCCCGGCCTGTTCCTGCTCCACGCACAAAACCTACGGTGTGCGTCGCCAGCCCAGCCCAGCCTGTTCATGCTCTACGCACAAAGCCTACGGTGTGCGTCGCCAGCCCAGCCCGGCCTGTTCCTGCTCCACGCACAAAACCTACGGTGTGCGTCGTCAGCCCAGCCCGGCCTGTTCCTGCTCCACGCACAGAGCCTACGGTGTGCGTCACCAGCCCAGCCCGGCCTGTTCCTGCTCTACGCACAAAGCCTACGGTGTGCGTCGTCAGCCTGGTCCAGCCTGTTCCTGCTACTCGCACCAAGCCAAGGGTGCGAGTCGTCAGCCTGGTCCAGCCCGTTCCTGCTACTCGCACCAAGCCAGGGGTACGAGTCGTCGGCCTGGTCCAGCCCGTTCCTGCTACTCGCACCAAGCCAAGGGTGCGAGTCGTCAGCCTGGTTCAGCTCGTCCCTGCTACTCGCACCAAGCCAAGGGTGCGAGTCGTCAGCCTGGTCCAGCCCGTTCCTGCTACTCGCACCAAGCCAGGGATGCGAGTCGTCAGCCTGGTGAGGCCCGTTCCGGCTCCACGCATCAAGCCTAGGGTGCGTATCGTCAGCCAGGTCCGGTCCGTTCCTGCCTCACGCGCCAAGCCAGGGGGTGCGCGTCGTCAGTCCAGATCCTACCAGCTGGGTCAGATCGGACCCGGGGCGCTCACGGGGATTGAAGAAGGGTGGTGGTCAAGCCCGGGCCGGAGCCGCCTCCGAGGAGTAATGCCCACCCAGCCCTCCCCTGTTTGGGGGTTTTTGAGGCGCGGTCGCAGTCCGCGCCTTTAGGGGGGGGTACTGTCACGCTCTGGCTCCGGGACTTTGTATGTTGAGCCAGGGTGTGTTCGTTTCGTTGTGTTCTGTTTGGTTGGGTTGTCTATGTGGTTGTTTCCTTGTTTGGTCGTGTGACTCCCAATCAGTGGTAACGAGTGTCAGCTGTCGGCTCGTTATCTCTGATTGGGAGCCATATTTAAACTGTGTGTTTTCACCTTGTGTTTGTGGGTTTTTGTTTCCTTGTCAGTCATTGTAACTGTGGACTTTACGATCGTGTTTTGTTTTGTTTCGTGTCCTTTACTAATTAAAGTCATGTTCGTATCGCACGCTGCGCCTTGGTCCACTCATTTCGTAGACGGTCGTGACAGTTACTTTTTAAGAGAAGTAGCATGTTTTTGCCAGGGGGCATATCTGCAAGTCTCCATCAAAACCTCTGTGAGGGAGCCAAAACCAATAATATTTTACCATTCAAGGGCTTACTGGTACATTTTTGTAACATTAGTTTTTATAAAATCAAAGGCAAGGATCATAGTAAAGCAAAGGTTCCACAACGGCTCCTTAGGAAAATATATCCCAAACATTTATGGTTGGGGTAATGACATGTCTATGTTATCAGACGAAGCCATGAGAGACTCAAGAAGTAAATAAATAATTAAATCATGGATGTTATGACGTCAGCAATATAAAGTAAACAACAGCATTCTCCACCCCTCAGCAGTATTTATGTAACTACGTACCGCGGTTGATTTAAAAACAGCTCCCTTTGACTCTGTACTAGACCAATTACAACCATGAGTTTCAACTTTTTCTTTAAAACGGAAATCTTTAATTGATTTTGGGTAACACTACATTTAAGCATACTTTATAAAGGGTTTTTAAAGGGATTGTAAGTAGCTGATGGACTGTTCATTATTAATAGATAATAATAAGCAGTTATAACTACTATTAGTCTCACAATTTGTCAATCACAATTTGAAAGAATGAGTATAGCTGTTTATTATAAACCACCTATAAACGTATAATACATAGTTTGTAAACCACTTACAAACCCTTTACAAAGCATACCTTGATGATGTAAAGTGTTACCTGGTTTGAATCATTTCACTTTGAGAAAATATGATTCTGCTTGCTTCCTTTGCCCTAACCATATCTTTGAACAAAACCACGTGGCATGTCAAGCACCATAACAATAAGGGTACTCTTTCATTTATCAGAATGTTCATAATTTTTACTAAACAGCAACTCCCATGCACTTTATGCGGGGGATACTGGTCTTTGTAGTCCTCCGGGCTGCCTTCTGAGTCATCAACAGCGAGTGGAGGCTCCTGTAGGCTGGCTCCTTGTGTACAGCACACTCACACGCACTCACACACGCACGCACACATGCACCAATACACCCCGGGCCCTGGAGCGCTAGCATTAGTCACTCCACATAAAAGCTTCCAGTCACTCCAAAGCAGGAGAGCACAGAGCGCGAGTGGGAGACTAGGTCTACGGGGTCTCGATTTATGGCAGCCATTTTGGCTCCACCTGGACTAAAGATGCCACTGCTTTGATTTTGGGAATAAAGGCTTACGTTTACATAAGCTGATCAATACAGAGGAGGCTCTGATCACGTATCACGGCTCATCCAGGTTTGATGATTTCAACGTCTATTGCGAGTGGCCTTGATTAGTCATGAATGAGAAATGTGTATGCTTGATTACATATATCCCTGACTAGGAACATAATCATGTTGCTCATTACATTTCATTTCATATGGTATCCAATGTAAAAACGTGTGCTTGTTACCGTAATCGAATTGTAAACCATGATTTTACTTAGGATCAAATCATGGAAAAACAAACTAATTAAGTGGTTTACCTTCTTCACATATATTTTCATTTCGTGGTTGGATTACACAAATAACATTGTTGCATTATCTAGGTCTAGGATCTATTTTGAAGTAACCCACATTTGTAATGTGTAACATTTACACTATAGGCCTTCATTATATCAACTACTATTCAAAACTCCATCTACTTTACCTTTTTACCTTGTTACTTTACCTGATTGTTCGACCTGCGCAATCAATCTCGTATTTGAACACTACATGAATAGTTTACACTGTACAGCTCATGTGACGTTGTTCGTTAGGTGTTTACGACAACCAGCGAGACCCTGCTTACTCATTCCTTCCTTATCTCAACGCTCCGTTCAAGACTCCAACAGCTGATGACACATCTGGAGCCACTAAAGTTTACCAGCAGGCCGCTAGCCTTCCAGCCACCAGCCCGTTTCGTTTTACGGTTGAGCAGCTGTTGCACTGCATTAAATCTCGAGCTTGTTAATACACTACCACTGCATCTCTGCAGGGCCTTCGCTTGCACCCCTAGGGACAACCAAGTCTGAGTAAGACTCCATGTGACAACTCTGGGAAGTGCTTACCTGTCCAGCGGTGTGCCAGGATTTAATTTCCTCCTGCCCCAGTTACATGTGTGACTCCAAACTTGAGTCTATTCTATGGACTATATACACACTTCCTAGCTCCACTCATTAACTCTACAAAGACTCATAAAGACAAAGACTCATACTCTACAAAGACTTGGTAGCATTGTTGTGCCAATTTACGTCACTTTACCATAAGTCATGCTTTTTCATTACTCTGTAATAAGAGTGTAACTACTGTCATTACACTGTAACATCACGCAACAATCGTTATCTCCATACATGTGAGTCAGGAAACCCTGAAACCCTACACTAAAGCATATGTGTAACTAGCAACATTATCTACGTGTCTAGAATGAGGTAATATAATCGACTCCTGCGCGCAGTGTCAGATTAATTCAGCTCATTGGAAAGATCCGCTTTGAGATTTTGTTTTGTTAACAAAGACTCGGGTTGCTATCTTTCAATGGAGGCATATTATGTAACTTCAACATTGAAACCTCAAGGGGGGTTCCATTTACACAGAGGTTAGTCTCCTAAAGCTCCCTTGTGTACATTAGTCAATCTCTTCCGCAATTGAGAACTACAGTAGGACTGTTTCCATACAGATCAGCCTTTCAGTTTCCATGCGCACGCAATATTTGTGTAACTTGGAATTGCAATGCAATACTACATAACATAGGCTATACATATGTCAGAGGGAGACCCAGACACACTGCACATGTCCAAAGAGCCCTCTGTAGCTCAGCTGGTAGAGCATGATGCTTAAAACGCCAGCATAGGGGGTTTGATTCCTGGTACCACCCGTACGTAAAATGTATGCACAAATAAAAGTATTCAGACCCCTCATAAAAAAGGGCAGGTATTGGTAGATGGTTAACAATAACAAATCACAGCAGATATTGAATATATTTTTAAGCATGGTCTAGTTAATAATTGTGCTGTGCATTATGTACTAAACCACCCAAACCCCTCAAAGATACAGTCATCCTTCTGAACTGAGCTGCAGGACAGGAATAAAACTTCTCAGGGATGTTATCATGAGGCCATTGGTGATTTTAAAACAGCTACAGAATTCAATGGCTGTGATGGGAGAGAACTGAGGATGGATCAACAGAGTGAAAAGAAGAACACAAATATATAAAATACAAATTTTCCAAAACATGTATCTTGTATGCAACAAGGCCGTAAGTATGTAAAGCCCTATGTTTGGGGCAAATCCAACACAACAAATCACAGAGTAACTGTCTCCTTTTTTCAAGCATGGTGGTGGCTGCATCATGGTATGGGTATGCTTTACATTGGCAAATGCTGGGGAGTAAAAAAACAGTGCTAAGCACAGGCAAAATCATTCAGTCTGCTTTACACCAGGCACCTTTCAGCAGGACAATAACCTACAACACAAAGCCAAATCTAAACTGGAGTTGCTTACCAAGAAGACAGTGAATGTTCCTAAGTGGCCAAGTTACAGTTTTGACCTAAATCTGCTTGAAATACTATGGCAAGTCTTGAAAATGGCTGTCTAGCCATGATCCCCAACATTTTGAGAGAGCTTGAAGAATTTTGAAAAGAATAATAGGCCAATATTGCACAATCCAGGTGTGTAAAACTCTTAGAGACTTACCCAAGAAGGCTCACAGCTGTAATTGCTACCAAAGGTGTTTCTAACATGTACAGTATGGACTCAGGGAGCTGAATACTTATGCAATGACTATATTGTACTTATAATTTTTCATTCATCTTTTAAAAAATGTTAGAATTTTTCTTCCACTTTGACATTCCAGAGTATTTTGTGTAGATTGTTGACAGAAAATGTAAATTATATCCATTTGAATCCCACTTTGTAACACAATGAAATCGAATGAATCTGAATACTTTTGCAAGGCACTGTAAGTTGCTTTGGATAAAAGCATCTGCTAAATGGCATATATTATATTATACTGCTCAAAAAAATAAAGGGAACACTAAAATAACACATCCTAGATCTGAATGAATGAAATAATCTTATTAAATACTTTTTCTTTACATAGTTGAATGTGCTGACAACAAAATCACACAAAAATTATCAATGGAAATCAAATTTATCAACCCATGGAGGTCTGGATTTGGAGTCACCCTCAAAATTAAAGTGGAAAACCACACTACAGGCTGATCCAACTTTGATGTAATGTCCTTAAAACAACTCAAAATGAGGCTCAGTAGTGTGTGTGGCCTCCACGTGCCTGTATGACCTCCCTACAACGCCTGGGCATGCTCCTGATGAGGTGGCGGATGGTCTCCTGAGGGATCTCCTCCCAGACCTGGACTAAAGCATCCGCCAACTCCTGGACAGTCTGTGGTGCAACGTGGCGTGGGTGGATGGAGCGAGACATGATGTCCCAGATGTGCTCAATTGGATTCAGGTCTGGGGAACGGGCGGGCCAGTCCATAGCATCAATGCCTTCCTCTTGCAGGAACTGCTGACACACTCCAGCCACATGAGGTCTAGCATTGTCTTGCATTAGGAGGAACCCAGGGCCAACCGCACCAGCATATGGTCTCACAAGGGGTCTGAGGATCTCATCTCGGTACCTAATGGCAGTCAGGCTACCTCTGGCGAGCACATGGAGGGCTGTGCGGCCCCCCAAAGAAATGCCACCCCACACCATAACTGACCCACCGCCAAACCGGTCATGCTGGAGGATGTTGCAGGCAGCAGGACGTTCTCCACGGCGTCTCCAGACTCTGTCACGTCTGTCACATGTGCTCAGTGTGAACCTGCTTTCATCTGTGAAGAGCACAGGGCGCCAGTGGCGAATTTGCCAATCTTGGTGTTCTCTGGCAAATGCCAAACGTCCTGCACGGTGTTGGGCTATAAGCACAACCCCCACCTGTGGACGTCGGACCCTCATACCACCCTCATGGAGTCTGTTTCTGACCGTTTGAGCAGACACGTGCACATTTGTGGCCTGCTGGAGGTCATTTTGCAGGGCTCTGGCAGTGCTCCTCCTGCTCCTCCTTGCACAAAGGCGGAGGTAGCAGTCCTGCTGCTGGGTTGTTGCCCTCCTACGGCCTCCTCCACGTCTCCTGATGTACTGGCCTGTCTCCTGGTAGCGCCTCCATGCTCTGGACACTACGCTGACAGACACAGCAAACCTTCTTGCCACAGCTCGCATTGATGTGCCATCCTGGATGAGCTGCACTACCTGAGCCACTTGTGTGGGTTGTAGACTCCGTCTCATGCTACCACTAGAGTGAAAGCACCGCCAACATTCAAAGTGACCAAAACATCAGCCAGGAAGCATAGGAACTGAGAAGTGGTCTGTGGTCACCACCTGCAAAACCAGTCCTTTATTGGGGGTGTCTTGCTAATTGCCTATAATTTCCACCTGTTGTCTATTCCATTTGCACAACAGCATGTGAAATGTATTGTCAATCAGTGTTGCTTCCTAAGTGGACAGTTTGATTTCACAGAAGTGTGATTGACTTGGAGTTACATTGTGTTGTTTAAGTGTTCCCTTTATTTTTTTGAGCAGTGTATATTATATTATACTGTATAATATAAACTGTACTAGAGAAGGCCCAAAACACAAATGTACTATGTTTTTGCATCAGAGCAAAGGGAATAAAACATAAAAGGGAGAGATAACTTTGTGCAAAGTGAAGTGTTTTTAAATTTTCAATCAGATCTGACCCACTCTGTAGATTCACAGAGTATTCCACACATACAGTACATAGCTTCAGTTAGACTGGTTGTACATACAACCTCAATGGGAAAATGCACTAGACCAAATACAGTGTACACAAATTGACTTGACCGGGTCACCAAAGTTCACCTATAGCAACAGCCATCCAAATGAACACTGTATCCTTTGAATTGATGCCTGGAGATGAGGAAACCCCATGAAAATCTGAAAATGTTACACTAATTTATCCTACTCATCATATGAGGTGAGTGTATGGTAACAATTGACACTGCAAAGACTGTCATGCACATGACATCAGAGGTCAAACACACTCATAATAATGTAAACTTATGACATCTGACTTAACATTGCCATGTGATGTCCCAACCTCTTTTTAACCAAGCTTGATGGCAAGCAGTATCTGTAGCTGGCACAGGCTTCCCGTTTCGTTGTCATAAGCCGGCTAGCATAACCATTATGACTGCAGGTGTCAAGTATAATGTTTTAAGTTTAAATTGAAGGCATTGATGCCATGCTGGGGAAATGGCAAGCGGATGTTGAGTAACCTTTTCGATGAGTATTTGCTACACATCAACTTTTTAACATAACTAATTACAGTGTATTGATGCAGTAACAAAACACATTGAGCCAGCTAGCTGCTTTGTGAGTCTGGATGTACCGTTTCAAAAGAACAATGAATGCCAGTGAATGTATTTGTCTGACAGGTGTTGACAGGTTTTCTGGATAAAGACCCAGAGCTCTGAGTGCAAAGAGTATACAAACATTGCTTTGTACAACTCCGTTTTAAATATTTCATTATTATATTAGGCAGAATGTCAGCGCCCCAAAAGCATAGATGCTGTCAACATCAAGAGTGTGTGTTTGTGTGTTTGTGTGTGTGTGTATTGGGGCTGTACAACCAAGTAGTTTCTGGTGACTAACTAAATTAATGCAATCAGCAGGGTAGTAGTGGCCTGTGCAGCACATTATTGTTTGTTTTGATACAGTTGGCCTAGTCTATTCATATTTAATGGGATTACTATTGTCAATGGAATAAGTGGGTAAAGTTATCCCTTTACACATGCACATATCTTACTTTTTAGAATGTTGCATCATTGAATATAGTTAGAAATGTATGTATATCCTACTATAAAATGTGGGTGTAGTATGGAAGTACCTGACCTGATTCAAAAACATGCAGCAAGCAACTAAGTTTTTCATCAATTACTTTGGAACTTCTCCAAATGGTTCCAGAGTGCATCACATAATGTGTATGGTGACATCAGTGTGTGTGTGTATGTGTGTGTGTGTTTTGTGGGGGTGGGTGTGGGTGTGTGTGTGTGTGTGTGTGTGTGTGTGTGTGTGTGTGTGTGTGTGTGTGTGTCGTGCTCACATACAGAAAACCACATCACAAAAATCTGTGAATGGTGATTGTATTTAAAAGGTGAACATACCTTGGAAAACAACAGCCTGCTGGAGATCTTGGTGCTTTCTGGGATGACTAACAGACCTTCCTTTCTCATATTAGAGAAATGTGCAATAGGTCCAACGAACAAGAGATTAAGTTCACAAACCCAAAGTTTCCACAATGACAGTCATTTTTTTCCCATATAGGTTTCCGTCAACGTCTATGTAAAGGGATATTGTCAGTTAGTTTGAGGTGGTTTTAAAGGGACGGGGTTAGATATCCGTGCAGGACCTCCCGTGACAGCCAGTGTGGAGCAATTTCTAATGTCATTCTGCACAGTCGCTAGTGTAATTCCTGTGCTTCACCTCGGTGGTCGGTCAATACAAGGCTTTATTTTGGCCTAAGCGTTACAAAGAATGTTGTTTGCCAAGCGTCTCACTTGTTGACCTCAGTGTACTGCCATTGCCGAGCATTTGGAAAGAAAATAGGTATCATGGTCATTTACTCAAGAATCTCATGATTTAGCTTTTTCAATGTTTCCGATCGATATTGAATGATTATTTTATTGTGTACACAGAGGGGTTAGACCTACACGGAAACGCCATAAGAATTGATTATTGTTCATAATATAAATATCTCAATACTCTTTAGTCAAACGAAGGGTGTCTAGGTTGCCATATGGCCTACAGTTTCTGTCTCTCAATATAACTTCCAAGTCTATCGCTCTTGAAAGTCAGCGACTCAAACAAGCTTTTACAATAGTGCAAACTAGGCCTACTGTAAACTTTTACTTTATCGCATAACAGCAAAACAATATCTATATCTCTCCTTCCATTATTGACAAATGAAACTCATAAAGTGCGTATGCATTAGCATGTCTCTTCAATATTTTCGATTTCATTTGTAGGTTTACGAGGCCCAGATAGGTAGCCTATATCTGATATCATCGGTCATAATAGTTACAAAGCTTTTGATTTGGGCGTCTATTTTCCGATGCTTATATTCCACTAAGCAGCCACATGTCAAAATAAAACACCATATTTGAGCTTCCCAAGATCTAGCTAAATATGAAGTATGTGTGTGCGTCTGTCTGTGTGTGTGTGCGTGTATGCGCGCAAGTGCGCACTTGTGTGAGTCTGACCACCTATGTGTGTGTGATTTGACAGCATATCTTTCTTCACGAGAAGAATCATTTTTTGTCATCACACGTCAGTCTGTTGTGACTTTGAACTTGTACTGTTTTTCCTGCCAATGTTTGTCCCATTTCCTTTACTAGGGCTTTTGTCCACCCCACACAGCGACTCCGTTACCCCCTCTTCCATCTCCATGTACTCCGCTTTATCACCCAGCGAAGAGCCTGAGGGGGACCCTTTGAATTTTTTTAGAAAGTTGGGGAAATAGGGGCAGGCAGGTGGTGGGGTTTCAACAACCGGTGGCGAGTCTGCTTCATTATCAGTCTCCCTGTGGTAGAAGTAATTGAAGTTGGATACAATGACGGGCACTGGAAGAGCTATGGTTAACACACCCGCTATGGCACAGAGCGAGCCCACTATCTTGCGCACCGACAGTTATTGGTTTCATGTCTCCATATCCGACCGTGGTCATAGTGACGACAGCCCACCAAAAAGCGTCCGGAATACTTGTGAATTGAGACGCGGGTTCGTCTGCCTCAGCGAAGTACACTGCACTTGAGAACAAAATGACACCAATAACGAGGAAGAAAATCAGAAGCGCTAGTTCTCTCATACTGGCGCGGAGGGTATGTCCGAGGATCTGCAGTCCTTTGGAGTGCCTGGAGAGTTTAAATATGCGAAAGACTCTGACAAGGCGGATTATTCTCAAAATTGCAAAACTCATTGCCTGGTCCCCTTTGCCTTGCTGTTGAGCAAGATCTGTGCCGAGCGTGATGAAATAAGGCAAAATGGATACAATATCTATAGTATTCATAATGTTTTTAAAGAAATCAGTTTTACTTGGACTTGCAAAGAAGCGCACTATAATCTCAAATGAAAACCAAATTATGCATACCGTCTCCACAATGAAAAATGGGTCGTTAAAAGGGGTCTGTCCATGGGGTTCTGTCGAATTGTCTCGTGGTTTAAGGTATTCTTTTTCGTCCCTGAACTCTGGCAACGTTTCCATACAGAAAATGACTATTGATATAACGATGACTAAAACGGATACGACTGCAATCCCTCTCGCAGGTTGTGAGCTCTCTGGGTATTCAAAAAGAAGCCAAACTTGGCGTTTGAACTCGTCCTCTGGTAAGGGTTTCTCTTCCTCTTTGACAAAACCCTCATCCTCCCGAAACTTCAGCATTGCCTCCTCCCCGAGTTCATAGAATTTCACCTCCTCAGAGAAGATGTCAAAAGGTACATTTTGGGGTCTCTTCAATCGCCCCCCTGACTGGTAATAATAAAGAATGGCGTCGAAGCTTGGTCGGTTCCTGTCAAAAAAATATTCGTTCCTTAGAGGGTCGAAGTACCTGATTCGTTTGTCCGGGTCTCCCAAAAGAGTGTCAGGAAACTGCGTGAGAGTCTTAAGTTGAGTTTCAAACTTTAGTCCGGACACATTAATAACAACTCTTTCGCAGCACCCATACTCACTGTAAACATTTTCGTATCCTGATTGGGGACGTCTATCTGTGAGTGAGACAGTCTCTTCATCATCCATATTACAGAGAAAATTGGAACTCTTGCTTTCCCCCGTCCTCCTCTTCTCCGCCTTCCGCCTCGTCCTCCTCTATCATATCCTCCTCAGATCCAAGTAGCGCCAACTCCGAGTGGCGCAAGTCCCCACCGAGAGTCTGACGACTCCTTCTCCAACGTCCTACGCCGCGTTGCTTTTTCCTATCTCTGAGAACCTGCTGCTCAGACTCATGGTGGTGCTGCTGTGGCTGTTGCGAGGAGGAGGGGCGCAAGGCGGTACTGCCACTACTGTTGTTGGCATTTGATGAGGAGGCGGTGCGAGACTGATGCTGCTGGTGGTTGTTAAGGAGATGGCCAGAGGACTCCCCTCCCTCTCCACTTGCTGCACCTTCAGCAGCGGCTGTTGCCTGCTGTACCTGTCTCTCCCGTTCGTGCTCCCTTTCTCGTGCGCGAGCATACCCGTAAGGCAGTCGAGTTTTGCACCCATTATCTGCACCTATCATGGCAAACTCCATTTTGAGGATGGTGTAAATTCAGTTGCCAGTGAATGATATAATCCCTTTAGCGACGACTCGTGTAGGCCAATGGAAAGTAACAAGTTGTAGCAAAGGGTGCACAGGTTGGTTGATCCGGCTTTGACAGATAGCAGGCACCTGTTATTCAGCGAGGCGTAGGTGAGTTAAGAATGCATAATTAAAGGTCCATTTTGGAATATAGTTCACGTTGTCTTTGACATAAAACACATTAATATATTTTTGTAAACGGACTCCTCATATATTTTATGACATCATTATTACAGCCAAGTGAATATAGGCTGTGGATGTGTAGGCCTTTTATACTTTTCAAATGTATATCCTATTAAATCACCAGATATTGGACAATATATTCACAAAACCACCTCATGTGTCTCTCAGGTGGTTAACTCCAGTGTGAGTACTTGCAGAAATACGGCATTTTTGCCTTTTCGTGGTCCCTCCTGGTTGCCATCTTAGGTGATGAGAAAACCGGCCCTTTTATCCTGTACACCTTCAGTGATTCTGAATGACTTTATTCCTCCGACGTCTTCAGCAGCTGCAAGGGAGAAACAGCAGTTCGATTAGACAACCTACAAATGTATGTATTCAAATGCATGTCCCCTGCGATGCATGCACTATAGCCTACGCATCACCAACTTAAGACCAGCAAACACGACAACAAGTCTAATAACAACAATAATTATAATGACAATATTTATAACACCAATTAGTAATTAATCATAATAATAATAACTAACATGGCAACAGGAGACAACGCATGATAACTGCAACATTAGTCTGTGTAGTTAATCATAAACATTCCTTCAATTACGCACGAAATTGTGTTCACTCTGTTAAAAAAAATACCCCACCTTCATTCATTTAGACAATATACTTACATTTGATAAAGGCCGAACGAAATCGTCTCAGCACCTTAGGTGAGGATGCAATTCCTTGGTTTGCCCAATTTCGCGTCTTGTTTTGGGATATTAAAATCCCTCGACGTATCCAACCGGCGAACATATCACCTATACATCTGTGTTCGATTGCACTCGAGGGATAACACTTTTTGGACGCGTCTCGACGTTGTCTTGTCTCAATTCAACAGGATCTATCTATTGAGTATCACCCCCATTCCCGAAAAAATATCCAGCGCTGCATCGGTGCTGGCAGCAAAAAAACATAAATCGCAGGTCCAGCAAGTATCAATAGCTCAGCCTGGTCAATGAAGCTGCGTCGGAGAGAGGACAAATAAAAGTTTATGTTGATATGTGAAATAGCCCACGGCTAAGTCAGCGCATCACACATCTGTCCGTTGCCTCTACCTCCCCTATTTCCCATTGTGAGTGTTATTGAGGAGTTGTGCCTCGTCCAATCGAGCATGTGCCGCAGCGCAGGCAGAGCTCGATCATCCCCCAGTGGATAGAGCAGGTCACTACGCACCTCAGCCACGACCACTTCTAACACTGGGATGGTCAAATGCAACTGTTGCCACCTATCAAAGGTAACCCTCCAAAATGCCATTGATGTCATTTGACCGTCTATTATGCAACCAGATCGAAAGACACATGGGGCACAGGCATCCTGCACCTGATGAGCACCTCACCTAATTACATCTCAAAGCGAATGCAAATAAAAAAAACGAATAAAACAGACACAACAAAAAAAAAAATAGAAAGCAAATCTGCTTCAGATAGAAGTAGAGGCAGTTTTTGACCTGTCTTCAAAGTATTGACCTAATGGACTTAAGGACAGTTGCAATTAACTTAGGCCTACATTTAGATAATTTATTCATTGAGTAGAATAGTATAGAATATATACTTTATTGTTAATTTGGTTAGAACGGAAATGTCTGCCTTTTTCCCAACACACCCAGAAACATGCTAGAGAGGCAAGGGGTCAGCCTTCTTGCAGTGTGCAAATCAGTGGAGGCTCCTCCGAGGAGGAAGGGGAGGACGATCCTCCTCAGTGAATTTCATAAAAATAAAAATGGTAAAACATTAAAAAAGTTATCATTTTTAGATAAAACGATACTAAATATAATCACGTCACCAAATAATTGATTAAAACACACTATTTTGCAAAGAACATCTACAGTAGCCTCAACAGCACTCTGTAGGGTAGCACCATGGAGTAGCCGGAGGACAGTTAGCTTCCATCCTCCTCTGGGTACATTGACTTCAATACAAAACCTAGGAGGCTCATGGTTCTCACCCACTTCCATAGACATACACAGTAATTATGACAACTTCCGGATGATGTCCTCCAATCAGAGCTCTTGCAGCATGAACTGACATGTTGTCCACCCAATCAAAAGATCAGAGAATGAATCTAGTACTGAAAGCATAAGCTACAGCTAGCTAGCACTGCAGTGCATAAAATGTGGTGAGTAGTTGACTCAAAGAGAGTGAAAGACAATAGTTGAACAGTTTTGAACAAATTAATTTATTCCAAAATGAAGGATAAGCAAGAGAGAAATATACAGTACCAGTCAAAAGGTTGGACACACCTACTCATTCAAGGGTTTTTCTTTATTTTTTAATATTTTCTACATTGTAGAATAACAGTGAAGACATCAAAACTATGAAATAACACATATGGAATCATGTAGTAACCAAAAAAGTGTTAAACAAATCAGAATATATTTTATATTTTAGATTCTTCAAAGTAGCCACCATTTGCCTTGATGACAGCTTTGCACACTCTTGGCATTCTCTCAACCAGCTTCATGAGGAATGCTTTTCCAACAGTGTTGAAGAGTTCCCACATATGCTGAGCACTTGTTGGCTGCTTTTCCTTCACTCTGCGGTCAAACTCATCCCAAACCATCTCAATTGGGTTGAGGTCGGGTGATTGTGGATGCCAGGTCATCTGATGCAGCACTCCATCACTCTCCTTCTTGGTCAAATAGCCCTTACACAGCCTGGAGGTGTGTTTTGGGTCATTGTCCTGTTGAAAAACAAATGATAGTCCCACTAAGCGCAAACCAGATGGGATGGCGTATCACTGCAAAATGCTGTGGTAGCCATGCTGGTTAAGTGTGCCTTGAATTCTAAATAAATCACAGACAGTGTCACCAGCAAAGCACCCCCACACGTCACACCTCCTCCTCCATGCTTCACGGTGGGAACCACACATGCGGAGATCATCCGTTCACCTACTCTTCGTCTCACAAAGACATGGCGGTTGGAACCAAAAATTATGACTCATCAGACCAAAGGACAGATTTCCACCAGTCTAATGTCCATTGCTCGTGTTTCTTGGCCCAAGCAAGTCACTTCTTCTTATTGGTGTCATTTAGGAGTGGTTTCTTTGCAGCAATTCGACCATGAAGGCCTGATTCACGCAGTCTCCTCTGAACAGTTGATGTTGAGATGTGTCTCTTACTTGAACTCTGTGAAGCATTTATTTGGGCTGCAATCTGAGGTGCAGTTAACTCTAATGAACTTATCCTCTGCAGCAGAGTTAACTCTGGGTCTTCCTTTCCTGTGGCGGTCCTCATGAGAGCCACTTTCATCATAGAGCTTGATGGTTTTTGCGTCTGCACTTGAAGAAACGTTCAAAGTTCTTGAAATGTTCCGTATTGACTGACCTTCATGTCTTAAATTAATGATGGACTGTCGTTTCTCTTTGCTTATTTGAGCTGTTCTTGCCATAATATGGACTTGGTCTTTTACCAAATAGGGCTATCTTCTGTATACCACCCCTACCATGTCACAACACAACTGATTTGCTCAAATGCATTAAGAAATAAAGAAATTCCACAAATTAACTTTTAACATGGCACACCTGTTAATTGAAATGCATTCCAGGTGACTACCTCATGAAGCTGGCTGAGAGAATGCCAAGAGTGTGCAAAGCTGTCATCAAGGCAAAGGGTGGCTACTTTGAAGAATCTCCCATATAAAATATATTTTGATTTGTTTAACACTTTTTTGGTTATTACAGGATTCCATATGTGTTATTTCTTAGTTTTGTCTTCACTATTTTCTACAATGTAGAAAATAGTAAAAATAAAGAAAAACCCTGGAATGAGTAGGTGTGTCCAAACTTTTAACTGGTACTGTATATAGAGATAGATTGTAATTATTTTCACTTTCAGTTTCACTTACTTAGCTAGCAAATGCAGCTAGCTAGTTTAGCCTACCGAAACACCTTGCTCAAACAGAGGGATGCTATGTTAGCTAGCTAGCTATGACTATCCAACACAACACTGGAGCTCTTCCAAGTCAAGTTAAGCTTTTGTTTTTACTAATTTATTGCCACCAGGGCCCACCGTTGTAACTGCTTACTGACTGTACACTGTAACGTTACTGCATGATTGTAGTGGGTTTACTAACGCGTTAGTTCTATTAGCTATGCTGACTATGACTTTACTTTGGCTAATATGGTGACAACGATGTAGCGGTTTGGCTTGGAAAGTTTTTTAGCCTGGTCACATACAGCTGATGTGTTGTGCATTGAAGTGAAGAGGTGAGAGGAGGAGAGCGCATGGATGCGAGAAGGAATACATTGTGGCTGTGTGTTTATGCGTGATCAGGGGTGTATTCATTCTGCCGATTCTGTTGAAAAACGTATCTTAAACGGAAGCAAACGGAACAAAACAGGGATAAATATACTTGAATTTGTCCAATAGAAATGCTAGTTTGCAACTGTTGGACTAATGATTACATCCTATATCAGCTAGATGCAGGCAAGAGTGTGCAAGGCGATATTGAATGTCATTGTCTGTCACGTCAAATTTGTCTCTCGACCTGTGTGCACCTACAGTGGGGTAAAAAAGTATTTAGTCAGCCACCAATTGTGCAAGTTCTCCCACTTAAAAAGATGAGAGAGGCCTGTCATTTTCATCATAGGTACACGTCAACTATGACAGACAAAATGAGGGGAAAAAAATCCAGAAAATCACATTGTAGGATTTTTTATGAATTTATTTGCAAATTATGGTGGAAAATAAGTATTTGGTCACCTACAAACAAGCAAAATTTCTGGCTCTCACAGACCTGTAACTTCTTCTTTAAGAGGCTCCTCTGTCCTCCACTCGTTACCTGTATTAATGGCACCTGTTTGAACTTGTTATCAGTATAAAATACACCTGTCCACAACCTCAAACAGTCACACTCCAAACTCCACTATGGCCAAGACCAAAGAGCTGTCAAAGGACACCAGAAACAAAATTGTAGACCTGCACCAGGCTGGGAAGACTGAATCTGCAATAGGTAAGCAGCTTGGTTTGAAGAAATCAACTGTGGGAGCAATTATTAGGAAATGGAAGACATACAATACCACTGATAATCTCCCTCGATCTGGGGCTCCACGCAAGATCTCACCCCGTGGGGTCAAAATGATCACAAGAACGATGAGCAAAAATCCCAGAACCACACGGGGGGACCTAGTGAATGACCTGCAGAGAGCTGGGACCAAAGTAACAAAGCCTACCATCAGTAACACACTACGCCGCCAGGGACTCAAATCCTGCAGTGTCAGACGTGTCCCCCTGCTTAAGCCAGTACATGTCCAGGCCCATCTGAAGTTTGCTAGAGTGCATTTGGATGATCCAGAAGAGGATTGGGAGAATGTCATATGGTCAGATAAAACCAAAATAGAACTTTTTGGTAAAAACTCAACTCGTCGTGTTTGGAGGACAAAGAATGCTGAGTTGCATCCAAAGAACACCATACCTACTGTGAAGCATGGGGGTGGAAACATCATGCTTTGGGGCTGTTTTTCTGCAAAGGAACCAGGACAACTGATCCGTGTAAAGGAAAGAATGAATGGGGCCATGTATCGTGAGATTTTGAGTGAAAACCTCCTTCCATCAGCAAGGGCATTGAAGATGAAACGTGGCTGGGTCTTTCAGCATGACAATGATCCCAAACACACCGCCCCGGGCAACGAAGGAGTGGCTTCGTAGAAGCATTTCAAGGTCCTGGAGTGACCTAGCCAGTCTCCAGATCTCAACCCCATAGAAAATCTTTGGAGGGAGTTGAAAGTCCGTGTTGCCCAGCGACAGCCCCAAAACATCACTGCTCTAGAGGAGATCTGCATGGAGGAATGGGCCAAAATACCAGCAACAGTGTGTGAAAACCTTGTGAAGACTTACAGAAAACGTTTGACCTGTGTCATTGCCAACAAAGGGTATATAACAAAGTATTGAGAAACTTTTGTTATTGACCAAATACTTATTTTCCACCATAGTTTGCAAATAAATTCATTAAAAATCCTACAATATGATTTTCTGGAAAAAAAATCTCATTTTGTCTGTCATAGTTGACGTGTACCTATGATGAAAATGACAGGCCTCTCTCATCTTTTTAAGTGGGAGAACTTGCACAATTGGTGGCTGACTAAATACTTTTTTTCCCCACTGTACGTTGTAAACTTTAATTCATAGGCTAGGTTGTAGCAACCTCAAGATGGGTATAGGGAAAATTTGAGTATCATGTAGTAGCCTAAACCTATCGCTGTTACATTGAACTGGGTGAACGGAATATGAATAACAGTCATCCAATATGCTGTAATAGAAATAAGGCCATGCTCATGAAAAAAAATGGTCCGCCCTAATCTTAAACAGCACTGACTGCCACTGGAGCAAATTTATGTTATGCCAGCATTCTCTAAGGCCAAAGTCAACCTGATGTTATGGTAACTGTATACTGATATTCTAATGTGCTATTATTTATATATATATACATACAGTGCCTTCAGAAAGTGTTCATACCATTTGACTTATTCCACATTTTGTTGTGTTACAGCCTGAATTAAAAATGGATTAAATAGATTTGTTTTCTCACCCATCTACAGACAATACCCCATAATGACAAAGTGAAAACATGTTTTTAGACATTTTTGTAAATTTATTGAAATGAAATATTTTATTTTCATAAGGATTCACACCCCTGAGTCAATACTTTGTAGAAGCACCTTTGGCAGCGATTACAGCAGTGAGTCTTTTTGGGTAAGTCTCTAAGAGCTTCAACATTTGCCCAATATTCTTAAAAAAATTCTTCAAGGTCTTTCAAATTGGTTGTTGATCATCGCTAGACAACCATTATCAGGTCTTGCCATAGATTTTAAAGTAGATTTAAGTCAAAACTGTAACTTGACCACTCAGGAACATTTACTGTCTTCTTGGTAAGCAACTGCAGTGTAGATTTGGCCTTGTGTTTTAGGTTATTGTCCTGCTGAAGGTGAATTCATTTCCCAGTGTCTAGTGGAAAGCAGAGTGAACCAGGTTTTCCTCAAAGTTTTTGCCTGTGCTTAGCTCCATTCCGTTATTTTTTTATCCTGAAATACTCGATTACAAGCATACCCATAACAAGATGCAGCCACCACTATGCTTGAAAATATGGAGAGTGGTACTCAGTAATGTGTCTTATTGGATTTGCCCCAAACATAAAACTTAGTATTCAGGACAAAAAGTAAATTGCTTTGCCACATTTCTTTGCATTATTACTTTAGTGCCTTGTTCGAAACAGGATGCATATTCTGTACAGGCTTGCTTCTTTTCACTCGATCAATTAGGTTAGTATTTTGGAGTAAATACAATGTTGTTGATCCATCCTCAGTTTTCTCCTATCACAGCCATTAAACTCTGTAACTGTTTTAAAGTCACCATTGGCCTCATTATGAAATCCCTGAGCAGTTTCATTCCTCTCCGGCAACTGAATTAGGAAGGACACTTGTATCTTTGTAGTGGCTGGGTGTATTGATACACCATCCAAAGTGTAATTTATAGCTTCACCATGCTCAAAGGGATATTCAATGTCTGCTTATCTATCTACCAATAGGTGCCCTTTGCGAGACATTGGACCTGAGGACGACTGACATTGGACGACTGAGGACCTTACACATAATTGTATTTGTAGGGTACAGAGATGAGGTAGTCATAAAAAAAATATTGTTAAACCAGCATTTCCTAAACTCAGTACTCGGGACCCCAAGGGGTGCACATTTAGTTTTTTGCCCTAACACTACACAGCTTATTCAAATTATCAAAGCTTGATGATTAGTTGATTATTTGAATCAGCTGTGTAGTGCTAGGGCAAAAACCAAAACGTGGGATCCTGAAGGACCGAGTTTTGGAAACCCTGTGTTTAACACTGTTATTGTACACAGCATGAGTCCATGCAACTTATGTGACTTGTTAAGCAAATGTTTACTCCTGTACTTATTGAGACTTGCCATAACAAAGGGGTTGAATACTTATTGACTCAAGACATTTCAACTTTTCATTTTAAACAAATTTGTAGACATTTCGAAAAACATAATTCCATTGTGACATTATAGGGTATTGTGTGTAGAGGCCAGTGAAAAACTAATCTCAATTTAAGACATTTTTAATTCAGGCTGTAACACAACAAAATGTGGAAAAAGTCAAGGGGTGTGAATACTTTCTGAAGGCACTTGGAAAGTATTGAGACCCCTTGAATTTTTCCACATTTTGTTACATTACAGCCTTATTCTAAAATTGATTAAATAATTTTTTTCCTCATCAATCTACATTTTACATTTACATTTACACACAATACCCCATAATGACAAAGCAAAAACTGGTTTTTAGGCATTTTGTCTCATTTATTACAAATAAAAAACAGAAATAACTTATTTACATAAGTATTCAGACCATTTGCTATGAGACACGAAATTGAGCTCATGTGCACCCTGTTTCCATTGATCATCCTTGAGATGTTTCTACAACTTGAATGGAGTCCACCTGTGGTAAATTCAATTGATTGGACCTGATTTGGAAAGGCGAACACCTGTCTATATAAGGTCCCACCGTTGACAGTGCATGTCAGAGCAAAAACCAAGCCATGAGGTCGAAGGAATTGTCCGTAGAGTTCCGAGACAGGATTGTGTCGAGGCACAGATCTGGGGTAGGGTACCATTTACATTTTACATTTTAGTCATTTAGCAGACACTCTTATCCAGAGCGACTTACAGTTAGTGAGTGCATACATTTTCATACTGGTCCCCCGTGAGAAACGAACCCACAACCCTGGCGTTGCAAGCGCCATGCTCTACCAACTGAGCTACACGGGACTACACCAAAACATTTCTGCAGCATTGAAGGTCCCGAAGAACACAGTGGCCTCCATCATTCTTAAATCGAAGAAGTTTCGAACCACCAAGACTCTTCCTAGAACTGGCCGCCCGGCTAAACTGAGAAATTGGCGGAGAAGGGCCTTGGTCAGGGAGGTGACCAAGAACCCGATGGTCATGCTGACAGAGCTCCAGAGTTCCTCTGTGGAGATGGGAGAACCTTCCAGAAGGACAACCATCTCTGCAGCACTCCACCAATCAGGCCTTTATGGTAGAGTGGCAAGACGGAAGCCACTCCTCAGTAAAAGGCACATGACAGGCCACTTGGAGTTTGCCAAAAGGCACCTAAAGGACTCAGACCATGACAAACAAGATTCTCTGGTCTGATGAAACTAAGATTGAACTCTTTGGCCTGAATACCAAGCCTCACGTCTGGAGGAAACCTGGCACCATCCCTATGGTGAAGCATGTTGGTGGCAGCATCATGCTGTGGGGATGTTTTTCAGCGGCAGGAACTGGGAGACTAGTCAGGATCGAGGCAAAGATGAACAGAGAGATCCTTGATGAAAATCTGCTCCAGAGCGCTCAGGACCTCAGACTGGGATGAAGGTTCACCATCCAACAGGACAACAACCCTAAGCACACAGCCAAGACATTTTAAATTTTAGTCATTTAGCAGATGCTCTTATCCAGAGCGACTTATAGTTAGTGAATACATCTTTTTTTTTTTTTATACTGGCCCCCCGTGGGAATCGAACCCACAACCCTGGCATTGCAAACGCCATGCTCTATCAACTGAGCTACATCCCTGCCGGCCATTCCCTCCCCTACCCTGGACGACGCTGGGCCAATTGTGCGCCGCCCATGAGTATCCCGGTCGCGGCCGGCTGCGACAGAGCCTGGATTCGAACCAGGAACACTCACTTAATAGGTTTGACTGACCTCTGACCTCTGTTCTGACTTTCTGGTGAGGCCTGATCACCCTCACTAGAAAGACTAGAGACATTGGGTGACATTTAAATGGGCTGTGTAAACACTAATAATTAGGAAGAAGTTTATAATTTAGCAATAGTCCTGTGTGTGATTAAGACCATGAGAAGGACAGAGATAGAGCGCTGCTCCTGAATGAGGGACACCTGTCTCTAGTCTATTTGACTATTTCTTGAATTACCTTATGGGATACAATTAAGTTAAGATGGAGTTATCAAGGGTTGTAATTAAAATTGTATTTGTTATTTTGATTTAACAGGCAGTGTTGTTGGTTTTTTTGGACGCATGAATCACGATGTGAGTCATGTGTCCAAAGGGGGAATTACCAGTCCCCTGGGGCCTTTTGGTAAATATGGAAATTGATTTTCTTCACATGCCTGCCTGTAAAAGGAAAAAAGGTATGTTGGTAATGGTTGACAGTCAGTCCAAATGGATTGAAGTTTTCCCCACCTCGAGTGATATATGAAGAAGTGTATTGCTGTTGGTGTTTTTTTTGTGTTTTCTTTTGTCTTGCTTCAATACAAATCTCACCAGATTGGGTCTGCAGCATGGTCGGGATGTCTCCCTAAGGATTAGCCCTCTGACTCCCTGACCCTGTAACTCTGCAGTGAGATCGCCAAGATGATAGGGGAGTATAAGCTAATTTGGAAAAAGAAAAATGGTTTCAACTGTGTGTTGTTATTCTCTTTGACATTTGTCTTAGACATTGTATTAAGAATATTGTTAGTAGTAATAATTTGCCATACAGTGAATAATCTGTCATTTGTCATACAGTGAATAGTTTGTCTGGATTTCCTGAATCAGAAATGCCCTAAACTAAACTGTTGTTCTGGTCTGTCCTCTCTCGAGGTTATGGCAAAGGTGACCACAGATGGTATCTAGCTGCATGGAAGGGATAATTTGACCAAGAACAGTGTGAACCTCACCCCCTCTAACCAGCTGAAGTAATGGTGACAATGGCGTTCACTATGGCCCTGTCCTTCACCACTTCTACCGTGAGACCTGAGTCCAAGCCAGCAACCTGTACACAGCATCCAGTCGAAGCTATCAACTGCGACATGGTCCACATGGAGTGAGCATGGAGAGAGATCCCGTCCAAACTTCTCTCATGCTGCTGGTGTACTGTTAGGGAAATGGACAAGACATAATGGACCGTAAAGGATGATGAGAGATTTGTGTGCTTTGAAATCGGGACATTATCAAGGGCCATCCACTTTAAACATGTGCCATTGGGAGGACGAACTGAAACACTATCTGAAGAAGAAAATGGGCTAACCTTGCCCCAATCTCATTCTTATTAAGGTGGGTGTGAAACTGTTATAACATGTTCTCTCTCTTCCCTGTGAAAGTCAATATGGTTTCTAGGTCGTGTGGAACATGTGAGTGATCATTGTTCCAGATGAGGGATTGTTGGAAATTGACTGATTTTTTGTAACTGACTAATTGACTTGAGCAAGTTTTTTGTATGTTTATAACTATATAAGTGGAGCAATTAATGTGTTATGGGTTAGATGGAATGATTTATGTGCAAATGTATTTGTGGCCGGAGGCAAATAGAAGGAGTCCTGAGCGAAAGGGACCAATGCCGGCCCGGAGTAGAGGCCCAGAAGTAGATGGTCATCGTGGATGGAGCACCCTGCTGGGTCCTGGGTTGGGTCCGGTTAAGTGGTGAACTTCACTATAGCATTGATAAGAAAAATGCCTTTTAAGACTATGACCAACAATGTGCCCTAGACAAAATTCGGGAGCTCTCTAGAGACGTAGAGAAAATTGACAATTCTAAAAGAATTGCGTAAATTGGCTCTGCAAAACAGAGAGGCTCTTGACTATCTTTTGGTAGGTCAAGGGGGCACTTGTTCAATCATTGGCGATGAATGTTGTACTTTTGTCCCAGATCACTCTTCTAATATGACTGATCTCGCTGAATACATTACCACTGTTGCTAAGAATAATTCCCCACAACCAGAGTGGACGCCTGCAACTTGGTTGGAATCCCTGTTTGGAAGTTGGGGATCCCAAATTGCCAAATGGGCTGCAGCGTGTGTTTTTTTCTTAGTTTGCCTAATTGTGTTATTTAACATGCTGTGTATGTGTGTGTATTTTTTATGAATTCACTCCCATTAATAGAAGTATAACCTTTATTATGATGATAGTATTACCATACTATTTAGATTGTATAACCCAGAATGAAGGGTTTGAAATGATGAAGTGTCTGGTTTTATGTGTTGATTTCCCTTACTTTAATAGAAGTATAGGACCTTTTGAAAGAAGCTATAGTCTAATGCTTACCTTACAATGTAATGATAATTATCACAGATTGAGTGATAAGAGGAGGGAATGTGATGGAAGATGTTATGGTTTGTGCTTTTCTAATAACCAATGTCTGTGTTCTATGTTTGTGCTTTTCTAATAACCAATTTCTGTGTTCATGCAAGTGACTGATTGAACGAATCCTCACTATCAGAATCTGCAATTTGGCTGTACACCCAGAACCTTGTTTTGAGAACGAAAGGATATCTCAGTTTCAAGGTCTCAGCTTGGAGAGAAGAAGCCTTGTGAGGTATTGGTCTATCACATGCATTAACCAGTATTGGTCAGTCACATGAATGAACCAAACGTTAATGATTAATTAATTATGAATGATGAATAAGCTAAATCATGCAAATATAACTTGTCTGTGTAAGTATATAAGAGAACTAACGGGACTGCCCCGGTGGAGCTCACTTCAGACCGGTACTTTATGCATCTAAGTTTGACTGTGACCTCTCCAGTTAACTGTTAATAAACAATGATTAATTTAAGATTGAATTCAAGTGTCCCTGTGTAGAATTTCCACCACAGTCGCTACAACTTGATTGGAGTCCACCTATGGCCAATTCAATTGTTTGGACATTATTTAGAAAGAAACACACCTGTCTATATAAGGTCCCATAGTTGACAGTGCATGTCAGAGCAGAAACTATACCTTGAAGTCCAAGGAACTGTCTGTAGATCTCTGAGATATAATTGTGATGAGGCATACAGTATATCTGGGGAAGGGTATAAAACAATTCTAGAGTGTTGAAAGTTTCCAAGAGCACAGTGGTCTCCATCATTGGGAAATGAAAAAATATGGAACCCATTTTTTTTAGCATAGAATATACAGGTAACTGACAAAATAAAGGAAACGGCAACATAGTGTCTTAATAGGGCATTGGGCCACCACAAGCCGCCAAAATATCTTCAATGAGCCTTGGCATAGACTCTACAAGTGTCTGGAACTCTATTGGAGGGATGTGACACCATTCTTCCACGAGAAATTCCATCATTTGGTGTTTTGTTGATGGTGGTGGAAAGCGCTGTCTCAGGCGCCGCTCCAGAATCTCCCATAAGTGTTCAAATGGATTGATATCTGGGGACTGACACACACACACACACACACACACACACACACACACACACACACACACACACACACAAACACAATGCTCCTTGAAACCCCTCTTTCAAGGTCACAGATATCTTATTCTAGCCACGGTAGCCAAAATAATGGGCAACTGGGCATTTCTATACATGACCCTAACCATAATGGGATGTTAATTGCTTAATTAACTCAGAAACCATACCTGTGTGGAAGCGCCTGCTTTCAATATACTTTGTATCTCTCATTTACTCAAGTGTTTCCTTTATTTTGGCAGTTACCTGTAGCTCAGTATTTTTTGCTCATCTTTATCAAGGGTGCCAATAATTTCAGGCATGACTGTAAATATTATAAGGGTCTAATGCTGAAATGGTCCTACGAAAAGCATTAGGATATAAAGGCTCACCTCCATTTGCCCCTTCGATGGCCATTTGCCAAAGGCAACACGCACAATAATTTCTACTACTGAATATCAGGCATGAGAGACTTGCTTGGCTCACCAGTTGTCAGCTACTGTATCAAGGGTCGACAGGTAGCCTAGAGGGTGGCAGGTAGCCTAGAGGGCGGCAGGTAGCATAGAGGGAGGCAGGTAGCCTAGAGGTCGGCAGGTAGCCTAGAGGGCGGCAGGTAGCCTAGAGGGCGGCAGGTAGCCTAGAGGGCGGCAGGTAGCATAGAGGGAGGCAGGTAGCATAGAGGGCGGCAGGTAGCATAGAGGGCGGCAGGTAGCATAGAGGGAGGCAGGTAGCATAGAGGGCGGCAGGTAGCATAGAGGGCGGCAGGTAGCATAGAGGGCGGCAGGTAGCATAGAGGGCGGCAGGTAGCCTAGAGGGCGGCAGGTAGCATAGAGGGAGGCAGGTAGCCTAGAGGGCGGCAGGTAGCATAGAGGGAGGCAGGTAGCATAGAGGGCGGCAGGTAGCCTAGAGGGCGGCAGGTAGCATAGAGGGAGGCAGGTAGCCTAGAGGGCGGCAGGTAGCCTAGAGGGCGGCAGGTAGCCTAGAGGGCGGCAGGTAGCATAGAGGGCGGCAGGTAGCCTAGAGGGCGGCAGGTAGCCTAGAGGGCGGCAGGTAGCATAGAGGGCGGCAGGTAGCATAGAGGGCGGCAGGTAGCCTAGAGGGCGGCAGGTAGCATAGAGGGCGGCAGGTAGCCTAGAGGGCGGCAGGTAGCATAGAGGGCGGCAGGTAGCATAGAGGGCGGCAGGTAGCCTAGAGGGCGGCAGGTAGCATAGAGGGAGACAGGTAGCCTAGAGGGCGGCAGGTAGCCTAGAGGGCGGCAGGTAGCCTAGAGGGCGGCAGGTAGCCTAGAGGGCGGCAGGTAGCATAGAGGGCGGCAGGTAGCCTAGCTGTTAAGCGCGTTGGGCCAGTAACCGAAAGGTCGCTGGTTTGAATCACTGAGCCGGCAAGGTGGAAAAACTTCGAACTTTTGAGCTAGGCAGTTAACCCCCAAAAACAACTCTTCCCCAGACGTCGATTAAGGCAGCCCCCTGCATCGGAAGTGGCCTCTCCCGTGGTGGGGGGGCAGACTGACCAGCAGTTTGACAAACCATGGCTGCCGCCCAAATAGTTACTGTCACCGCAGGGTCACTAGGCTGTGGTGCATTTTTCATATTGAAACATGCAGGACTGACTTTACTGAATGCAACACAGCCTGGCCAGCTAGGGACATGGCTAACTTTCCCTACCATTGCTTCATTGGCAACATAAGCTCCAGATCTCTTTGCACCAGTGCAAAGTGTACATTTTGGTAACAATTTATTTGACTATCTGGTTGACAAAATGTTTAATTATTGTCCATCAGCAGACCTACGGACACTAGACACCACCCTTCTTAGTTTGGTCCATCCAGTGGTGTAAAGCACTTACGTAAAAGGACTTGAAAGTACTACTTAAGTAGTTATTTGGGGTATCTGTACTTTACTCATTCATATTTTTGACAACTTTTACTCCACTACATTGCTAAAGAAAATAATGTACGTTTTACATTTTTCCTGACACCCAAAAGTACTCGTTACATTTCAAATGCTTAGCAGGACAGGAAAATGCTCCAATTCACGGACTTATAAGGAGAACATCCCTGGTCATCCCTACTGCCTCTGATCTGGCGGACTCACTAAACACAAATACTTAGTTTGTAAATCATGTCTGAGTGTTGGAGTGTGCCCCTGGACCTGGCTATCTGTTTTAGCAATTACATTTACTTTTGATAGTTAAGTATATTTCAAACCAAATACTTCTATACTTTTACTCAATTAGTATTTTGCTGGGTGACTTTCACTCTTACTTGAGTCATTTTCTATTAAGGTTGTCTTTCCTTTTACTCAAGTATGACAATTAGGTACTTTTCCCACCACCGGGTTTATCTTCAAGTGTGAGCATGGTTGGTGAAGGTGGCAGAAATTATAAAATACTAGAGTCACTCACTAAGCATATTCCCCTAGCAAAGGATTAATATTGAACTGAAGAATGGCTTTGTCAAATTATTGCACTTTCTCATGAAAAATAACCTATGCCAAATAAGATTCTTCAGAGATATGCCTCGATTTAGCCATCTTATGCATTGAGAACTTACAGTGAGGGAAAAAAGTATTTGATCCCCTGCTGATTTTGTACGTTTGCCCACTGACAAAGAAATGATCAGTCTATCATTTTAATGGTAGGTTTGAACAGTGAGAGACAGAATAACAACAACAAAATCCAGAAAAACGCATGTCAAAAATGTTATAAATTGATTTGCATTTTAATGAGGGAAATAAATATTTGACCCCCTCTCAATCAGAAAGATTTCTGGCTCCCAGGTGTCTTTTATACAGCTAACGAGCGGAGATTAGGAGCACACTCTTAAAGGGAGTGCTCCTAATCTCAGTTTGTTACCTGTATAAAAGACACCTGTCCACAGAAGCAATCAATCAATCAGATTCCAAACTCTCCACCATGGCCAAGACCAAAGAGCTCTCCAAGGATGTCAGGGACAAGATTGTAGATCTACACAAGGCTGGAATGGGCTACAAGACCATCGCCAAGCAGCTTGGTGAGAAGGTGACAACAGTTGGTGCGATTATTCGCAAATGGAAGAAACACAAAATAACTGTCAATCTCCCTCGGCCTGGGGCTCCATGCAAGATCTCACCTCGTAGAGTTGCAACGATCATGAGAACGGTGAGGAATCAGCCCAGAACTACACGGGAGGATCTTGTCAATGATCTCAAGGCAGCTGGGACCATAGTCATCAAGAAAACAATTGGTAACACACTACGCCGTGAAGGACTGAAATCCTGCAGCGCCCGCAAGGTCCCGCTGCTCAAGAAAGCACATATACAGGGCCGTCTGAAGTTTGCCAATGAACATCTGAATGATTCCGAGGAGAACTGGGTGAAAGTGTTGTGGTCAGATGAGACCAAAATCGAGCTCTTTGGCATCAACTCAACTCGCCGTGTTTGGAGGAGGAGGAATGCTGCCTATGACCCCAAGAACACCATCCCCACCGTCAAACATGGAGGTGGAAACATTATGCTTTGGGGGTGTTTTTCTGCTAAGGGGACAGGACAACTTCACCGCATCAAAGGGACGATGGACGGGCCATGTACCATCAAATCTTGGGTGAGAACCTCCTTCCCTCGGCCAGGGCATTGAAAATGGGTCGTGGATAGGTATTCCAGCATGACAATGACCCAAAACACACGGCCAAGGCAACAAAGGAGTGGCTCAAGAAGAAGCACATTAAGGTCCTGGAGTGGCCTAGCCAGTCTCCAGACCTTAATCCCATAGAAAATCTGTGGAGGGAGCTGAAGGTTCGAGTTGCCAAACGTCAGCCTCGAAACCTTAATGACTTGGAGAAGATCTGCAAAGAGGAGTGGGACAAAATCCCTCCTGAGATGTGTGCAAACCTGGTGGCCAACTACAAGAAATGTCTGACCTCTGTGATTGCCAACAAGGGTTTTGCCACCAAGTATGAAAAATGTATGCACTCACGAACTGTAAGTCGCTCTGGATAAACGCGTCTGCTAAATGACTAAAATGTAAATGTAAGTACTAAGTCATGTTTTGCAGAGGGGTCAAATACTTATTTCCCTCATTAAAATGCAAATCAATTTATAATATTTTTGACATGTGTTTTTCTGGATTATTTTGTTGTTATTCTGTCTCTCACTGTTCACTGTCACGCCCTGACTCTGGGGACTCGTATTTGTTGAGTCAGGGTGTGTATATTCTATGTTGTGTTGTTCTATGTTATAGGTTCTATTATGTGTAGATCTATGTTGGCCGGTGTGGTTCCCAATCAGAGGCAGCTGTAGCTCGTTGTCTCTGATTGGGGACCATACTTAGGCAGCCTATTGGCACTAGTGGGTTGAGGGATCTTGTTCCGTGTGAGGTATGTTGTTTGTCTACCTTGGACTTCACGTTTCGTTTAGTTTGTTGTTTTGTTGTTTATTAAGTAAAAATAAATATGTACGCATATCACGCTGCGCCTTGGTCCGTCCCGTCTGTAAACGATCGTGACAGAAGATCCCACCAAACGAGGACCAAGCAGCGTGTTCAGGAGCAAACGCCGGGAATTCAACAGGAGGTTACATTAGTAGATGTCCTCCTCGGTTGGGGGAGAATTACGGAGGAGGAGGCCGTCCGTTACCGGAAGGCGATGAAGGAGGATGCCCAGGTAGGAGAGGAGAAACGGCGCCAACAGTGCCGACGACGGAGACCCAAGAGGCAACCCCAAGAAAATATTTTTTTTGGGGGCACACAGTGTGGACTACGAGGCAGCAGGAGGCCGTTAAAGGGCGGGTCTGCAGGTTAGGAGAGGGGGCCACCATGTTACGGGGGCTATTGGTTCAGAGGGAGCAGGAGTTATTCGGTCAGAGGGAGGCGCTACAGGAGGCTAAAAGGGAGAAGGAAAGTGTAGAGGCACGGCGAGAGGAGCTGGTTAGGCAGCAGAAGGAGCGGGGATTAATAAAGGAACCCAGTCCCGCTCCTCACACCAAGCCAGTGGTGCGCGTTGCCAGCCCGGCCCGGCCTGGCCTGTTCCTGCCCCTCGCACCAAGCCAGTGGTGCACGTCGCCAGCCCGGTCCGGCCTGTTCCTTCCCCTCGCACCAAGCCAGTGGTGAGCCATGCCAGCCCGGCCCGGCCTGTTCCTGTCCCTCGCACCAAGCCAGTGGTGCGCGTCGCCAGCCCGGCCCGGCCTGTTCCTTCCCCTCGCACCAAGCCAGTGGTGCGCGTCGCCAGCCCGGCCCGGCCTGTTCCTTCCCCTCGCACCAAGACAGTGGTGTGCGTCGCCAGCCCGGCCCGGCCTGTTCCTGCTCCTCGCACTAAGCCAGTGGTGTGCGTCGCCAGCCCGGTCCGGCCTGTTCCTTTCCCTCGCACCAAGCCAGTGGTGCGCATCGCCAGTCCGGCCCGTCCTTTTCCTGTCCCTCGCACCAAGCCAGTGGTGCGCGTCGCCAGCCCGGTCCGGCCTGTTCCTTTCCCTCGCACCAAGCCAGTGGTGCGTGTCGCCAGACCGGCCCGGCCTGTTCCTGCTCCTCGCACCAAGCCAGTGGTGCGCGTCGCCAGCCCGGCCCGGCCTGTTCCTGCCCCCTCGCACCAAGCCAGTGGTGCGCGTCGCCAGCCCGGCCCGGCCTGTTCCTGCTCCTCGCACTAAGCCATTGGTGCGCGTCGCCAGCCCGGTCCGGCCTGTTCCTGCCCCTCGCACCAAGCCAGTGGTACGCGTCGCCAGCCCGGTCCGGCCTGTTCCTGCCCCTCGCACCAAGCCAGTGGTGCGCGTCGCCAGCCCGGCCCGGCCTGTTCCTGCCCCTCGCACCAAGCCAGTGGTGCGTGTCGCCAGCCCGGTCCGGCCCGTTCCTGCTCCCCGCACCAAGCCAGTGGTGCGTGTGTCCAGTCCGGCACGGCCCGTGCCTGTTCCACCGCTGCCTGGTCCGGCACCGGTCAGCTGCTCCACTCCGGAGCCAGAGCAGTCCGCTCCACCGGTGCCCAGTTCAGCTCCGGTCAGCTGCTCCACTCCGGAGCCAGAGCAATCCGCTTTACCGGGGTCCAGTCCAGCTCCGGTCAGCGGCTCCACTCCGGAGCCAGAGCAGTCCGCTCCACCGGTGCCTGATCCAGCTCCGGTCAGCTGCTCCACTCCGGAGCCAGAGCAGTCCGCTCCACCGGTGCCTAGTCCAGCTCCGGTCAGCGGCTCCAGTCCAGACCCAGACGTCAGCCCCTCTCCAGGTTCGGGGTCTCCCACACCAAGGTCCAGACAGGGCTTGGTACTTCGTGGGAGGAAGGAGAGGGGAAGCAGTGCGCCGAGGTCCAGACCAGGGGCGCAACAGGGAGGCGGAGAGTAAGTGGTCGTCACGCCCTGAGCCGGATCCGCCTCCGAGGCGGAATGCCCACCCGGCCCCTACCCTGTTATGTTTGTGTTGTGCGGTCGGAGTCCACACCTTTGGGGTGGGGTACTGTCACGCCCTGACTCTAGGGACTTGTATTTGTTGAGTCAGGGTGTGTATATTCTATGTTGTGTTGTTCTATGTTATAGGTTCTATTATGTGTAGATCTATGTTGGCCGGTGTGGTTCCCAATCAGAGGCAGCTGTAGCTCGTTGTCTCTGATTGGGGACCATACTTAGGCAGCCTATTGGCACTAGTGGGTTGAGGGATCTTGTTCCGTGTGAGGTATGTTGTTTGTCTACCTTGGACTTCACGTTTCGTTTAGTTTGTTGTTTTGTCGTGTTGTTTATTAAGTTAAAATAAACATGTACGCATATCACGCTGCGCCTTGGTCCGTCCCGTCTGTAAACGATCGTGACAGAAGATCCCACCAAACGAGGACCAAGCAGCGTGTTCAGGAGCAAACGCCGGGAATTCAACAGGAGGTTACATTAGTAGATGTCCTCCTCGGTTGGGGGAGAATTACGGAGGAGGAGGGCGTCCGTTACCGGAAGGCGATGAAGGAGGATGCCCAGGTAGGAGAGGAGAAACGGCGCCAACAGTGCCGACGACGGAGACCCGAGAGGCAACCCCAAGAATTTTTTTTGGGGGGGCACACGGTGTGGACTACGAGGCAGCAGGAGGCCGTTAAAGGGCGGGTCTGCAGGTTAGGAGAGGAGGCCACCATGTTACGGGGGCTATTGGTTCAGAGGGAGCAGGAGTTATTCGGTCAGAGGGAGGCGCAACAGGAGGCTAAAAGGGAGAAGGAAAGTGTAGAGGCACGGCGAGAGGAGCTGGTTAGGCAGCAGAAGGAGCGGGGGTTAATAAAGGAACCCAGTCCCGCTCCTCGCACCAAGCAAGTGGTGCGTGTCGCCAGTCCGGTCCGGCCCGTTCCTGCTCCCCGCACTAAGCCAGTGGTGCGTGTTCCCAGTACGGCCCGACCCGTTCCTGCTCCTCACACCAAGCCAGTGGTGCGCGTTGCCAGCCCGGCCCGGCCTGTTCCTGCCCCTCGCACCAAGCCAGTGGTGCGCGTCGCCAGCCCGGTCCGGCCTGTTCCTGTCCCTCGCACCAAGCCAGTGGTGCGCGTTGCCAGCCCGACCCGGCCTGTTCCTTTCCCTCGAACCAAGCCAGTGGTGCGCGTCACCAGCCCGGTCCGGCCTGTTCCTGTCCCTCGCACCAAGCCAGTGGTGCGCGTTGCCAGCCCGACCCGGCCTGTTCCTTTCCCTCGCACCAAGCCAGTGGTGCGCGTCTCCAGCCCGGCCTGTTCCTGCCCCTCGCACCAAGCCAGTGGTGCGCGTCGCCAGCCCGGTCCGGCCTGTTCCTGTCCCTCGCACCAAGCCAGTGGTGCGCGTTGCCAGTCCGGCCCGTCCTTTTCCTGCCCCTCGCACCAAGCCAGTGGTGCGCGTTGCCAGCCCGGTCCGGCCTGTTCCTGCCCCTCGCACCAAGCCAGTGGTGCGCATCGCCAGCCCGGTCCGGCCTGTTCCTGTCCCTCGCACCAAGCCAGTGGTGCGCGTCGCCGGCCCGGCCTGTTCCTGCCCCTCGCACCAAGCCAGTGGTGCGCGTCGCCAGCCCGGCCCGGCCTGTTCCTGCTCCTCGCACCAAGCCAGTGGTGCGCGTCGCCAGCCCGGTTCGGCCTGTTCCTGCCCCTCGCACCAAGCCAGTGGTGCGCGTCGCCAGCCCGGTCCGGCCTGTTCCTGCCCCTCGCACCAAGCCAGTGGTACGCGTCGCCAGCCCGGCCCGGCCTGTTCCTTCCCCTCGCACCAAGCTAGTGGTGCGCGTCGCCAGCCCGGCCCGGCCCGTTCCTGCTCCCCGCACCAAGCCAGTGGTGCGCGTCGCCAGCCCGGTCTGGCCCGTTCCTGCTCCCCGCACCAAGACAGTGGTGCGTGTGTCCAGTCCGGCACAGCCCGTGCCTGTTCCACCGCTGTCTGGTCTGGCACCGGTCAGCTGTTCCACTCCGGAGCCAGAGCAGTCCGCTCCACCGGTGCCTAGTTCAGCTCCGGTCAGCTGCTCCACTCCGGAGCCAGAGCAATCCGCTTCACCGGGGTCCAGTCCAGCTCCGGTCAGCGGCTCCACTCCGGAGCCAGAGCAGTCCGCTCCACCTGTTTCTGATCCAGCTCCGGTCAGCTGCTCCACTCCGGAGCCAGAGCAGTCCGCTCCACCGGGGTCCAGTCCAGACCCGGTCAGCGGCTCCACTCCGGAGCCAGAGCAGTCCGCTCCACCGTTGCCCGGTCCAGCTCCGGTCAGCGGCTCCAGTCCAGACCCAGGTTCGGGGTCTCCCACACCAGGGTCCAGACAGGGCTTGGTACTTCGTGGGAGGAAGGAGAGGGGAAGCAGCGCGCCGAGGTCCAGACCAGACCAGGGGCGAAACAGGGAGGCGGAGAGTAAGTGGTCGTCACGCCCTGAGCCGGATCCGCCTCCGAGGCGGAATGCCCACCCGGCCCCTACCCTGTTATGTTTATGTTGTGCGGTCGGAGTCCGCACCTTTGGTGGGGGGTACTGTCACGTCCTGACTCTAGGGACTCTAATTTGTTGAGTCAGGGTGTGTATATTCTATGTTGTGTTGTTCTATGTTATAGGTTCTATTATGTGTAGATCTATGTTGGCCGGTGTGGTTCCCAATCAGAGGCAGCTGTAGCTCGTTGTCTCTGATTGGGGACCATACTTAGGCAGCCTATTGGCACTAGTGGGTTGTGGGATCTTGTTCCGTGTGAGGTATGTTGTTTGTCTACCTTGGACGTTTCGTTTAGTTTGTTGTTTTGTAGTGTTGTTTATTAAGTTAAAATAAACATGTACGCATATCACGCTGCGCCTTGGTCCGTCCCGTCTGTAAACGATCGTGACATTCACATAAACCTACCATTACAATTATAGCCTGATCATGTCTTTGTCAGTGGGCAAACGTACAAAATCAGCAGGGGATCAAATACTTTTTTCCTCACTGTATAAAGGGAGTCAATGGTTCAGAGGGGAATGCAATAATGATGATACACCACAGAATGGGATGTCCAACCAAGTGCCTTCATATGCATTGTTCAAATAAACCAGAAGTGTTATTGTCAACCATTGGAGGCATTGGTCAATTACTGTATTTGTGACCGACAGGGTTAGAACCCGGGACTTCTACAAGTGTAGTCACACAACCATCTCTGTTACATATGAATGTATCCAAGGAATATCTATAGTGCGGACAACACTGTTCGAGTCTTTGAAATGACACTGAGGATTTGGTGTGCTGTCCTCTTTCTGAGAGGGGGCTAACAGGCACCTACAGTATGGAACATGGAGGCATTACATGAATTTTCCATGCGTTGGCAGTGTTACATGTTGGTTCTAGTGGGTGCACACACATTGCTGATCCATTTAAGCCATTCTGCCTTGTGTTTTGATACAGATAATCTAAAGACGTGAGCTTGCTCCCCTTGTGTGGGTGTATTGACCTTGAGTTACAGACCTGAGCCTATCCACGTACCAAAAGAGCTAAACCCCTATATTTACACTTAGACAGACAGGTAGGAAAAATATCACTATTCCAAGGCAACAGAGCTTAAGAGATTTGAGTCCACCCCCATGCAAGGTATAAGAAAGGTCCTTGTTGGATGAAAGCAATCATAGATGGAGCAATTCCCTTGTGATAATATTTATACGTGCAGAGAAGATAAAAGAGCTGGGGCAACACTTCTTAGTCACTAAATCAAAAGGGAGAACCCAACAGGTGAGCATGTTGACTTTGCAGACTCTTGTGTTCATTGCTGAATTCATTGACTATCTCTGCCTCTACATTTCATTTCTTAGTGTGTGTGTGTGTAGCCTACTGTATATCTGAATGGTGTGCATGTTATCCCTGAATCTTTATGTTTGACTGTAATGTTTGTATTTGTCATGCTCAAAATAGATGATACAGATTGTGGAGAGATGAAGAACTTGATCTGGAAGGGTTCCAAGGCAGTATGCACTTAGAATAGTTAGAAAAAAAATTCATCACTCACTGAGATCTTTTCAATGTGACTAATCTGAATAGAAGAAAAATATACGAAAACTGCCATTGATAAATTGATATTGTAAGGCTCATTTGAATTCTAATGGTTTTATATTGTGTGAATGTTCAATTGTTACTATTATTGAAAAGTTGAAAGCCTTTCATGAGATTTGATATTTAAACAAAGATTCTGAGATGTACAAATTTAATCTCTTAATTGTCTCCCCTTTTCACCTTCTAATTTGCTTTGGTACCTGGGCTGTAGCTGTTTCTAATCCATTCATAATAATACAATAATAACAATACATTTATCCTAATTTCAAAAGACTCAGTGTAGCACATTATTTTAAGTCGTTACAGATTATTTGATAAACTAATTGACGATTTAAATCGGAACATTTCATGTAATCTAATTCAACATCATTTTGGTGATACATTTGTCCTCCCTTCTTCCCTCCCCTGGACGCCTGCATTAAATTACATCAAATTAAGTTTTATAGATGATCTTATCTTGTCCACGGCAGAGTAACAATAGCCTTAAGCTCTCACTCTTTGCGCCATTCATCCTGGCCACAAAGATCTAAGAGGGCTATGTTGATGTAGAATAACATCTATTCTCTTTCTCAATGAGCGAACGCCATACTATCTTTTTCCTCCCAAATCTACTATTGGTTTTGGCTCGTGACCAAATAGAAAATGACTCATCTGACCTTGTCTGTATTCTTTATGTGATTTGATTAGAATCTCTCTTTGCACTTCAGTATATCTCAGATTTTGATGGCATTATCTCTGACAAACATCTTTAACAGATCCACAGCAATGTCCTCCGAGTGGTTGTGAATCACTGATTGAAATGGTAGATAAAATGTCCATTGTGAGACAAAGAGGGAACGTTATGTGGTATGAGAAAATCTCAGTAAGGAAACCTGCCATTATGACCATAATCATATTCAGGTTGTAAATAAATAAATAAAATGTATAATATAATAGAAGTGATAACAACAGGTGAGGTACTTTTGTCTGGTGCTTTGGCAAATGTGGCACGCATAACCCTATATGCCACCCTTCATATAGGATACATTTCCTTAATGACTTGGGGTGGCCTTATAAAGGGAGTCTGAAGGCCTTATAAGATATACTTTGTTTAAAGTGTGACCTAAGTGTTTCCCTGCTGTATAGCAGATACCTGAAGGGACCTGTTCTCCTTGTGGAAGCATTATGTACTGCACCCACTTAAGGATGCTGCAGCTGGTCGTCATGGCAACACTGTGGGTGACACCAGTGAGGGCGGGGACACACTGCAGGTATGGCTGCCGACTAAACAACATGACCATCACCGTGGAGAGAGAGGACTGTCACGGAAGCATCACCATCACCACCTGCGCCGGCCTGTGCGAAACAACGGTAGCTAAATAGGGAAAGACAGTACTTATTTAGGGTTGTTGGTTTATTAGGTACCAAACAGGATAAGACTGACCGAAACAGGGAGGGCCTACCGGGATAGGAAACATATTTTTCTTTTCTGATGCAAAAAGTTATGTTGAGTGCCCTAATGAACACAACCCTGTTGTTTATCAAAGAAGGTTACAATTGTTTTTCATTACATTGAGTTATATTCTGTAGCATGTGAGCTGTTGTTTAATATATTGTAGTGCAGCCATGCTACAGTTTCTGCTGTTTAATTTAATTGACTAGGACTATGTGCTAATTGAGCTAAATCATTAATTCTACTATTTGATGTTGCACCAGGTTGCATCAGCAGTCCTTTGATATATACTGAACAAAAATATATACACAACATGCAACAATTTCTAAGATTTTACTGAGTTACAGTTCATATAAGGAAATCAGTCAATTGAAATAAATTAAATAGGCCCTAATCTATGGATTTCACATGACTGGGCAGGGGTGCAGCCATGGGTGGGCCAGGGAAGGCATAGGCCCACCCACTTGGGAGCCAGGCCCACCCACTGGGGAGCCAGGCCCAGCCAATCAGAATGAGTTTTTCCCCACAAAAGGGCTTTATTACAGACAGAAATACTCCTTAGCACCCACCCTCAGACAATCCCGCAGGTGAAGAAGCAGGATGTGGAGGTCCTGGGCTGGCGTGGTTACACATGGTCTGCGGTTGTGAGGCCGGTTGGACGTACTGCCAAATTCTCTAAAACGACGTTGGAGGCAGTTTATGGTCGATAAATTAACATTCAGTTCTCTGGCAACAGCTCTGGTGGACATTCCTGCAGTCAGCATGCCAATTGCACACTCCCTCAAAACTTGAGACATCTGTGGCATTGTGTTGTGTGACAAAACTGCACATTTTAAAGTGTGTAATGATCATGCTGTTTAATCAGCTTCTTGATATGCCACACCTGTCAGGTGGATGGATTATCTTGGCAAAGGAGAAATGCTCAATAACAGGGATGTAAACAAATTTGTGCCCAACATGAGATAAATAAGCTTTTTGTGCGTATGGAACATTTGTGGGATTTTTTATTTCAGCTCATGAAACATGGGACCAACACTTTACATGTTGCGTTTATATTTTTGTTCAGTGTAGATCTCAATGGCAGCAGAAGATGAACACAATGAATCATGCAATATTTAAAAAATATGGTTTCCATTAGCCGAATCCCGGATTGGTTTGAGCTGTCTTGCCAAGTCCTATGGTTATTGTCATGCCACAAGTTTACAGCACAACAGATCTGGGACCAGGCCAGTGTTCAGATTATTTCAATTTACCGGTATGAATGCTGTCGTTGGCAGGATCTGAACTATCAGAGCACATGGCTGCCTCGCTCCCAGGGGGCGTGTAACTTCAAGGAGTGGTCCTACGAGGAGGTCTACCTGGAAGGCTGTCCACCCGGGGCCAACCCCTTCTTCATACCTGTTGCCAAGAGCTGTGATTGCATCAAATGCAAGACGGACAACACTGATTGTGATCGCATAAGCATGGCAACACCCAGCTGTGTAGTAAACCCACTAGAAATGTAATACTGTAGAGTTGAACTGTGGCTGCTGCAACAGCCTATGTTAAGCAGCGGTTTGACTCTTTTATGGTACTGTTTCTATTGTTGATGTGCTATCAATCGGTACTTTCTGGTATTCACTTAAAATAATGAAACACATTTGATAACTACATGGTGCCTAGTGGTGCTTGTTTTAACAAGGAATCTCAAATAAACATACGCTATTGTGTAAGTACAATGTCACAGTGTAATTTATGAGTACATAACTGCTCATTTCTGCACCATAAAATAAAGTTCTACCACAGCAATTTTGCCGCTCTCACAGTCTTCATTACAGTTTGTCCAAATCATGTTTTGCAATAGGTTACACAAAGAGAAGACTGACACACACAAACAGGGAAAAAATTATATTGGTTTGTTGTTAGGTCAATTTCAATGACAACAATAAAGGATTGACAGAAAAACAAGATTTCCTGATCAATATGGAAAATTCCCTTCACGGTTAACCACACCAGTTGCCCTTTGTCACTTCCTCTACACACGTCTTTTTTTTTTTAGGAGGTAGATCAGCTTTAATATTTCAGATAGATTGTAACTTCCATCAATGTAATTGCCTGCATCACTTCCAATCCCCCATATATTGTTTTTCTCGTAAATACAGTGGGGGAAAAAAGTATTTAGTCAGCCACCAATTGTGCAAGTTCTCCCACTTAAAAAGATGAGAGAGGCCTGTAATTTTCATCATAGGTACACGTCAACTATGACAGACAAATTGAGAAAAAAAATCCAGAAAATCACATTGTAGGATTTTTAATGAATCTATTTGCAAATTATGGTGGAAAATAAGTATTTGGTCACCTACAAACAAGCAAGATTTCTGGCTCTCACAGACCTGTAACTTCTTCTTTAAGAGGCTCCTCTGTCCTCCACTCGTTACCTGTATTAACGGCACCTGTTTGAACTTGTTATCAGTATAAAAGACACCTGTCCACAACCTCAAACAGTCACACTCCAAACTCCACTATGGCCAAGACCAAAGAGCTGTCAAAGGACACCAGAAACAAAATTGTAGACCTGCACCAGGCTGGGAAGACTGAATCTGCAATAGGTAAGCAGCTTGGTTTGAAGAAATCAACTGTGGGAGCAATTATTAGGAAATGGAAGACATACAAGACCACTGATAATCTCCCTCGATCTGGGGCTCCACGCAAGATCTCACGCCGTGGGGTCAAAATGATCACAAGAACGGTGAGCAAAAATCCCAGAACCACACGGGGGGACCTAGTGAATGACCTGCAGAGAGCTGGGACCAAAGTAACAAAGCCTACCATCAGTAAAACACTCCGCCGCCAGGGACTCAAATCCTGCAGTGCCAGACGTGTCCCCCTGCTTAAGCCAGTACATGTCCAGGCCCGTCTGAAGTTTGCTAGAGTGCATTTGGATGATCCAGAAGAGGATTGGGAGAATGTCATATGGTCAGATGAAACCAAAATAGAACTTTTTGGTAAAAACTCAACTCGTCGTGTTTGGAGGACAAAGAATGCTGAGTTGCATCCAAAGAACACCATACCTACTGTGAAGCATGGGGGTGGAAACATCATGCTTTGGGGCTGTTTTTCTGCAAAGGGACCAGGACGACTGATCCGTGTAAAGGAAAGAATGAATGGGGCCATGTATCGTGAGATTTTGAGTGAAAACCTCCTTCCATCAGCAAGGGCATTGAAGATGAAACGTAGCTGTGTCTTTCAGCATGACAATGATCCCAAACACACCGCCCGGGCAACGAATGAGTGGCTTCGTAAGAAGCATTTCAAGGTCCTGGAGTGGCCTAGCCAGTCTCCAGATCTCAACCCCATAGAAAATCTTTGGAGGGAGTTGAAAGTCCGTGTTGCCCAGCGACAGCCTCAAAACATCACTGCTCTAGAGGAGATCTGCATGGAGGAATGGGCCAAAATACCAGCAACAGTGTGTGAAAACCTTGTGAAGACTTACAGAAAACGTTTGACCTGTGTCAAGGGTATATACAGTGGGGAGAACAAGTATTTGATACACTGCCGATTTTGCAGGTTTTCCTACTTACAAAGCATGTAGAGGTCTGTAATTTTTATCATAGGTACACTTCAACTGTGAGAGACGGAATCTAAAACCAAAATCCAGAAAATCACATTGTATGATTTTTAAGTAATTAATTTGCATTTTATTGCATGACATAAGTATTTGATCACCTACCAACCAGTAAGAACTCACAGATCTGTTAGTTCTTCTTTAAGAAGCCCTCCTGTTCTTCACTCATTACCTGTATTAACTGCACCTGTTTGAACTCGTTACCTGTATAAAAGACACCTGTCCACACACTCAATCAAACAGACTCCAACCTCTCCACAATGGCCAAGATCAGAGAGCTGTGTAAGGACATCAGGGATAAAATTGTAGACCTGCACAAGGCTGGGATGGGCTACAGGAAAAGTATTTGCCCCCTTTCTAATTTTCTCTATTTTTGCATATTTGTGATACTGAATGTTATCAGATCTTCAACCAAAACCTCATATTAGATAAAGGGAACATAAGTGAACAAATAACACAACAATTACATATTTATTTCATAAACAAAGTTATGCAACACCCAATTCCCCTGTGTGAAAAAGTAATTGCCCCCTTACACTCAATCACTGGTTGTGCCACCTTTAGCTGCAATGACTCCAACCAAATGCTTCCTGTAGTTGTTGATCAGTCTCTCACGTCGCTGTGGACGAATTTCGGCCCACTCTTCCATGCAGAACTGCTTTAACTCAGTGACGTGTGGGTTTTCAAGCATGAACTGCTCGTTTCAAGTCCTGCCACAACATCTCAATTGGGATTAGGTCTCGACTTTGACTAGGCCATTCCAAAACTTCAAATTTGTTGCTTTTTAGCAATTTTCATGTAGACTTGATTGTATGTTTTGGATCATTGTCTTGCTGCATGACCCAGCTGCGCTTCAGCTTCCGCTTACAGACGGAAGGTCTGACATTCTCCTGTAGAATTCTCTGATACAGAGCAGAATTCATGGTTCCTTCTATTAAGGCAAGTCGTCCAGGTCCTGAGGCAGCAAAGCATCCCCAAACCATCACACCACCACGCTTGACCTTTTTGGTGTGATGTTCTTACTGTGGAATGAAGTGTTTGGTTTTCGCCAGGCATAATGGGACCCATCTCGTCCAAAAAGTTGACTCAAGTTTGCCAAAAAGCACCTGGATGATCATCAAGACTCTTGGAAGAACGTTCTATGGACAGATGATTCAAAAGTATAACTTTTTGGACGACATGGTTCCAGTATTGCCTGGCGAAAACCAAACTCTGCATTCCACAGTTAGAACATCATACCAAAGGTCAAGCATGGTGGTGGTGGTGTGATGGATTTTGCAGGTTTTCCTACTTACAAAGCATGTAGAGGTCTGTAATTTTTTATCATAGGTACACTTCAACTGTGAGAGACGGAATCTAAAACAAAAATCCAGAAAATCACATTGTATGATTAAGTAATTAATTTGCATTTTATTGCATGACATAAGTATTTGATCACCTACCAACCAGTAAGAATTCCGGCTCTCACAGACCTGTTAGTTTTTCTTTAAGAAGCCCTCCTGTTCTCCACTCATTACCTGTATTAACTGCACCTGTTTGAACTCGTTACCTGTATAAAAGACACCTGTCCACACACTCAATCAAACAGACTCCAACCTCTCCACAATGGCCAAGACCAGAGAGCTGTGTAAGGACATCAGGGATAAAATTGTAGACCTGCACAAGGCTGGGATGGGCTACAGGACAATAGGCAAGCAGCTTGGTGAGAAGGCAACAACTGTTGGCGCAATTATTAGAAAATGGAAGAAGTTCAAGATGACGGTCAATCACCCTCGGTCTGGGCCTCCATGCAAGATCTCACCTCGTGGGGCATCAATGATCATGAGGAAGGTGAGGGATCAGCCCAGAACTACACGGCAGGACCTGGTCAATGACCTGAAGAGAGCTGGGACCACAGTCTCAAAGAAAACCATTAGTAACACACTACACCGTCATGGATTAAAATCCTGCAGCGCACGCAAGGTCCCCCTGCTCAAGCCAGCGCATGTCCAGGCCCGTCTGAAGTTTGCCAATGACCATTTGGATGATCCAGAGAAGGAATGGGAGAAGGTCATGTGGTCTGATGAGACAAAAATATAGCTTTTTGGTCTAAACTCCACTCGCCGTGTTTGGAGGAAGAAGAAGAATGAGTACAACCCCAAGAACACCATCCCATCCGTGAAGCATGGAGGTGGAAACATCGTTCTTTGGGGATGCTTTTCTGCAAAGGGGACAGGACGACTGCACCGTATTGAGGGGAGGATGGATGGGGCCATGTATCGCGAGATCTTGGCCAACAACCTCCTTCCCTCAGTAAGAGCATTGAAGATGGGGTCGTGGCTGGGTCTTCCAGCATGACAACGACCCGAAACACACAGCCAGGGCAACTAAGGAGTGGCTCCGTAAGAAGCATCTCAAGGTCCTGGAGTGGCCTAGCCAGTCTCCAGACCTGAACCCAATAGAAAATCTTTGGAGGGAGCTGAAAGTCCGTATTGCCCAGCGACAGCCCCGAAACCTGAAGGATCTGGAGAAGGTCTGTATGGAGGAGTGGGCCAAAATCCCTGCTGCAGTGTGTGTAAACCTGGTCAAGACCTACAGGAAACGTATGATCTCTGTAATTGCAAACAAAGGTTTCTGTACCAAATATGAAGTTCTGCTTTTCTGATGTATCAAATACTTATGTCATGCAATAAAATGCAAATTAATTACTTAATCATACAATGTGATTTTCTGGATTTTTGTTTTAGATTCCATCTCTCACAGTTGAAGTGTACCTATGATAAAATGACAGACCTCTACATGCTTTGTAAGTAGGAAAACCTGCAAAATCGGCAGTGTATCAAATACTTGTTCTCCCCACTATGTATGTATATATATATATATATATATATATATATATATATATATATATATATATATATATAATATATAAAACACACATATATACAGTGGGGAGAACAAGTATTTGATACACTGCCGATTTTGCAGGTTTTCCTACTTACAAAGCATGTAGAGGTCTGTAATTTTTATCATAGGTACACTTCAACTGTGAGAGACGGAATCTAAAACAAAAATCCAGAAAATCACATTGTATGATTTTTAAGTAATTAATTTGCATTTTATTGCATGACATAAGTATTTGATCACCTACCAACCAGTAAGAATTCCGGCTCTCACAGACCTGCTAGTTTTTCTTTAAGAAGCTCTCCTGTTCTCCACTCATTACCTGTATTAACTGCACCTGTTTGAACTCGTTACCTGTATAAAAGACACCTGCAAACACACTCAATCAAACAGACTCCAACCTCTCCACAATGGCCAAGACCAGAGAGCTGTGTATGGACATCAGGGATAAAATTGTAGACCTGCACAAGGCTGGGATGGGCTACAGGACAATAGGCAAGCAGCTTGGTGAGAAGGCAACAACTGTTGGCGCAATTATTAGAAAATGGAAGAAGTTCAAGATGACGGTCAATCACCCTCGGTCTGGGGCTCCATGCAAGATCTCACCTTGTGGGGCATCAATGATCATGAGAAAGGTGAGGGATCAGCCCAGAACTACACGGCAGGACCTGGTCAATGACCTGAAGAGAGCTGGGACCACAGTCTCAAAGAAAACCATTAGTAACACACTACGCTGTCATGGATAAAAATCCTGCAGCGCACGCAAGGTCCCCCCTGCTCAAGCCAGCGCATGTCCAGGCCCGTCTGAAGTTTGCCAATGACCATCTGGATGATCCAGAGGAGGAATGGGAGAAAATCATGTGGTCTGATGAGACAAAAATAGAGCTCTTTGGACTAAACTCCACTCGCCGTGTTTGGAGAAGAAGAAGGATGAGTACAACCCCAAGAACACCATCCCAACCGTGAAGCATGGAGGTGGAAACATCATTCTTTGGGGATGCTTTTCTGCAAAGGGGACAGGATGACTGCACCGTATTGAGGGGAGGATGGATGGGGCCATGTATCGCGAGATCTTGGCCAACAACCTCCTTCCCTCAGTAAGAGCATTGAAGATGGGTCGTGGCTGGGTCTTCCAGCATGACAATGACCCGAAACACACAGCCAGGGCAACTAAGGAGTGGCTCCGTAAGAAGCATCTCAAGGTCCTGGAGTAGCCTAGCCAGTCTCCAGACCTGAACCCAATAGAAAATCTTTGGAGGGAGCTGAAAGTCCGTATTGCCCAGCGACAGCCCCGAAACCTGAAGGATCTGGAGAAGGTCTGTATGGAGGAGTGGGTCAAAATCCCTGCTGCAGTGTGTGCAAACCTGGTCAAGACCTACAGGAAACATATGATCTCTGTAATTGCAAACAAAGATTTCTGCACCAAATATTAAGTTCTGCTTTTCTGACGTATCAAATACTTATGTCATGCAATAAAATGCAAATTAATTACTTAAAAATCATACAATGTGATTTTCTGGATGTTTGTTTTAGATTCCGTCTCTCACAGTTGAAGTGTATCTATGATAAAAATTAAAGACCTCTACATAATTTGTAAGCAGGAAAACCTGCAGAATCGGCAGTGTATCAAATACTTGTTCTCCCCACTGTACATACATACATATATACATACATCCATACACACACACACACATATCCTTTTTAAAATTATATTTCCCTTCATTATTTTCCAACCCCACCACCCCTTCCCCAATTGGAGTAAACTAGTGAACAACAACGCTTAGGCCTCTACTTCCAGCCCATACATACTATACACATTTTATGGACACAGTCAAATTCTACAATAATTATATTTTGTTTGTTTTTGCTCCTGAACTTCCTCCGATCATTTTCATGATGTCCATCTGGTTTGCTTCTATATGCCATATTTTTCTAACTGTGCTCTTTCACAAAAGCTCTCAACCTATAACCTATATACTTATTATGGACACAGTATGCTTTCCATTAGTTATCTTGTTGTTGTTAGTTGTTATTAGTCCCATCCTTCAGCTCCATTCAACACCTCCCATCTATCTCTTAACACCATCCATATTGGATTTCTATTTGCCATATATTTTTCAACTGTACTGTGATGTTTTACAAAAGTTCTGAACCTTTCTATTCTCATTGTTTCTACAGATCATAAATTGAAAATAAACATTTTTGCTAAAAGTATTATTATATTATTGATCGATTGACTATGACTTTTCAGATCACCCAGCAGTGCTATCTGCAGAGTTAGCTCCAGGTAAATATTGCAATCCTTTAGCCATTCCTGGACCTGTGTCCAAAAACAAGCTACAAATGGACAGTACCAAAACAAATGATCTAATGATTCTGTCTCTTCGCAGCAAAATCTGCAGAGCTGGGAATATTGTATCCCCCATATAAATAACATTCTATTGGTATCAAGAATTTTAGATAATAATTTAAATAGAACATTTCTAAGTTTTGAATCTGGCGTTGTTTTGCATATAAATTCATAAACACTATGCCATGGAATCGGTACGTCAAAGATCTCTTCCCAACTATTTTGCAATCTATATGGGACGGCTGTCAATCCTTTGGTCCTTAAATGAAACTGGTATACTTTTTTATTTATCACAATTTTCTTTAACCAATTATATTATTTAATGCAAGGCCGACAGACAAGTTCCTTACTTTTTCCCCCTTCCACTTTCCTTTTCCATTTTTGCGGTAATGCTGCAATTATTTGGTTGTAATTTTGGGTAGAGCAGACATTTCCATATGTTTTTGTTAGCTGCATGTGCGACATAACTCCACCAGTCCTACCGATAATATCATTTACGAAGATTATACCTTTTTTAAACATTTTGTCAAAAAATAAAGTTTTTTTATCAATTAGTATATTTGAGTTTAACCACAATATTTGTTGCATTATTTGTTCTGTCATTTCTGGAGGATTAAATTGAAATTGCAACCAACTTTCTATGGCTTGTTTTAGAAATAGTGATATTTGGGAGATTATTTTCTTTTCAAATAATTTAAAGTGAGAGGTTGTAATCTGAATAAAGGCCATTCTTAAACATTGGGTGAGACAATCTTACTAATTTGCTAGAGAACCAGTTTGGATTTAAGTATAACTTTTGTATGACTGAAGCTTTTAGTGATAGGTCTAATGCTTTAATATTTAATCATTTCTGTCCTCCAAATTATTATTCATTATATAAATAGGCCCGTTTAATTTTGTCTGGCTTGCCGTTCCAAATAAAATGGAATATTATTTTCTCATATAATTTAAAAAAACTATTCGCTAGGTGTAGGCAAGACCATAAGCAAATAGGTAAACTGGGATAATAAAGAGTTAATAAGGGGGTGATTTTTCCAAAAATTGACAGGTATTTACCTTTTCATGGTAGCAAGATCTTATCTATTTTTGCTAACTTTCTATAAAAATGTATTGGATTGAGATCACTTACAGTGGGGAAAAAAAGTATTTAGTCAGCCACCAATTGTGCAAGTTCTCCCACTTAAAAAGATGAGAGAGGCCTGTAATTTTCATCATAGGTACACGTCAACTATGACAGACAAATTGAGAAAAAAAAATCCAGAAAATCCCATTGTAGGATTTTTAATGAATTTATTTGCAAATTATGGTGGAAAATAAGTATTTGGTCACCTACAAACAAGCAAGATTTCTGGCTCTCACAGACCTGTAACTTCTTCTTTAAGAGGCTCCTCTGTCCCTCCACTCGTTACCTGTATTAATGGCACCTGTTTGAACTTGTTATCAGTATAAAAGACACCTGTCCACAACCTCAAACAGTCACACTCCAAACTCCACAATGGCCAAGACCAAAGAGCTGTCAAAGGACACCAAAAACAAAATTGTAGACCTGCACCAGGCTGGGAAGACTGAATCTGCAATAGGTAAGCAGCTTGGTTTGAAGAAATCAACTGTGGGAGCAATTATTAGGAAATGGAAGACATACAAGACCACTGATAATCTCCCTCGATCTGGGGCTCCACGCAAGATCTCACCCCGTGGGGTCAAAATGATCACAAGAACGGTGAGCAAAAATCCCAGAACCACACGGGGGGGACCTAGTGAATGACCTGCAGAGAGCTGGGACCAAAGTAACAAAGCCTACCATCAGTAACACACTACGCCGCCAGGGACTCAAATCCTGCAGTGCGAGACGTGTCCCCCTGCTTAAGCCAGTACATGTCCAGGCCCGTCTGAAGTGCATTTGGATGATCCAGAAGAGGATTGGGAGAATGTCATATGGTCAGATGAAACCAAAATATAACTTTTTGGTAAAAACTCAACTCGTCATGTTTGGAGGACAAAGAATGCTGAGTTGCATCCAAAGAACACCATACCTACTGTGAAGCATGGGGTTGGAAACATCATGCTTTGGGGCTGTTTTTCTGCAAAGGGACCAGGACGACTGATCCGTGTAAAGGAAAGAATGAATGGGGCCATGTATCGTGAGATTTTGAGTGAAACCCTCCTTCCATCAGCAAGGGCATTGAAGATGAAACGTGGCTGGGTCTTTCAGCATGACAATGATCCCAAACACACCGCCCGGCAACGAAGGAGTGGCTTCGTAAGAAGCATTTCAAGGTCCTGGAGTGGCCTAGCCAGTCTCCAGATCTCAACCCCATAGAAAATATTTGGAGGGAGTTGAAAGTCTGTGTTGCCCAGCGACAGCCCCAAAACATCACTGCTCTAGAGGAGATCTGCATGGAGGAATGGGCCAAAATACCAGCAACAATGTGTGAAAACCTTGTGAAGACTTACAGAAAACGTTTGACCTGTGTCATTGCCAACAAAGGGTATATAACAAAGTATTGAGAAACTTTTGTTATTGACCAAATACTTATTTTCCACCATCATATGCCAATAAATTCATAAAAAATCCTACAATGTGATTTTCTGGATTTTTTTTTCTCATTTTGTCTGTCATAGTTGACATTTACCTATGATGAAAATTAGAGGCCTCTCTCATCTTTTTAAGTGGGAGAACTTGCACAATTGGTGGCTGACTAAATACTTTTTTTCCCCACTGTATTTCATTTGGGATATGTATTCCGAGTATATCCACATGACCATCAGACCATTTTATCGGTAAACTACATGGTAATGTAAATTTTTTATTTTTTAGTGTTCCAATACGTAATATAGTACATGTATCATCATTTGGTTGTAATCCAGAGGGGTTAGAAAATGTATCTAGATCGTCTATGAGGCTGTGGAGGGATTCAAGTTGTGGATTTAAAAGAAAACATGAATCATCAGCGTACAATGACACCTTTGTTTTTAAGCCCTGGATTTCTAATCCATTGATATTATTGTTGGATCTGATTTTAATAGCTAACATCTCGATTGCAATAATAAATAGATATGCCGATAGTGGACAACCTTGTTTCACTCCTCTTGACAGTTTAGAACTTTCTGAGAAATAGCCATTATTTACTGTTTTACACCTAGGGTTACTATACATGATTTTAACCCAATTTATAAGAGATTGTCCAAAATTGAAATGCTCCATGCATTTACATATAAACCCCAGTCGTACTTTATCAATTGCCTTTTCAAAGTCTGCTATGAATAGTAGGCCTGGTTTCTCAGATTTTTCATAGTGACTAACTATGGACTAACTTGTTTGTGTAGTTAATTGCATGTCAGGTTAAAACTGGCCAATCTATTTTAACCAGAGGTTGGTGCCACAGGGCTGGCTGGCATGTGTTTGATGGCTAAGAGGGCAATGGCGTGAGATATGGTATTGTGGCCTCCGGTAGAAAAGTAAACAGATTATATTTGTTAAGATAACCACCACATCTGACTATGCAGTGGTGGAAAAAGTACCCAATTGTCATACTTGAGTAAACGTAAAGATACCTTAATAGAAAATGACTCAAGTAAAAGTTATCCACTAAAACACTACTTGAGTAAAAGTATTTGCTTTTAAATATACTTAAGTATCAAAAGTATTATTAATTAAACAATTCTTATAACAAACAAACCAGACAGCCTCATTTTCTTGTTTTTTAAATTTTCGGATAGCCAGGGGCACTGTCCAACACCAAGATATAATTTACAAACTAAGCATGTCCTTAGTGAGTCCGCCAGATCAGAGGCAGTAGCGATGTTCTCTTGATAAGTGTGCGAATTAGACAATTTTCCTGTCCTGTTAAGCATTCAAAATGTAACAAGTACTTTTGGGTATCAGGGAAAAATGTATGGAGTAAAAAGTACATTATTTTCTTTAGGAATGTAGTGAAGTAAAAGTAGTCAAAAATATAAATAGTAAAGTACAGATACCCCAAAAAAACGACTTAAGTAGTTGTATTTTTACACCACTAACTATGGGTGATTTATCACTACCCAAAAATAGGTCACAGAAAACAGTTGTGAAATGGCACAAAACACCCTATATTGGAGCTCATCACTGGTAAAGCAGCACACTTGTTTTGGCCGCTTAACACCTCGTGGACATACAGTGGGGGAAAAAAGTATTTAGTCAGCCACCAATTGTGCAAGTTCTCCCACTTAAAAAGATGAGAGAGGCCTGTAATTTTCATCATAGGTACACGTCAACTATGACAGACAAATTGAGAAAAAAAAATCCAGAAAATCACATTGTAGGATTTTTAATGAATTTATTTGCAAATTATGGTGGAAAATAAGTATTTGGTCACCTACAAACAAGCAAGATTTCTGGCTCTCACAGACCTGTAACTTCTTCTTTAAGAGGCTCCTCTGTCCTCCACTCGTTACCAGTATTAATGGCACCTGTTTGAACTTGTTATCAGTATAAAAGACACCTGTCCACAACCTCAAACAGTCACACTCCAAACTCCACTATGGCCAAGATCAAAGAGCTGTCAAAGGACACCAGAAACAAAATTGTAGACCTGCACTAGGCTGGGAAGACTGAATCTGCAATAGGTAAGCTGCTTGGTTTGAAGAAATCAACTGTGGGAGCAATTATTAGGAAGTGGAAGACATACAAGACCACTGATAATCTCCCTCGATCTGGGGCTCCACGCAAGATCTCACCCTGTGGGGTCAAAATGATCACAAGAACGGTGAGCAAAAATCCCAGAACCACACGGGGGGACCTAGTGAATGACCTGCAGAGAGCTGGGACCAAAGTAACAAAGCCTACCATCAGTAACACACTACGCCGCCAGGGACTAAAATCCTGCAGTGCCAGACGTGTCCCCCTGCTTAAGCCAGTACATGTCCAGGCCCGTCTGAAGTTTGCTAGAGTGCATTTGGATGATCCAGAAGAGGATTGGGAGAATGTCATATGGTCAGATGAAACCAAAATATAACTTTCTGGTAAAAACGCAACTCGTCGTGTTTGGAGGACAAAGAATGCTGAGTTGCATCCAAAGAACACCATACCTACTGTGAAGCATGGGGGTGGAAACATCATGCTTTGGGGCTGTTTTTCTGCAAAGGGACCAGGACGACTGATCCGTGTAAAGGAAAGAATGAATGGGGCCATGTATCGTGAGATTTTGAGTGAAAACCTCCTTCCATCAGCAAGGGCATTGAAGATGAAACGTGGCTGGGTCTTTCAGCATGACAATGATCCCAAACACACCGCCCGGGCAACAAAGGAGTGGCTTCGTAAGAAGCATTTCAAGGTCCTGGAGTGGCCTAGCCAGTCTCCAGATCTTAACCCCATAGAAAATCTTTGGAGGGAGTTGAAAGTCTGTGTTGCCCAGCGACAGCCCCAAAACATCACTGCTCTAGAGGAGATCTGTATGGTGGAATGGGCCAAAATACCAGCAACAGTGTGTGAAAACCTTGTGAAGACTTACAGAAAACGTTTGACCTGTGTCATTGCCAACAAAGGGTATATAACAAAGTATTGAGAAACTTTTGTTATTGACCAAATACTTATTTTCCACCATAATTTGCAAATAAATTCATTAAAAATCCTACAATGTGATTTTCTGGATTTTTTTCCCCTCATTGTATCTGTCATAGTTGACGTGTACCTATGATGAAAATTACAGGCCTCTCATCTTTTTAAGTGGGAGAACTTGCACAGTTGGTGGCTGACTAAATACTTTTTTCCCCCACTGTATGTAGGAAATTGATACAAAACCACACAAACAATACTGAAGAAGCCACCAGTCACATCACAGATAATTATTAACTTTTTGAAGGGCTGACCACAAGGGTTGGATTCTGGATACTCACATATTTTAATATGAATTACGACCAATGTAATTGACAGCTGTGGGCACAAACAATATATATGTAATCACTAATCAAAACAAGTAGAGAATTTCAAAAACCATAATGAGGAAAGGCAGAAAATGAAACATGGAAAATTCTTCAGGCATGCATACTTTCAAAAAAGGTTGAAACAAATCTTCGTCATATACCTCTTTTTCCTTGCAAGAGTTCTTGTAGCGAGGCACTGGTGAAGTGTATGTGCATACACTTTCTTGAATTGATCCTCTCGGTACAGGAACTAAACTAAATACGCAATGTCTATAACACTTGGTTGAAACCATTGTGGGAGTATTATTTCTTATTCATTTACTCAACACATTATCTTGTGATACATAATCAAATCAAGTTCTCTTTTGGCAACTTCAGACCATTTCTTATTCTGTCCCTCTCTCTACAGAAAAAAGAAAAACAATTGATCATCTCAACAAGTCATAGTTCAAGGCCTAAGGGTGGGGGAGACTAGCCAGCATACTTGTTGCGGATGATCTCTCCCCCCTCCACCTCAACCTGCTCGTAGAGCCACTTGCGGTCACAGCGGCACTCCACACCACACCTGCGGGAGCCGCACTCGGGGCAGGGGTAGAAGCAGCCCATACAGTCCACGTCCAGGCAGTCACACATGTCCTTCCCGCAGGAGAGCAGGCGGCCTTTGCTGTCATACACTTTGCTCTTCGCCCCCACAGTCTGTCTGCAAATACACAAAAACAACGGGAACGTATGACAGCCCTGTCCGTTTTCTCTGACCAGCCTCCTGAATGTGACTATCGTCTGCGTCTTGCTTACTTGGTTGTGCATCATTTACGTAATGACACTTTTCTGCTGGTTTACCTTCTCCCTGATACTAATTTTCACTGACTAGACAATTTGAAATGCAATAATGAAAACAAGCAGACGTTGCAGCCTTCGAGGAAGGTAGTGCAGTAGTGCACCCATGCAGTGATGGATTTTGGAAACATGTGTCCACTCTTACCGGTCAGTGTTGGAGGAGACTCCTCCTCGTCCTCCTCCCCCTCCTCGTCTTCTGCCATCACCTCTTCCCTGCAAAAACATAAGAACTTTGAGTGAATGTTGATAGATGAATGTTCACAACATTGGCGCCGGAGAAGATGGCTGCCGTTTTACAGCCCTCTAACCAATTGTACTATTATGTGTGTTTTGTCACGTTATTTGTAATTGATTCTGTACATAATGTTTCTGCCAACGTCTCATATGACCAAAAAGAGCTTCTGGATATCAGGACACCTCATATTGGCCGAAAATGTTTTGTTCAATGAGTTGGACGCGAAGGATATTCTACAGACACCCGACAAGGTCCAAATCCCAGTCATTTGCATGAGAAAGAGACAGAGATATTGTGGACATAGGTCAGGGTGCCTTGTAAGGATCCGACGGCGAGCGAGTAGACTGCCTCTTCCATCAAGCCTATTAGCCAATGTTCAATCATTTGGAAATAAATTGGGACGACCTCAGAGCAAGGTTATCCTACCAACGGGACATTAAAAACTGTAATATCTTATGTTTCACCGAGTCGTGGCTGAACGACGACATGGATAACATACAGCAGGCAGGATATACGCTACATCGGCAGGATAGAGCGGCTGACTCCGGTAAGACAAGGGGTGGCGGTCTGTGTATATTTGTAAACAACAGCTGGTGCATAAAATCTAATACTAAAGGAAGTCTCAAGGTTTTGCTCGCCTAAGGTAGAGTATCTCATAAGCTTAAGACCACACTATTTACCAAGAGAGTTTTCATCTATATTTCTCGTAGCTGTCTATTTACCACCACAAACCGATGCTGGCACTAAGATTGCTTATGGCCTTATACAGCTCATTGAGTGCAAACAGGAAAACGCTCATCAAGAGGCAGTGCTCCTAGTGGCCGAGGACTTTAATGCAGGGAAACTTAAATCCCTTCTACCAGCGTGTTAAATGTGCAACCAGAGAAAAAATATTAAAAATAACCCAAGACCACCTTTACTCCACACACAGAGACACATACAAAGCTCTCCCTCCATTTGGCAAATCTGACCATAACTCTATCCTCCTGATTCCTGCTTATAAGCTAAAACTAAAGCAGGAAGCACCAGTGACTCGGTTAATAGAAAAGTGGTCAGATTACGCAGATGGTAAGCTACAGGACTGTTTTGCTAGCACAGACTGGAATATGTTCCGGGATTCTTCCGATAGCATTGAGGAGTACACCACATCAGTCACTGGCTTTATCAATAAGTGCATCGATGACGTCGTCCCCACAGTGACCGTACGTACATACCCCAACCAGAAGCTATGGATTACAGGCAACATCTGCACTGAGCTAAAGAGTAGAGCTGCCACTTTCAAGGAGCAGGACTCTAACCCGGACGCTTACAGTGCCTTTAAAAAGTATTCATCCCCCTTGGCGGTTTTCCTATTTTGTTGCATTACAACCTGTAATTTAAATTGATTTTTATTTGGATTTCATGTAATGGACATACACAACAAAGTCCAAATTGGTGAAGTGAAAAAAAATAACTTGTTTAAAAAAATTTATTCACCACCTTTGCTATGAAGCCCCTAAATAAGATCTGGTGCAACCAATTACCTTCAGAAGTCACATAATTAGTTAGATTGCACACAGGTGGACTTTAAGTGTCACATGATCTCAGCATATATATATATATATACACACACACACACACATACATACACCTGTTCTGAAAGGCCCCAGAGTCTGCAACACCACTAAGCAAGGGGCACCACCAAGCAAGCGGCACCATGAAGACCAAGGAGCTCTCCAAACAGGTCAGGGACAAAGTTGTGGAGAAGTACAGATCAGGGTTGTTGTTTTTTTTTTTTTAATATCAGAAACTTTGAACATCCCACAGAGCACCATTAAATCCATTTTTTTTTTTTATTGAAAGAATATGGCACCACAACAAACCTGCCAAGAGGGCCGCCCACCAAAACTCACGGACCAGGCAAGGAGGGCATTAATCAGAGAGGCAACAAAGAGACCAAAGATAACCCTGAAGGAGCTGCAAAGCTCCACAGCAGAGATTGGTGTATCTGTCCATAGGACCACTTTAAGCCATACACTCCACAGAGCTGGGCTTTACGGAAGAGTGGCCAGAAAAATGCCATTGCTTAGAGAAAAAAATAAGCAAACACGTTTGGTGTTCGACAAAAGCCATGTGGGAGACTCCCCAAAAATATGGAAGAAGGTACTCTGGTCAGATGAGACTAAAATTGAGCTTTTTGGCCATCAAGGTAAACGCTATGTCTGGCGCAAACCCAACACCTCTCATCACCCCGAGAACACCATCCCCACAGTGAAGCATGGTGGTGGCAGTATCATGCTGTGGGGATGTTTTTCCATCGGCAGGGACTGGGAAACTGGTCAGAATTGAAGGAACGATGGATGGCGCTAAATACAGGGAAATTCTTGAGGGGAAACCGGTTTCAGTCTTCCAGAGATTTGAGACTGGGACGGAGGTTCACCTTCCAGCAGGACAATGACCCTATGCATACTGCTAAGGCAACACTCAAGTGGTTTAAGGGGAAACATTTAAATGTATTGGAATGGCCTGGTCAAAGAACAGACCTAATTCCAATTGAGAATCTGTGATATGACTTAAAGATTGCTGTACACCAGCGGAACCCATCCAACTTTAAGTAGCTGGAGCAGTTTTGCCTTGAAGAACGGGCAAAAATCCCAGTGGCTAGATGCGCCAAACTTAGAGAGACATACCAAGGGACTTGCATCTGTAATTGCTGCAAAAGGTGGCTCTACAAAGTATTGACTTTGGGGGGAGTGAATAGTTACGCACACTCATGTTCTGTTTGTCTTATTTCTTGTTTGTTTCACAATAAAAAATATTTTGCATCTTCAAAGTGGTAGGCATGTTGTGTAAATCAAATGATACAACCCCCCCAAAAAAATCTAATTTAATTCCAGGTTGTAAGGCAACAAAATGGGAAAAATGCCAAGGGGGGTGAATACTTTCGCAAGCCACTGTATAAGAAATCCCACTATGCCCTCCGACGAACCATCAAACAGGCAGAGTCAATACAGGACTAAGATTGAATCGTACTACACCGGCTCCGACGCTTGTCGGATGTGGCAGGGCTTGAAAACTATTAGACTACAAAGGGAAGCACAGCCGCGAGCTGCCTAGTAACACAACCCTACCAAACAAGCTAAATCACTTCTATGCTCGCTTTGAGGCAAGCAACACTGAAGCATGCATGAGAGCATCAGCTGTTCCGGATGACTATGTGATCACACTCTCCATAGCCGATGTGAGTAAAACTTTTAAGCAGGTCAACATTCACAAGGCCGCAGGGCCAGAAGGACTACCAGGACGTGTACTCCGAGCATGCGCTGACCAACTGGCAAGAGTATTCACTGACATTTTCAACATGTCACTGACGGAGTCTGTAATACCAACATGTTTCAAGCAGACCACCATAGTCCCTATGCCCAAGAACACTAAGTTTACCTGCCTAAATGACTACCGACCCGTAGCACTCACATCTGTAGCCATGAAGTGCTTTGAAAGGCTGGTCATGGCTCACATCAACACCATTATCTCAGGAACCCTAGACCCACTCCAATTTGCATACCGCCCCAACAGATCCACAGATGATGCAATCTCTATTGCACTCCACACTGCCCTTTCCCACCTGGACAAGAGGAATACCTACGTGAGAATGCTATTAATTGACTACAGCTCAGCGTTCAATACCATAGTGCCCTCAAAGCTCATCACTAAGCTAAGGACCCTGGGACTAAACACCTCCCTCTGCAACTGGATCCTGGACTTTCTGACGGTCCGCCCCCAGGTGGTAAGGGTAGGTAACAACACATCTGCCACGTTGATCCTCAATACAAGGGCCCCTCAGGGGTGCGTGCTCAGTCCCCTCCTGTACTCCCTGTTCACCCATGACAGCATGGCCAGGCACGACTCCAACACCATCATTAAGTTTGCCGACGACACAACAGTGGTAGGCCTGATCACCGACAATGATGAGACAGCCTACAGGGAGGAGGTCAGAGAACTGGCCGTGTGGTGCCAGGATAACAACCTCTCCCTCAACGTGATCAAGACAAAGGAGAGGATTGTGGCCTACAGGAAAAAAACAAAAAAAAAGAGGACTGAGCACACCCACATTCTCATCGACGGGCTGTAGTGGAACAGGTTGAGAGCTTCAAGTTCCTTGGTGTCCACATCACCAACGAACTATCATGGTCCAAACACACCAAGACAGTCGTGAAGAGGGCACGACAAAGCCTATTCCCCCTCAGGAGACTGAAAAGATTTGGCATGGGTCCTCAGATCCTCAAAAAGTTATACAGCTGCACCATCGAGAGTATCCTGACTGGTTGCATCACTGCCTGGTATGGCAACTGCTCGGCCTCCGACCGCAAGGCACTACAGAGCATAGTGTGTACGGCCCAGTACATCACTGGGGCCAAGCTTCCTGCCATCCAGTTCCTCTATACCAGGCGGTGTCAGGGAAATAAAATATGATTTGATTTGAAAACAGGGGAAGTATGCTCGTGCACATAAAAACAAAAGGCTCTGAAAACAGCACTTAGCAGTGCAAAAACTCACCAGAACTCGCTATACTCTGCAACAGGATTTACACTAACATTAATTTAACCATCTGTGAGAGGGGTGATTAAAAAAAAAAGTTTAAAAGCATGAAATGTTTGAGAGCTGAGAAAACCTTTGTGACACACCTTGCCAGTTTCCCGGGTACTCTGTCGTTTCTCCTTGGCCTTTATCTTCTCCAGCGCCTTAGCCCTCTCCCGGTCTGACGGTGCCCCGAAGCGATTAGCCGTATTTGTGTCCTTGGTCATCATCCCCCTTTTCCGTAATTCAGGCTGCAATGTTTTTAACATACATCTTTTAACATCATATAGTCTAGTTGAATCAAAAAAATAAAGACAGTAGGCTAAGAAACCATACATTACCTTCGATGAATCAGCACCGAAAATAGTGGGCACTGCATCTTCCCTAAGAAACTGTTTGCCATTGTAGTCTCGGAAACAATCTGGGTTAAAATGCTCTGAGCAGAGGCAAGTGTTAGGTGTAGGGATGAAGTTTTTCATCCCCAAACTTTGTACCCATTGGTTGGCAAGTTGAGGCTTACTGATGGGGAACCTGAGAAGAATAGGACAGGAAACACTGCTTAACACAAGCAGGCGCAGCTGCCGCATGCATGCATTCATTCTCTCTCGCGCGCACACACACACATAAACACACACCTAATTTAGCTAGCTTGCTAACTAGACTCAACAACAGCGACTAGCTAGCTAGCTATACATTACCTAGTCGCTGTTGTGTCCTTGGTTATCACCCGCTCTGCTCCTGCTAGCGACAACAACTAACAACATTTGAAGAACGAGTTATCTGACGTTAGCAAGCTAGCTCACGATAGCTTGGTCCTTACCTGTAAAATCTTATTTCTGACCCTTTAATAAACTTGTTGGTGCAGCCGTTTACTGCACAGGTGACAGGCATGATGAACCTCCTCCTGCTTGTATGGTCTGATGCCAATTTATTTAGTAGCAATACAAACTATCCGAAGCACCGCTTCCAGTCCAAATCCTATGTTTCTTCTTCTTCAATTATATAATGGCGGTCCGCAAACAAACGTTAAAGGTGAATGCCGCCACCTACTGTGCTGGAGTCTGTAGTCAATCACGGTTTACAACATTAGCTCCACCTTTCTAAATCCTCTTACCTAACTCAGTACTTCTGAGAAAATAAAAAAGAGCCCTACCAACTTCCAATAGACCCTCCCCATCACCAAAATCCCTTCCAAATCCCACCAACCTCAATTACCCTACACTTCAATCTTTCCCTCTCTTCAACATACTTACAACAATATAACAACACATGCTCCACCGCTTCATTGACCATACACTCCAGACACAAACCATTCACATGCTTTCCAACCAGCTGTAATGAGGAGTTCAATGTACAATGTCCTAGGCGCAATGGAGCAAACACCACCTCTTCCTTCCTAATCTGACCTTTGAATCTTGGTCCACCAACCTTTCTTTGGAGGACATATACTGTAAATGCCAGCCCTTGGGCTCAGAGTCCCATCTCTTCTGCCACACATCTATCAAAATGGCTCTGATCTTACATTTGGCTTCATCTCTAACCAGTGGAACATTAATATCAATTATATCTTGTTTTAAAGCTCTTTTGGATAACTGGTCTACAATTTAATTCCCTTTCACACCCGAATGGGCTGGGACCCAGCAGAATCTCATTACTACAGCCAGTCTCTCAATTCTGCATAATAACCTTAATACCGCCAATTGTAGGTCACTCCTATTAGATTTCCCAGATGATAAACTATTCAATACAGACAGGGAATCTGAACCTACCATAATTCTGACAGGTTGTATGTCCTCCACCCACTGGAGGGCAACTACTATCACCAACAGTTCAACTGAGTATACTGACAGTTCGACTGTTAGTCTTCTACATATCTGCACATCAAATTCAGGAACGTAAACACCTGCTCCTGCGCGCTCACTATCGGGGTCCTTGGATCTGTCTGTGAAAAGCGGTAAAAATGCATGAAAATGTCTACCAATGTAATTGTCAACCAGTTTCACTATATCACTGACTTCTGACCAATCTTTCCTTTTCTCTACCAAGGTTAGATCAACAACAGGATCTGGGAGTAACCATGGAGGAACATTCCCGATCACCACAGAAGGGCCAACCTCCAACTCCCTCAAACCACTCTCATCAGTAAACTTTCCAACCAAAACCACTGCCTTGTCTACTAGTATATCCCCAAAAGTCATCTAGAACAGTAGCAGTGAGATGGTCAACCTCACAGCCTAATCTTGAGCGGTTTGACGGCTGCGTGGTCCCATGGTGTTTATACTTGTGTACTATTGTTTGTACAGATGAACGTGGTACCTTCAGGTGTTTGGAAATTGCTCCCAAGAATGAACCAGACTTGTGGAGGTCTACAATTCTTTTTCTGAGGTCTTGGCTGATTTCTTTGGATTTTCCCATGATGTCAAGCAAAGAGGCACTGAGTTTGAAGGTAGGCCTTGAAATACATCCACAGGTACACCTCCAATTGACTTAAATGATGTCAATTAGCCTATCAGAAGCTTTGAAAGCCATGACATCATTTTCTGGAATTTTCCAAGCTGTTTACAGGCACAGTCAACTTAGTGTATGTCAACTTCTGACCCATTGGAATTGTGATACAGTGAATTATAAGTGAAATAATCTGCCTGTAAACAATTGTTGGAAAAATGACTTGCGCCATGCACAAAGTAAATGTCCTAACCGACTTGCCAAAACTATAGTTTGTTAACAAGACATTTGTGGAGTGGTTGAAAAACAAGTTTTAATGACTCCAACCTAAGTGTATGTAAACTTCTGACTTCAACTGTATATCGCTCATTGAATCATAGACCCAAACATTTGTACTTAAAAACACCACTCCCCATAGGCTGTCCATACAGAAACAACTTATCAGCAACTTTCTTCTTCTTCGAGAACATACAGCAAGATTTCACCAATGACGATTTAAAACCCCAATCAATCGACCATCTTTCAACATCCATTATATCTTGTTGAATAGATTTGGTCACGAGAGATATTCCTTCCCCTCTTCCAAATAGCTCCATCATCAGCATATAGGGAAGCCCCAATACCCCTACCTACATGTTTAATGTTAAACAAAATAGGACTGATAGCACTGCCTTGAAGAATACAATTGTCAACTCCATAGGCATCAGATAAAATGGATCCTATTTTAACTCTAAAAGAGTGATTAAATAAGGCCAAAACCCAGTTATATAATCTCCCACCAATACCAAGTCTTTCTATCTTAATCTGTGACGAGTACTGAGTATACAAAGAGGCAGACGCAATAATTAACAAGTTAAAGGTTTACTTAACAATGAGAACGAGAATAACAAATACAGCGTAAACAACACGACGCTAACAATTACACACAACAATGAATGAACAGTCCAGGGCTATATAGTGGTGGTGATGAGCTAATGAGGTGCAGGTGCGCTGGAGGTGATTAGGGTGCGTTGGGTTTCCATTCTTGTGTTTGCCGAGGTGGTGCGCTCAGACCGGTTGCTCAGTAGACTGGCGAATCAGAGCGCTGGAGGGGAGCAACGGGAGGAGACGTGACATAATCATTAGTCCTGCTCTCCACATAGTGTCATATACCTTTTCAATGTCAAAAAAGACAGTAGCCATTACTTCTTTCATAACCAGAGTTTTTTCAACTTCATTGCTCACCTTTACTAATGAATCCAAAGTAGATCTACCTTTAAGGAATCCACTTTGACATTGACTCAATAAACCTCTATGTTCCAGGAAATATGACAATCTGTTGACTATCATCTTTTCCATCAGTTTACACAAGTTCGAGGTCAGTGCTATTGGTCTATAACTATCAGCACATGAACGGTTCTTACCGGGCTTTACAAAAGGTAATATTACTGCACGTTTCCAACCAGAAGGTATAACCCCCTCACTCCAAATCATATTAAATAATCCCAGGAGAACATGAATGACCTCATCAGGTAGATGCTTAAACATTACATAGAACAACAGATCATGACCTGGGCCTGTATATCCACAGCCTATTAAGGCTGAATGCATCTCATGTATGGTAAAAACAGCATCCAAAGAAGAGTCAACAGTATCCCTTTTCTTATACACATTAACATGAGCATTTAAAAAATCTCACACCTTGCTTATATACTTCATCCAAAGTAACCCCACTATATGCTCTAGCGAATGTCTTCCCCAACTTTATCAGTTACGGACATTTTCTGACCCACAACCAAAACTGGAATTCGAGTGGACTTGCTTCTTCCAGTCATCTTCTATAACAAAGACCATACATACCCCAGCTCAGTACCCCTGCATATTGTAGAGCAAAACGGTCTCCATGCATTTCTCTTGACAGACTTAATGATCCTACGTACTAAAGCTGTCTTCCTTTGGAAATCAAGTAGACTCTCTGGAGTCTCCTACGCAACACTCTTGTAAGCCCTATTTCTTTCTCGAATAGCAGCAGTGCACTCTTCAGGCCACCATCTTCTTCTTCTTCAATGAGGTTTAACGGCAGTTGGCATCCAATACATGTTGCATTACCGCCACCTACTAGACTGGAGTATAACGCCCTTATACTTTGATAAAAAAAAATTCAACATATACCCTAACATCTAATACTACACTCACAAAAAAACAAAAAAACAACAACAACATTATAATAATTATAACTACCATACTCCACTATTTAAATATATGTATTCCTACTTCAGGCCAACAGCCTGAAGGGATGGGACACCACCCCTTAACACACCCTGTAACTCTTCTGATGTCAAGTCTCGCACACCCAAATACCTCTCTGCAGCTGCCACCACAACCTCTATTTTCTGCGACTTACGTTCCATGCCTGCAGTACAGTTGATAACCATTGCTATAAATGCCAAAAATCCAATCTCACTGAAACATACACTACCAGTCAAAAGTTTGGACACACCTACTCATTCAAGGGTTTTTCTTTATTTTTACTATTTTTTACATTGTAGAATAATAGTGAAGACATCAAAACTATGAAATAACACCTATGGAATCATGTAGTAGTCAAAAAAGTGTCAAACAAATCAAAATATATTTTATATTTGAGATCCTTCAAAAAGCCACCCTTTGCCTTGATGACAGCTTTGTACACTCTTGGCATTCTCTCAACCAGCTTCATGAGGTAGTCACCTGGAATGCATTTCAATTAACAGGTGCCTTCTTAAAAGTTAATTTTCTTTATTTCCTTCTTAATTTATTTCCTTCTTAATGCGTTTGAGCCAATCAGTTGTGTTGTGACAAGGTGGGAGGGGTATACCGAAGATAGCCCTATTTGGTAAAAGACCAAGTCCATATTATGGCAAGAACAGCTCAAATAAGCAAGAGAAACGACAGTCCATCATTACTTTAAGACATGAAGGTCAGTCAATACGAAAAATTTCAAGAACTTTTAACGTTTCTTCAAGTGCAGTCGCAAAAAAACATCAAGCGCTATGATGAAACTGGCTCTCATGAGGACCGCCACTGGAATGGAAGAACCAGAGTTACCTCTGCTGCAGAGGACAAGTTCATTATTGCTGCAAAGAAACCACTACTAAAGGACACTAATAAGAAGAAGAGACCTGCTTGAGCCAAGAAACACAAGCAATGGACATTAGACCGGTGGAAATTTATCCTTTGGTCTTGAGTCCAAATTGGAGATTTTTGGTTCCAACTGCCGTGTCTTTGTGAGAGGCGGTGTGGGTGAACGGATGATCTCCGCATGTGTAGTTCCCACCATAAAGCATGGAGGAGGTGGTGTTATGGTATGGGGGTGTTTTGCTGGTGACACTGTCTGTGATTTATTTAGAATTCAAGGCACACTTAACTATCATGGCTACCACAGCATTCTGCAGCGATACGCCATCTCATCTGGTTTGCGATCAGTGGGACTATAATTAGTTTTTCAACAGGACAATGACACCTCCAGGCTGTGTAAGGGCTATTTAACCAAGAAGGAGAGTGATGGAGTGCTGCATCAGATGACCTGGCCTCCACAATCCCCAGACCTCAACCCAATTGAGATGGTTTGGGATGAGTCGGATTGCAGAGTGAAGGAAAAGCATCCAAAAAGTGCTCAGCTTATGTGGAAACTCCTTCAAGACAGTTGGAAAAGCATTCCAGGTGAAGCTGGCTGAGAATGCCAAGAGAGTGTAAAGCTGTCATCAAGGCAAAGGGTGGCTATTTGAAGAATTTCAAATATAAAATATATATTTGTTTAACACTTGTTTGATTACTACATGATTCCATATGTGTTATTTCATAGTTGATGTCTTCACTATTATTCTACAATGTAAAAAATAGTAAAAATAAAGAAAAGCCCTGGAATTAGTATGTAATAATAATAATAATATGCCATTTAGCAGACGCTTTTATCCAAAGCGACTTACAGTCATGCGTGCATACATTTTTGTGTATGGGTGGTCCCGGGGATCGAGCCCACTACCTTGGCGTTACAAGCGCCGTGCTCTACCAGCTGAGCTACAGAGGACCACAATGTGTCCAAACTTTTGACTGGTACTATATTTCACTTGTTGGTTTATCCCTCGGTACTGGTACATCTCTACTACTCACACCATTCCTCTCAGGATCCCTCCCCCTTGACCCATCTTCCTCTACTTTCTTCACTGCCTCAGCATATGGCAACTTCTGCACTACTCTAACCCTGGAAGCCTCAACCTACCTCTCTCACACCAGACATTTCTGATCCCCAGCCCCATGGGCACCCCTACAATTAACACATACCACTACTTTCCCCAATGCTACACATTCCTTTGTCTCATGCCCTTCTGCACACTTCTCCCAACTAGGAACTTCCCTCCTACATACTGCTGCCACATGCCCATAAGCTTGACACCTGTAACAACGTAATGTATTCGGCACAAAAGGTCGTACCGGATAACTTATATCCTAACATCATTTTGTCAGGCAAAGACTCAACATCAGAACTCAAAAGAACAGACTCTTCTGTTTCTCCACTCACGCCACCCTGTCTGCGTCGCATCAAATGACGAGCATCACAAACACCGGGAATCTTCCCCTTCAGTTGGTCAGCTTTCACATTTACCGCTACCCCAGTAACACCTTTCAATGGCACCCTTTTCTTGAGAGCAAAACAATTCACATTTCTTGCCCCCATTAGTTTAACACGGAGCACCTGCTCCCTCTGACCAGCAGAAACAAACAATTATCACTAGACCATTTCTGGTTACCCTCACTGATTTCACAGCACCCCAACTCTGTTTTCACCCACCCTGAAATCACAAATGGATCAGCCAAAAGGCAAGGGTCCACTTTTTCAAAAAACGACTCCTAATGTCACAGACTCATCTTTATCCTGACCCTCTGTGCAAACCTCGGTCTATGAGAACTTCACCACACCTACCACCTCCGATACTTCGCCCTCATTCACTTCCATTTCTCCTCCTGTCTTCAACTCACTCTGTTTACACTTCCTACCATTCTTCTTTAACAAACCATCTCCCTTTTTTCTGACATTTTTAACTGACTCAAGCTCCCCCTCTTCCTCCCTCTCTCTGTGACGAGGTGAAATGAAGGAGTCAGGCGCAGGAGGTAAAATACCGAAGTCCAGAGTTTAATGCGTTCACATATATCAAACACGTCAAAAGGAACAAGCTCAAGGGGAAAACATCCACCTTGGTATAAATACAATGTTGCGTAGCTCAACAGCGCTAACATACTCTCACAATAAACACTCACTTACAAAGACAAGGGGAACAGAGGGAACACTTATACACATACTAATTAGGGGAATGAGCACCAGGTGTGTGTGATTGACAAGACATGACAAGTGGAGTGATGAGAATGAGATCGGCAGTAGCTAGTACTCCGGTGACGACGAACGCCGAAGCCTGCCCGAACAAGGAGGGGCAGCCTCGGTGGACATCGTGACACTCTCTCTTAGACCTCTTCTGCCTCTATTTTCCCCTCCATTCCTCCTCCGTATTCCAAGTATAACTCTCCTTATGGTAGTACTGCACTTCTCCTGACATACATCTAGTTCTTGCCTTGTCTAGGGACGACATTTCTCCTCCGACTCCCCGTACACTTCCAATTTCCCCCACGTCCAATATGATCAATTGTACTGATTTCTTTGTTATGTAGACCCTCAAACACTGAAGTCAGACTTGTTTGTTTTCATGTGACGCGCATCAATCTTCCTTCAGTCCACCAAGGAACCACCTTCCCTTTTACTCCTGTTTGTTTTTCTTCAGACAGGAAGAGGAGAAGCAAGAAGGTTTACTCTGCCCAAAATCTGTCTACGAAAATAAGACCAGGCAGCGAGGAAAGGGCCATTAGAGTGTCGAATTTGGTCAACAAAAAATGTAATTGCCAATTTGTTCAAATATAAGTTTCGTAATGGTTAGGTTGTTACGATTGCACTGATCTAGGTGGACGCACGTGGCATTTCGCCAAACCGACTTTATATTGGAGTTGTGCCTGTTGTTCACACGCTCCTCCTCCCTTCTGCCTTCCATGTTTGAGGTCATGTATTTCCATTGTTAGACCGGTCACTCGACTATCTTGTCAATATAATAAATTATCTTTGTTTCCTTTCCTGTGCACCACCTACCGGAAATGATATGGTTTATTCTTATTCTATGGCTTTCGGTAGCCAAAGCAATGCTCCTTATCGCTGCCTGGAGGATGAGCATGGTTCCAAACCACCTTCCAAAATCTATTCTAACTTCCATTCCAAATCAAAAGCAGCAAGAGAAAACATGGAAATACATTCTTTATGACCGTGTTTTCTTTATGCCAAAAGCAGCAAGAGAAAACATGGAAATACATTCTTTATGACTGTGTTTTCTTTCTGCTTGCATTTCGTATTTATATTTTGATGTGTATTTTCTGTAATTTCTGTAATCCAGGGCTCATCTGTAAAATAGACATTGGTCTCAGTATGACTCCCTGATTAAATAAAGGTTAAATTAATAAAATAAAAAATGGCTGAAATCGTTTGCTGAAGTGCCCACATTTTCCGGAAATACTGCCGCGTTCAAAACTTGAAGATCACTGAGGTCATGATTTGACCTCGTATTTTTCCGAATTCACAGTTGTTTTGAACGCAGCATACATTGCACCCTTCATCAAAATGGAGCGAGTTTACTAATTGTCGTCGTGACGTCATGTGCAATCGATCAGATCAGTTTTGGACAAGGCCGGGGGTGGTGCAGTTAAATATGTGTCTTTTGCAATAATGTATCCCTTTTAGTTGTGTCTAGCTATGTATGTTAACACTGACAAATCTTTGTGGCTTCGGCTGAAATGTATTTAGGCCTAGCTCTACCTTTTCCTGCTCAAGTCACATGATTGACTACACCGACCGTGCAGCAGGAGGACTTCGTGGGCTCTGTCTGGCTAGTCGCTACGAAACGGGGTAACTATCGGTTACAAACTCAGGCAAGCCATCAAATCTGACTTTTTGTGTTGCGTGGGATAGTTTGTCTTCTTGAGATGCCAGTTTGGACATTATACAGTTGTCTTTTTCTTCTTCTGTCTACTGGAATAGCTAGCTGACGAACCTGGCAGCTAGAATCCACCACCAGCCAGAGTTAGCCCTTGAGCCTTAGCTAACGTTAGCGTGCTAAGCCTGCCTGTATAAGTTTACAGGTAGAGCTAACGTTAGCTAGTTAGCTCTTTTCTAATTAACGTTAACTAGTTATAGAAAAACAGCTTACGAGGCACAGAAGACCATAGCTAAAGCGATGCCTAACAGCTAAAATGTGAAGTGTTTATAAAGTTATGTGCCTAGCTTGTTGCGTTAAACAACTTGCTAACAATTTAGCTAGCTACTACGTTAGTAGTTACCTAGATAACGCTACGTAGTAAGCTAGCTAACTAATGTCAACATCAGTGATGTCATCAGAAAACTATCTAGTTTGCTAGCAGTTAGCTACCCCAATGGCCATGATGACTTGATTGCGAAATAACAAGTTGGGATCTTGCCATAGATAAGATTGCAACATAACTTAAATAGCTGGACAGTGACAGTGTTGTCACGTAACAAGTTAACTAACTAACTAACTAGGCACAATTATATATGTACATTTTAGTAATTTAGTAGACAATCTTATCCAGAGCGATTTACAGGAGCAATTGGGGTTAAGTGCCTTGCTCAAGGGCACATTGGCTGATTTTTCACCTAGTCGGCTCAGGGATTCAAACAAGCAATCTATCGAATCTCTGGCCCAATGCTCTTAACCGCTGGTCTACCCTGCAGCCCCGTGCTAAATTGGAACTCAAGATGATGGTGACTAATGAAGCCCGTGCTCAACTCAGACTCCTCAGAATTTTTACTTATGACATTAGGTGTGTTTTTGATCATGGCTGTTCAATGTGATTGTGATACATAGCTAGCAGATTGTAACGGCCTAACAATGTTGTGATGTTCCATTAGCCGTTACAGGATAGGTACTGTTTGGCGTAGCACAGAGAATTTTCTATCAACCTTAACTTGGCGACACTATCTTCGTTCTCGATTCGGCCAAACATGTATCTTCTAAAATGTCTGTCTAGTTGCAGGTGGTTCGTTTGAATTTAGAAAATGCTCTGTTATTAAAATAAATGTTTTGCTCCATGAAGTAATCCAACAATGTGTACGCTGCCATCTTCATTTTCTCTCATTGATTGAGACAGGTGTCCACCCCTTCTTCTATAAGATTATGGTGGTCTGCAAACAAATGTTAGAGGTGCATGCCGCCACCTACTGTACTTGAGTGTGTAGTCAATCACAGTTTACAGACTAAATGAATAAAGAAACATTAAGAGAAACTAAACCCTCTTATCTAATCCTGTATTACTAAGAAAATAAGAGCCCTACTAACTTCTAACAAAGCCTCCCCCATTCCCCAAATCCCTTCCATCCCTGTCCAACCTCAATAACCCTACACGTCAATCTTTCCCTCTCTTCCACATACCGGTACTTAGAACAATACATCAACACATGCTTCACTGTTTCATCAACCATACACTCCAGTGGGTCCACCCCAAAGTGCAGTATGTCATTATGACACTCACCTGTCTCGATCATGTGAGAATATTTGAAAAGACAAGATGGTGGCGTACACATTGTTGGATTACTTCATGAAGGAAAACTGATTTTTTAAAATAACGGAGCATTTTCTAAATTCAAACCAATAACCTGCAAATGGACACTGAGATTTTAGAAAAGTATTCAGACCCCTTGACTTTTTCCACAATTGAAGTTACAGCCTTATTCTAAAATGGATTACATTTCCCCCCCCCTCATCAATCTACACACAATACCCCATAATGACAAATCAAAACAGGTTTTTTAGAAAATGTTGCAAATGGATAAAAAAAAAAATAATTGGATCACATTTTAAGTATTCAGACCCTTTGCTCAGTACTTTGTTGAAGCACCTTTGGCAGCGATTACAGCCTTGAGTCTTCTTGAGTATGAAGCTTTGGGGAGTTTCTCCCATTCTTCTCTGCAGATTCTCTCAATCTCTGTCAGGTTGGATGGGAAGCGTCGCTGCACAGCTATTTTCAGGTCTCTCCAGAGATGTTAGATCGGGTTCAAGTCCGGGCTCTGGCTGGGCCACTCAAGGACATTGAGACTTGTCCCGAAGCCACTCCTGTGTTGTCTTGGCTGTGTGTTTAGGGTCGTTGTCCTGTTGGAAGGTGAACCTTCGCCCCCAGTCTGAGGTCCTGAGCAGATTTTCATCAACGATCTCTCTGTACTTTGCTCCGTTCATCTTTCCCTCAAACCTGACTAGTCTCCCAGTCCCTGCCACTGAAAAACATCCCCACAGTATGATGCTAGGTTTCCTCCAGACGTGACGCTTGGCATTCATTTACATTTGACATTTAAGTAATTTAGCAGACGCTCTTATCCAGAGCGACTTACAGTTAGTGAGTGCATACATTCTTTTTTTATACTGGCCCCCTGTGGGAATCGAACCCACAACCCTGGCGTTGCAAACGCCATGCTCTACTGAGCTACATCCCTGCCGGCCATTCCCTCCCCTACCCTGGACGACGCTGGGCCAATTGTGCGCCGCCCCATGGGTCTCCCGGTCGCGGCCGGCTACGACAGAGCCTGGATTCGAACCAGGATCTCTAGTGGCACAGCTAGCACTGCAGTACCTTAGACCACTGCGCCACTCGGGAGACAGGCCAAAGAGTTAAATCTTGGTTTCATCAGACCAGAGAATCTTGTTTCTCATGGTCTTAGAGTCCTTTACGTGCCTTTTGGCAAACTCCAAGCGGGCTGTCATGTGCCTTTTACTGAGGAGTGGCTTCCGTCTGGCCACTCTACCATAAAGGCCTGATTGGTGGAGTGCTGCAGAGATGGTTGTCCTTCTGGAAGGTTCTGCCATCTCCACAGAGGAACTCTGGAGCTCTGTCAGTGACCATCGGGTTCTTGGTCACTTCCCTGACCAAGGCACTTCATTTACATTTACATTTTAGTCATTTAGCAGACGCTCTTATCCAGAGCGACTTACAGGAGCAATTAGGGTTAAGTGCCTTGCTCAAGGGCACATTTACGTCATTTAGCAGACGCTCTTATCCAGAGCGACTACAAATTGGTGCATTCACCCTTTAGCCAGTGGGATAACCACTTTACAATTATACTTTTTTTTTTGGGGGTAGGAAGGATTACTTTATCCTATCCCAGGTGTTCCTTAAAGAGGTGGGGTTTCAAATGTCTCCGGAAGGTGGTGAGTGACTCCGCTGTCCTGGCGTCGTGATGGAGCTTGTTCCACCATTGGGGTGCCAGAGCAGCGAACAGCTTTGACTGGGCTGAGCGGGAACTATGCTTCCCAAGAGAGGAAGGGGGAGCCAGCAGGCCAGAGGTGGATGAAGCAATGCCCTCGCCTGGGTGTAGGGACTGATCAGAGCCTGAAGGTACGGAGGTGCTGCCTCACTGCTCCATAGGCAAGCACCATGGTCTTGTAACGGATGCGAGCTTCACTGGAAGCCAGTGGAGTGTGCGTGAGGAGGGGGTGACGTGAGAGAACTTGGGAAGGTTGAACACCAGACGGCTGCGGCATTCTGGATGAGTTGTAGGGGTTTAATGGCACAGGCAGGGAGCCCAGCCAACAGCGTAGCGTGCAAGTAATCCAGACGGGAGATGACAAGTGCCTGGATTAGGACCTGTGCCGCTTCCTGTAAGGCAGGGTCGTACTCTCCGAATGTTGTAGAGCATGAACCTGCAGGATCGGGTCACCGCCTTGATGTTAGCGTGAGAACGACAGGGTGTTGTCCAGGGTCACGCCAAGGCTCTTCGCACTCTGGGAGGAGGACACACGGAGTTGTCAACCGTGATGGCGAGATCATGGAACGGGCAGTTCCTTCCCGGGAGGAAGAGCAGCTCCGTCTTGCCAGGGTTCAGCTTGAGGTGGTGATCCGTCATCCATACTGATATGTCGGCCAGACATGCAGAGATCGATTCGCCACCTGGTTATCAGAAGGGGGAAAGGGAGAAGATTAGTTGTGTATCGTCAGCGTAGCAATGATAGGAGAGGCCATGTGAGGATATGACAGAGCCAAGTGACTTGGTGTATAGGGGAGAAAAGGAGAGGGCCTAGAACTGAGCCCTGGGGGACACCAGTGGTGAGAGCACGTGGTGCGGAGACAGCTTCTCGCCACGCCACTTGGTAGGAGCGACCGGTCAGGTAGGACGCAATCCAGGAGTGAGCCGCGCCGGAGATGCCCAGCTCGGAGAGGGTGGAGAGGAGGATCTGATGGTTCACTGTATCAAAGGCAGCAGACAGGTCTAGAAGGACAAGAGCAGAGGAGAGAGAGTTAGCTTTAGTAGTGAGGAGAGCCTCCGTGACACAGAGAAGAGCAGTCTCAGTTGAATGACCAGTCCTGAAACCTGACTGGTTTGGATCAAGAAGGTCATTCTGAGAGAGATAGCAAGAGAGTTGGCTAAAGACGGCACGCTCAATAGTTTTGGAAAGAAAAGAAAGAAGGGATACTGGTCTGTAGTTGTTGACATCAGTGGGGATCGAGTGTTGGTTTTTTTGAGAAGGGGTGCAACTCTCGCGCTCTCTTGAAGACGGAAGGGACATGGCCAGCGGTCAAGGATGAGTTGATCAGCGAGGTGAGGTAGGGGAGAAGGTCACCGGAGATGGTCTGGAGAAGAGAGGAGGGGATGGGGTCAAGCGGGCAGTTGTTGGGCGGCCTGCAGTCACTAGTCGCAAGATTTTATCTGGAGAGAGAGGGAGAAAGAAGTCAAAGCATAGGGTAGGGCAGTGTGAGCAGGACCAGCAGTGTCATTAGACTTAACAAACGAGGATCGGATGTCGTCAACCTTCTTTTCAAAGTGGTTGACAAAGTCATCAGTTTGGCCGGGCGTCCACCTCTAGGAAGAGTCTTGGTGGTTCCAAACTTCTTCCATTTAAGAATGATGGAGGCCACTGTGTTCTTGGGGACCTTCAATGCTGCAGAAATGTTTTGGTGCCTCGACACAATCCTGTCTCGGAGCTCTACGGACAATTCCTTCAACCTTATGGCTTGGTTTTTGCTCTGACATGCACTGTCAACTGTGGGACCTTATATAGACAGGTGTGTGCCTTTCCAAATCATTATCATTATGTGTAGATTGCTTTAAAAAAAAAAATCTGTTTTAGAATAAGGCTGTAATGTAACAAAGTGGGAAAAGGGAAGGAGTCTGAATATTTTCCAAATGCACTGTACATGTTTGGCCAACTCGAATGAAGATGGCATCGTTGTGGTTGGTAAAAATGTGCGGTGTTATGCCAAACAGTACCTATCCTGTAATGACTAATGGAGCATCACATTAGCCCGTTACTAGATAGCATAGCTAGTAATTGTGTCCATGTCCAATTCTACCTGTGTGTGGGAAATTAGTTTGAGGTGACTTTTCTGTCCTTAGTGCGTCAATAGAGGCCAAACTCATAGAAATAGAATGACTAGAACTCATACTAGTACTGTACCCACAATTCCCTGAAGTGTGATTCTGGATGGTCAATCTGCTAATGTTACTGTATCTTCATTTCACACACTGTTTTTGGTGCTGAGTATGGAAGACTTTTTGCTTAACCAGTAGAGTTACATCCGCTGATGTTGTGACATTCAGGAGAAAAATCAATTGACACCCAATTTGCTTACTGGCACAAGATGTTCTACTGTGATGGAACTCAGTCTTCTGCTGCCTTTCACTGTGAGATTGTACGTACACACACAAATTCTCACATGCATGCTCACCATCAAAGGAGGTACTGAAACTTGGGCATAAGCAACATTTGTTTTTTTCTTAAAGCTTTGTATGGTATCTTCACCATTGTTGAGTAACAATTCTATGTTTACAAATGAGGGGATCCTTCCCTATAGCTCTCATGACAGGCTTAGAATAAAGTACAGAACAAAATAGGTTAAAGGGCATATTCCTAATTTCCTGAATGTCCCTCTAGCCATGGAAAGAAATTCATGAAATCTATTTATGACCAAAATGATATTTTTAAGTAAGGTTTTTGAATTAGGCCTCTTCAGGAATCAATGGGTGTATATCATGAATTTAAAAGTAAAAAAATTGATGTAGAAAACGCAGATATCCCCTTTAAATTGTATTTATTTATTGTGAATGCCTCCTATGATTTAAATTCCACCAGTCTTTGAGAACAGTGGCACCCATTCCCTGGACAAAGGTACCTGATAAGCTCTACAGAACATTGGACTTGGAATGAGCGAGGGAGTGAGGTTACTTTAGGTCAGTGGCCCACAGCCCAAAGATCCTCATTCACCCAGTCAACTCAAGCTTTCAAACCAGCTGCAGCTTTCCTGTCCTCTAAAGTGGAAATTATTGTTAGCCTAGGACACAGTACATTGACCAGTACATTTGAATAGGCAAAAAGTATTTTAAAGGAACAATCCTTCCTTAGTTTTTCATCGAAACGGCAGCCCAGCCACTTGTTTTGCCATAACTTAGAAATGGGCCTGGAGAAATGTAGGCCTAATCTCTCTCACATTCATAGATGGTGCTATGGATACGACTGACACTCCATGATATCAAAAAGCTAGTTTTAAACTTATTTTTAAGCTTGTTTACAAACAATGGAGTAAAACATCTAAAGCCTATTTATTTGGGGTTGTCAATAGTGATGGGGGAAAAAAAATAGATAGTTACATATCACTATTATTTTGGACAATATTATATTGATAATTTGACTCCCAAGAATCGAGTTGTAAAAATGTGTTTTTAGTTTTTGCTAGGTAGCGTTAGCTAGCGCTAGTCGGCTGTACTTGCGTCAAAACTCTCGTATTTTTCATCCTATAGCTTGTTCTCCATCTTTTTAAACGGTGAGCCAACATGTTTTCAGGACTTTTACTTCCATGACTGATCTAAATGAATTTTCTCATGCTCGGTCTCTCAGCAGCAGACATATAGTGAGCAATATGTTTGGAACATTAAATCGTAGTATCTAATCACAATGCATCTAGAATTGTGAGAATAGCAATACATATCGCATCGGCACCGACGGTTCTTGTTAATATCATAACGTTAGGTCCCTGGCAATTCCTAGCCCTAGTTATCATGGTAAGACGGTTGTACTAAGCTCATGCGGCATCTAGCATAGCTGTGGTTCTTCAAGAATTTTGAACAACTGGGTGATTCTCATGAAACCAGCTTTAACCATGGCATAGCAAATTGAGTTAGAAAACCATTATGCATCTGCAACAGTCAACTATCATTCTCTTGTTGGTAGAGCATGGCGCTTGCAACGCCAGGGGTGTGGGTTCGATTCTCACGGGGGGCCAGTATGAAAATGTATGCACTCACTAACTGTAAGTCGCTCTGGATAAGAGCGTCTGCTAAATGACTAATGTAAATGAAAACTAAGATGCCTAGTTTATGGCACAGTGTCTTTATTATAATTTTTTTTTAAATTTCACCCCAAAGTCTCATTACCAAAGTGCGTCTGTATTAAATTCTCAGGTCATTTTATAAAATGTTAATTTAGAAAAACCTAACTTATTTGAATAAAACACTGTTGCTGTAGTTTGGCCATAAATCATAATTGTATACTAGTTGAAGTTTAAATGAAACTATAATATTTATGACGTAAACACTGTGGACATGTTTCTCATTAACATAACACTTTTAGAAGTTCCTGTAGAAACTTACTTTTATATACATTTTTATTCACCAATGATGCATCATCCAGAAGAGTAGTCCTTTAGTTGAGCACAAATTCATTTAATTTCTTCAATGATATGCCTTCAGAATGAGGATATCGTAAAAAAAAAAAAAAAAAACTTTACGACACTTGACTCATTACCGAAATGACTAAAAAGCTCAAATTGGGGAAAAACTTAGAAGCACCTTACCAACATGGAGGCATGAAACTTTAGTGATGTGGTCAATTGTTTGCTGACTCATAATGGCGGTCTCCTATTACTTGTAGATTGAGCTAAGGGTCTCTCATTACCCAAACACAAATGTCTCATTACTACATAATTTTTAGGTCCGTTTTGGTAATGAGAACTTTAATTTCGGTAATGATAATTCTAATGTACAGTCAATGGGTGTGCTGTGCTGTTAACTTTTAACTATTTACTAGGGACACTGCTTACACCTATTGTATCTTTATTTATTTTTTATATATTAATATTTTTGTGCAAAACTTTAGTTATTTTATTTAAGTAGGGGTTGTCAAGAAATATGGGTGTATAAACCCCATTTTAATTTACCTAAAGCCACAATCTGGAGTTTGTTTCAGCAAAGAGCAACGCCGCAACTTAAAGGAGTATTTCTCCCATTTTGACATTTGTACCTGTTTTTGCACTTACCTATACTGTTTGATATACCAAGACAGTTTTTGGTCCATATCCTGCATATTTAGATACTTTATAGGCATATCATGTTATGCCATTTGCCCATAGGAACACATTCAATTTAGAAATACATTTAAAATACCTTAGAACCACACACATCCACTTACTAATACACCAATATTACCCTTCTGTAAAGAGCTTGGAGAAATAGTTTTTTAAAGTCACTTTTGAAAATACATAAACAGAATTACAGTACCTATGCTAAAATAAGGGATGTTTTAGTAAATTGCGTTAAGATCAGGGATTTTAGTATTATGCAAGTCATGACACAGTTTATTGGGTTGCTGAATCTCTAGTAGAGCTCAGTACAGTTTTTCAATGGCAAACTATGCAACACTCATTACCGAAACATGCATGCTCATCTCTGAAACCTGCTTATAATTGTTCAAATTGAAATTTTTCAATGATCTAAAAACGCATAAATATATTCACTTATGTTGAAGCTTAGACTCTACTTTACGTCTGAGGTTTTTGTGTTGTGCCTGCCATTGGTTGAGACATGCTCTTGAATTCAAGGTGGGTGTCATTTCAATTATAGAAATATAAATCAAATTTTATTTGTCACATACACGTGTTTAGCAGGGTGTAGCGAAATGCTTGTAGAGCTAGTCACGAGGCCGCCATCTTCGTCAGCGCCAGGTATACTCCTTGACCTATCCCTTTAGACCACTGCAATTTAGCTGGTAGACCATTGAACATTTTTATTGAATTGAAATGTGAGTAAAATGGTCGCACTGTAGAGCCCTGAAATGTGTCAACATATTTGAGTTGTCAGCTGCATAGGCTATTCTCATTGAGCGTGGCAACATACTGTTAACCTTTTATCCACTCTGTCCATCGCTGTTGTAATCTGGGAAGACCTAATATTCCCAAACTGGAGATTTAAACTAGTTCCTTGCTGCGCCTCACAAAAGCACAGTTTCAAATGCGCCAATTAAGAGTATAATTTTTATTACAACGTGCGTTGTTTTAACGGAATAGCCTGACATTTTTTATTTTCACCAGATTTACTGGAGGCATAGCCTATAGGCCTACTAGTGTTTTAATTGTGTACATCTTTTTGTTCTGTATTAATTCGGGTTCACAGTGTGGACAGACCTGAGGTCCCCGTACCGAATGGTTCGGTACAAATAGTGTACTGTTACACCTTAACTTGTGATTTGTTAGTTCTCTGTTACCTAGCCTACTTTATGTTGTAGACTTTGAGAAGGCCCCTTTTTTTGTGTGTTGTGAGAAGTGGCTGGTTAGACACACACTCCAAGAGGAAAAGACTTGAGCAGCACAAGGCCCTATGGGGATTTCAGAGCCATGCAAATGACCGATAGTTACCTCGCCTGTGTTCCCGTTTTGACCCTGCCTGCCTCCCTCCCTTTCCTCCCTCTCTCTTTCTCTCTGTCTCCCACAGGATATGTGCTAGCAGAAGGGTTTGCTTCTCTCTCTCAAGATATTATTGAGTCGTAAAACTTCCACGAGACCGAGGACAGAGGGATTTAGTATTTTTCTTTTGAGTGGAACACAAACAGGCCTGTCCTTAAAGCTGTTTGTCTGTCAATGTCAGGGTAGCAGCCACATTGAATGAGGTTTCAGTCTCACATGGGCAAGATGGATAGATCATAACAAGACATTACTTCAAAGGTATGTTGCAACTGTCTCGCTGGTCAATCTCCTAAACACACTGACAAGTTACTGACATGCAATACACTTGTGCCGCTCAAACGAATAACAGGTCTATGCTAAGTAAGTCTGTTTAATTTTGTAAATGTTTTATTATTCCTACATTTGCCAAAATGGTTTAGTTGAATCAATGTCAATACCTGAAGATGGGGCAGACGGCAATCAGCTAAAAGTGTTTTACATTATAGTAATTTAGCAGATGCTCTTATCCAGAGCGATTTACTGGAGCAATTAGGGTTGCCTTGTTCAAGGGCACATAGACAGATTTTGGACCTTATCTGCTCGGGGATTCAAACCAGCGACCTTTCGGTTACTTGCCCAACGCTCTTAATCTAGGCCACCTGCCGCCCTGCTGTTTTCTTAGTTGATCACGTTTTAACAAAGCTGATGTAGGAAATATACTGGCGTTTTGTCGCAGGTACAGCCAACTAGTGGAAAAATAATATTGTCAAAATTATCCGATATATCTCAAATAATATCCTGATAAGTAACTATTGATCCCCCCCCCCCCCAAATACGGTTTGTTTACACTTACGTTGTTTACAAACATTGGAGTAAAGCAAGCTTATTTGGGGTCCTGATGGGGACAGTTGAACTAAGCTCATGAGGCATTTATAAGTTATGTTCTTCAAGAATCAATGGGTATCAATCAATCTTTCCACAGAGTACATTTCACATCCCTTTGATATTTTAAAGCCTGTTATATTAAAGTAACTGCCCTTTAATATAGACCACATGGACAATTCAATACATCAGATTTGGTTATTATTCTAAACTCCGCCACCAAACAAGACCAAATTTGGTTGTTTTGGACCGGACCAAATCTGAACCAATCATAGACGTCTATTGCAGAAGTTTGGACATCAAAGTACAGCACACTATAGCTCAGAGTATAGTCAAGTACAGTAAAGTATAGTACAGTACATTATTGTGTACTCAACGGGTCACGTTAATGCATTTTTCACACAATTTCTCTTACCGCATAGGAAATATCTTGCTGGATTTTGTAAAGGCAGATCTAAAATGCTACATATTGTAAGCACTAATTTTGTATTAAAGTTGCACTTCTCCACTCGGATGAGGATTCACAAATGGGCATTATATCAGCAGACAACACTCTGAATGATGTGTAGCTACTTTTCTCAGTGTAGCCTACTTTTCTCCGGGAATATGCAAGATTAACTTCAAGCAAAACATTTGTTAATGTAGCTGGCTACATTCTTTCTATGATAAACATTAGAAATCTGAAGGCAATGCATAGTTTTTGCAAAAAATACCTTGCTTTTTCATTGTAAGCTCATTTACTTGTGTGGCTGCTATAACTAGCGTTGCACATCTGTTGTCTTCTGATGAAAATGAAGCTATTTTCTGCCGAATGTGTTGCACTAATGTATTTTCTGTGAAGGAAAACTATAGTTGCACGCCCCTGATCACTCTATTGAAGCAGAAAAACACTGACTTTCAATATAAATGCAGGTGAAATGGTTTAAAACGCAGATTTGTTTTGAAGGTCTGTGTTTTCAAAATGTAGATTTCTGAACTCTAACGCGACCCCTGCTCAACTCTATTGTGATCTACTGTGTACTAAACTCTACTCCACTCTATTCTACTGTACTGTTCTGAACTATACTCTATCGTAAAGGAAAGTATTGTAGTACTGTGAAGTACTCTACTTTTCTTAACTGTACTATACTCTTACTGTACTGTCCAAACTTTTGAAACCTAGAAGTCCATGATTGGTTCAGATTTGGACCGGACCAAATCTGAACCAATTAATGGACGTCTAGGTTTGGGCCAAATTAAGGCTAATTTAAGGACCAAAAAAACGTTTGTGGACATGGAAATTTATGCCAGGGGACGGGCCGACAATTTCAACTACAGTGCCTTCAGAAGGTATTCATACCCCTAGACCTTTTCCAAATGTTGTTACAGCCTGAATTTAAAATGGATTAAGTTGAGAGTTTGTCACTGGCCTACACCCAATAACCCATAATGTGGAATTATGTTTTTAGACATTCTTACAAATAAATGAAAAGCTGAAATGTCTTGAGTCCAGTATTCAACTCTTTTGTTATATTAAGTCGCATGGACTCACTCTGTGTGCTATGATTTTTTAAAGACATACAATTGTCTATAAGGTCCTTCAGTCGAGCAGTGAATTTCAACCACAAAGACCAGGAAGGTTTTCTAATGCCTCACAATGGAGGGTACCTATTGGTAGATGGGTAAAAATGTAAGAATATCCCTTTGAGCATGGTGAAGTTATTAATTCCACTTTGGATGGTATATCAATACACCCTGTCACTATAAAGATACTTCCTAACTCAGATGTCGGAGAGGAACAGTGGTGGAAAAAGTACCAAATTGTCATACTTGAGTAAAAGTAAAGATACCTTTTAATAGAAAATTACTCAAGTAAAAGTGAGTCAACCAGTAAAATACTACTTGAGTAAAAGTCTTAAAGTATTTGATTTTAAATATACTTAAGTATCAAAAGTAAAAGTATAAATCATTTCAAATTCCTTAGTAAGCAAACTAGACGGCACCATTTTCTAGTAAAAAAATAAATAAAATACGGATAGCCAGGGGCACGCTCCAACACTCAGACATAATTTACAAATGAAGCATGTGTTTAGTGAGTCAGTCAGATCAGAGGCAGTAGGGATGACCAGGGATGTTCTCTTGATAAGTGTGAATTAGACCATTTTTCTGTCTTGCTAAGCATTCAAAATGTGAAGAGTACTTTTGGGTGTCAGGGAAAATGTATAGAGTAAAAAGTACATTATTTTCTTTAGGAATGTAGTGAAGTAAAAGTTGACAAATATAAATAGTAAAGTACAGATGCCCCCAAAAACGACTTAAGTAGTACTTTAAAGTATTTTTACTTAAGTACTTTACACCACTGGAGAGGAAGGAAACCGCTCAGGGATTTCACCACGAGGCCAATGGTGACTTTAAACATTACAGAGTTTAATGGCTGCGATAGGAGAAAACTGATCGACAGCATTGTACTTACACCACAATACTAACCTAAATGACAGAGTGAAAAGAAGGAAGCCTGTACCGAATAAAGGGTGAAAACCCGACCGCAATTCATTTTTTTGTTGGTGTATGTGACGCAGCTCGGTTTGCCGCCCCGGTCCCAGCAATTTTGCCACCCTAGTCAAAATTTAAATTAAGCAAAAATAGCCATAGATATATTAGGTTAAAATACCAGAGATTCTTACGTGGCCCATTTTTATATTAGACTAGCGGTATTATTGGGCTATATCAGCCAGTAGGGTAGATATAGTTTGAAAGAGAGTGGAGTTGGGGCGAAATATAGGAGAGTGGACACTTACTTGACTTGAGCTACGTTTTGCATAACTGGTGGTGGCAGGTAGCCTAGCGGTTAGAGTTGGGACAGTAACTGAAAAGTTGCTGGTTCAAATCCCAGAGCCTACAAGGTGAACCTCTCTGAGCCTTTGATAATAGCATCTGCTTAAATGACTAAAATGTGAACTGGATGATTTTCAAGCAGAGTAAAATGTATTTCCAGTCGGTGTTGGAGTCTAAACTATAGCCTATCATATTTAGGAAGTTAAAGACAAGTGCACTGTGCTTCTCCGCCCATATAGCCTAGTCTACAGGCTATTTAATTGAGACCACACGTATAGGCGCACTTGATCTCGCACGCTTTCTACTTTTTCACTTCTTTATGACATTTTCCTTTATTTCAAGTATGCTCTACTGGCTCTCATATTATAGTTATATTATTATTTTATTACCCCCAGGTGCAAATTGATTTCGTAATGACAAGCTGCTGTGCAGAAGATGTCCACACTGTCTGCGACTGATATCACAGATGTTGGTCATGGTAAGAGCCCCATGTTTTAGTCATGATCTGACTGGGTACTTGTCCTTGTACTGTTGATGTGGATTGACATTAACTCCCATTCATCAACTGGGGTCTCAGTCCACCCCACTTGTCATTACACTGATTGGGAGCACTGACATTGTAGGTCACGCCACATAATACACTACAGAGTTCAATAATTTAAGCGACAATTTTAGATACATTTTTCTAAGAATACAGATTTAAGAACTTGAACTGGCTTAGTCATGTATTGAAAATATTAAATGTTTCAAGAAATGAAATAGCTTAGTATTATTACTTTCTTACCTTGTCATAATCCAAAACCCATCTGTTGCAGAACATAGCGTTACCAGCCGATCCACAGTAAAACAACTACTTCATAGCTTCAAGTTGTGTTAAAAAATTATAATTGTATTCCTTTACTACTACAGATAGGCCTATATCATTGACATTTAGGACTGTTTTCAGGTGGAATTGTTGCATGTAGTCAGGGCACATTTAGGCCTAAAAGTGAACGTCTCACAATCTTGTGACTTTAATATTAGAACTGAGTGTCCTATGTGAAAGGTGATGTGGCCATGTATGATTTCAAAAGTAAAGCCACAGCAAGTGACAGTGAAGTGGTCTAACGTCTCAATGTGTAGGTTGTCTACCCATTCTGACCATAGTGGGTGAAATGTTTTCTTGTGTTATAAAATACATTTTAACATAATATCCAAAAAGTCAGATTTCGTAACGTAATACATCCGATAATAAGCACCGGGCTCTGTTGACATAGCTGTGCAGGTTTCCCGTAACAACTTTTAAGGATTTAACATTTTGTGGTTGTGTTCAAAGTTGTTTCCGTGGGTCGCAAAAAGCTAAATTGGCATGACACGAGCAGAATTAAATGTAAAAGGATTTGAAAATAAAAAGCTTGGTATACGCTCAGTGCTCGGTTGACATTTCAGACATGTGTGTTTTTCTAAGAAATATTTGAAAAATAACAGGAATTTTGAATTAATATGAAAAGCGTATACTAAAATATGAAAATACTACATGACATGCCTCAAAATTGATATCCATCTTACCGCTATATTGTTTTATGTCCTGTGGAATTGAGAAGAAAGATAACACGTTCAACAGGAAAGTGAGCCTGTCAGGTAGCCAGTAGCCTTAATTCTTGCACAGAATCCAGCCTAGCTGTCGGGGTTTGTGCCCAACTTGAGTACATTTTGAACAGATTATGATAGGGACATGCGGTTTGGACCGTTGGTTTTCTTAGAGGATTATCTACACCAGCGATTCTCAACTGGAGGTTTTGATGGGGTCGCGGGTAAAATAAAATAATACTCCAGTCTGAACTTAAACGACTTAAACCAGGTATGTAGAATAATGAATTTACATTAGAAAAGAAAGTATGAAAATGTATTAACTCACTACTGTAAATCGCTCTGGATAAGATGAATGACACATTTAAATGTAAATGTTTTAATTTTTAATCTCTGAACAATTTTTCAATCACAGTATTTTCAATATAGAGCTATTAGCAGTGCTATATTTGGTAGATTTTTGTGGTCTCAAACCAGTGAGTTTATTAACATTCATCAAGAATATGGGCAATTTTATTATTGACAATGAAAGAGGTGGGAAGGTTGTTCCCTTGTCATATAATTGCTACATTTACTATCAATATAGCATAAAAAAAATAGTTTTCCAGATTGTATTTTGGCAAAAAAAAATTCTGATGTGAGTATTGGGTTATGACTGAGACAACCTGGTTAAATTGTAGTCCTGAGGCAAAACCAGTTGAGAACCACTGATCTACACAATGAACATATTATTTTACCCATTGGTCAAAATATCCATTTTTGATTGGACACCCTACAATGTGTGTTTCTGTATCGCAGGTGAGGTGTTCGACGGGGCCCCAGAGCTGCAGCTGGACTGCCTCGGCAGTGGTAACGACCGCAGCAGTGCAGAAATGAAGCATGAGGGCAACCTCCTCCCCCTGGAACCGCCCCACCATGCAGGGTTTTCCAGCCCCCCCCAGAAAGGGCCTTCCTCACTAGCTGAGAAGAGCAGCCCGCTGCCCATGGAGCCCAGCGACATCAAGGCCGACTCCGCCGGCGACATGCCTGCCAACACAGGTGCGCATGTTTTTGTATTTCAGATTGATTTAACCTTTATTTATCCAGAAAGTTCCATTGAGGTCAAGAGACCTATTTTGTGAGGGAGACCTGGCATCTGTGTGTTCAGTGATGTCATCAAACCAGTCAGACTGGTCCAAGTGTCAGGCTATTCCGTTGTTTATTTTCGACAAAGAGTCTCATCTTATATATTTTAGTGTTCATGCCTATATTTTCCCAGATAGTTCCATATAAACTCAGCAGAAAAAGAAATGTCCCTTTTTCAGGACCCTGTCTTTCAAAGATGATTCGTAAAAATCCAAATAACTTCACAGATTTCATTGTAAAGGGTTTAAACACTGTTTCCCATGCTTGTTCAATGAACCATAAACAATTAATGAACATGCACCTGTGGAACGGTCGTTAAGACACTAACAGCTTACAGATGGTAGGCAATTAAGGTCACAGTTATGAAAACTTAGGACACTAAAGAGGCCTTTCTACTGACTCTGAAAAACACCAAAAGAAAGATGCCCGGGGTCCCTGCTCATCTGCGTGAACGTGCTTTAGGCATGCTGCAAGGAGGCATGAGGACTGCAGATGTGGCCAGGGCAATAAATTGAAATGTCCGTACTGTGAGACGCCTAAGACAGCGCTACAGGGAGACACCTGCACAGGATCGGTACATCCGAACATCACACCTGCGGGACAGGTACAGGATGGCAACAACAACTGCCCGAGTTACACCAGGAACGCACAATCCCTCCATCAGACTGTCCGCAATAGGCTGAGAGAGGCTGGACTGAGGGCTTGTAGGCCTGTTGTAAGGCAGGTCCTCACCAGACATCACCGGCAACAACGTCGCCTATGGGCACAAACCTACCATCGCTGGACCAGACAGGACTGGCAAAAAGTGGTCTTCACTGATGAGTCGCGGTTTTGTCTCACCAGGGGTAATGGTCGGATTTGCGTTTATCGTCGAAGGAATGAGCATTACACCGAGGCCTGTACTCTGGAGCGGGATCGAGGTGGAGGGTCCGTCATGGTCTGGGGCGGTGTGTCACAGCATCATCGGACTGAGCTTGTTGTCATTGCAGGCAATCTCAACGCTGTGTGTTACAGGGAAGACATCCTCCTCCCTCATGTGGTACCCTTCCTGCAGGCTCATCCTGACATCACCCTCCAGCATGACAATGCCACCAGCCATACTGCTCGTTCTGTGCGTGATTTCCTGCAAGACAGGAATGTCAGTGTTCTGCCATGGCCAGCGAAGAGCACAGATCTCAATCCCATTGATCACGTCTGGGACCTGTTGGATCGGAGGGTGAGGGCTAGGGCCATTCCCCCCAGAAATGTCCGGGAACATGCAGGTGCCTTGGTAGAAGAGTGGGGTAACATCTCACATCAAGAACTGGCAAATCTGGTGCAGTCCATGAGGAGGAGATGCACTGCAGTACTTAATGCAGCTAGTGCCCCCCCCCCCTTTGTTCAGGGACACATTATTCAATTTATGTCAGTCACATGTCTGTGGAACTTGTTCAGTGTATGTCTGTTGTTGAATCTTGTTACTGTTTTCTCTGATATTTGCATATCATATATTGCCAGTACATACATTTTATATATTTCCACAGAGGGCAAGCCGGTGAAGAGGAAGAAGGGTCCAGCCCCCAAGATGCTGGGGAACGAGGTGTGCAGCGTGTGCGGGGACAAGGCTTCGGGCTTCCACTACAACGTGCTGAGCTGCGAGGGCTGCAAGGGCTTCTTCCGCCGCAGTGTCATAAAGAGCGCCCAGTACTCGTGCAAGAACAACGGCCGCTGTGAGATGGATATGTACATGCGCCGCAAGTGCCAGCAGTGCCGGCTGCGCAAATGCCGTGAGGCGGGCATGCTGGAGCAATGTGAGTTGTCTCTTTATGGTTGAGCTACAGTTCCCTGTGGCAGCCATCTTGTTTTTTTTATATACACCTTTATCTTCAAAAGTACCTGTGCTTTTTTGGACCTTTTCCTTAGATCTGTCGGGAAATGTAGGGGTTGTGCTAAAAATCTGTAAAAGATACACACATTTTAAATGTAGAGATACTGATTGGAGATGGCTTGGCAAGATCTCTAAAAAGCTGACGTACATAATTTAAATTGACCTCCCAAACTATGGGAGTATCTGTCTTTTTCCAACTTTTCATTACTGTGCTGATTGTGTTCCCGGCGTTCCCAGGTGTTCTCTCAGAGGAGCAGATCCGAGGGAAGAAGATGAAGAAGAACGAGGAAGAGAATGCGCGCACGTCTGCCGTGGTGACCCCCACCCTGGTGCCGGAGGTGGTCCCGCTGGCGCCCGAGCAGCTGGAGATGATCGAGAAGCTGGTGTCCATGCAGAAGCAGTGCAACAAGCGCTCGTTCATCGACCGGCCCAAAGTCACGGTGATTGTCTCTGAATGTCCCAACCCTACTAACATATATGCCATGTTTAGATATCTTAAACAGTTTGGATTTATTGACAGTTGCACTAATGTAAGGATGGGTATGAAATCTTCATCTTGATATGGAGGTGGAATACAACATTTCTGCATTGTGGAGGGGTTTTGTAAAAATTGTGCATGTTCAAAGACATGTTAGCCAAGAATACTGCACAAAATATTGTTACTGTTGAATTTTGGCCAAATGAACTGTTTGTCATCCAGATAATTTTTGGTAGTTTAGCAGCTCTGAGTACATGGTGAAATCTCTGCATTGCATTAGGTGTTTTTATTTTTTTATTGATGAATTGAATAATTTGTTCATTAATTAATCTATTGATGTCTTTGTCTCCATTTAATTTCTAGCCGTGGCCCCAGAGTCAGGACCCTCAGAACAGGGAGGTGAGACAGCAGCGCTTTGCCCACTTCACCGAGCTGGCCATCATGTCGGTCCAGGAGATAGTAGACTTTGCCAAGCAGCTGCCTGGCTTCCTGGAGCTCACCAGAGAGGACCAGATTGCCCTGCTGAAGACCTCAACTATTGAGGTGAGTCATCGTTTTCTCCTCACCGTTTACCTTCTTTCCCCTCATATTCTCATACAGGTTTGTTAAAGTGGTAACTACAGTAATAACAAATGCCGGCTTGATATTGTCTTTCGCCTATTTAAAAAAAAAAAAAAAAAAAACACTTATAGTCAAGACCACTGGGAGGGGGGGAATCATCTGGCTCTATATCATTAGGTATCATTATGTTGGTTTTCAGGAACACATGTCTCAATATGTCAAGTAGATTATCTACTTTGCAGGATGTCACTGAGATGTGCCTTGTTTTTCTGCAGATCATGCTGCTGGAGACATCGCGGCGATATAACCCTGCCATTGAGAGCATCACGTTCCTGAAGGACTTCAGTTATAACAAGGAGGATTTTGCCAAAGCAGGTACAGTATCATCTTTTGTTTGTCTGAGATGTTCATGATCCACATTTCAAGCTGCAATCAGTCAAAAACAAGCTACTCGCCTTCAACTCCCTCTTGTTCTGTTTCCGCACTCCAGGGGCTCCCAACCTTTTTTCCTCAGGGCCCCCTTTTTAACATAAATTATGTTGTTTTGAAGCACATTTCCTGCAATTCTATGTAGTTTAACAAGATTCATGACATCTTTTAGGTAGGCTATTTGATGATGATATTATTATTATTATTATTATTAATAATAATGGATAAGGAAAATTAAGTCTACCCGATTTCCCCAAATGTTATTCCGCTACCAAATGTTTTATTATTATAATTTATATGAACACTCAATATAATTATACATGTTCTCTTTTACAAAAAGTGAATAGATCAATTGAAAGCGACAGTCACACACATAAGATTACTTCAATTTCTTTGACTCTGACTTTAGAAGGTCGTAGCTCAGCTTCTGAATGTCATGGAGACAAACCAAAGATATCTCCATGTGCATCAGTCGTGTCTTCCTCTGACATTTTACATATATCATATATTTTTTTACCCCTCAAATCAAGGAAGGTCCTGCGCCCCCTCCAGGAAACTTTGGCGCAACCCCTAGGTTGGGAACCCCTGCCATACTCTGTAGAGATATTGACCTCTTACCTTTAACCCATATTTGTATCCATCTCGGTCTGTATTTCCCTCTCCCTCTCCTTCTCTCTCATCCCCCTCAGGGCTGCAGTTGGAGTTTATCAACCCCATCTTTGAGTTCTCCAAGGGCATGAACGACCTGCACCTGGACGAGGCGGAGTACGCTCTGCTCATCGCCATCAACATCTTCTCTGCAGGTCAGAGGTCAAGTGGTATGCTAGTGTGGAACAGAGCCCATATGCAAGGTCCCTTTATTACAAAGGTCTGGACATCGACGTAATCATTAGGGGATTCATTGACGTGGATATTCTGGGCCGATACTGATATTTAATATTGTCTTTGCAATATCGATTTCTAGTAATCATATGCGGAAGCTTCCAAAAAACAAACAATTTCATGAGAACAGCGCTGTTTTAAAGATTCTACAGGGTTTGCAGTGAAAATATGACCGGGGTCAGGAAATTAAGTGATACGGTGGCTGTAGATGTTTTGAAAAACGTCTTAATAAATAGAATGACAGTAAAAAAGTTAATGATATGCCTTCAGAAAGTATTCATACCCTTTGACCTATTTCAAATTTTGTTATAGCCTGAATTCAGAATGGACTGAATAGATTATTTTTCTCACCCATCTACACATAATACCCACATAATGACAAAGTGAAAACAAGTTTATTGAAATTGTTGCACATTTATTGAAAAATTAAAAACATTTACATAAGTATTCACACTCCTGAGTCAATATATGTTAGAATCACCTTCGGCAGCGATTACAGCTGTGAGTGTTTCTGGGTAAGTCTGTAAGAGCTTTGCACACCTGGATTGTACAATATTTGCACATTCTTTTTAAAATTATTCAACTCTGTCAAGTTGGTTGTTGATCATGGCTAGACAGCCATTTTCAAGTTTTGCCATAGATTTTCAAGCATATTTAAGTCAAAACTGTAACTAGGCCACTCAGGAATATTCAGTCATCTTGGTAAGCAACTCCAGTGTATATTTGGCCTTGTGTTTTAGGTTATTGTCCTGCTGAAAGGTGTATTTGTCATCCAGTGTCTGTTGGAAAGCAGACTGAACCAGGTTTCCTTCTAGGATTTTGCCTATGCTTAGCTCGGTTTCTTTTTATCCTAAAAAACTCCCTTGCCGATGACGAGCATACCCATAACATGATGCAGGCACCACCATGCTTGAAAATATGAAGAGTGGTACTCGGTTATGTGTTGTATTTGCCCCAAACATAACTCTTTGTATTCAGGATAAAAAGTTAATTTATTTGCCAAATTTGGTGCAGCTGGCTACCGGGTTAAGTGAGCAGTGGGTTAAGTGAGCAGTGTGTCAAGAAGCAGTGCGGCTTGGCAGGGTCGTGTTTCGGAGGACGCATGGCTCTCGACCTTCGCCTCTCCCGAGTCCGTACGGGAGTTGCAGCGATGGGACAAGACTAACTACCAATTTGGATATCGTGAAATTGGGGAGAAAAAGGGCTAGAAATATATATTTTTACGCTAAAATAAAACAAGACCCCATTGGCCTCATGGTGAATTCCCTGAGCGGTTTCCTTCCCTTCCGGCAACTGAGTTAAGAAGGTCGCCTGTATCTTTGTAGTGGCTGGGGATATTGCTACACCATCCAAAGTGTAATTAATAACTTCACCATGCTCAAAGGGATATTAAATGTCTGCTTTTTAATTTTTACCCATCTACCAATAGGTGCCCTTCTTTGTGGTTGAATCTGTGTTTGAAATTCACTGCTCGACTGAGGGACCTTACAGATAGTATCTGTATGTGTGTGGTACAGAGACGAGGTAGTCATTCAAAAATCATGTTAAACACCATGCAACTTATTATGTGAATTAAGCAAAAATGTTTTACTCCTGAACTTATTTAGGCTTGTCATAAAGGGGTTGAATACTTATTGACAAGACATTTCAGCTTTTCATTTTCAATTAATTTGTAAGAATTTTGAAAAACATAATTCCACGAAACATAAATCTAAATTGAAATCCATTTTAAATTCAGGCTGTAACACAACAAAATGTGGAAAAAGTAAAAGGGTGTGAATACCTTCTGAAGGCACTGCATGTGTTTGCTGAGGAATTCACTACGAATGTTTATTTTCCACTTTGATGGTGAACTTTCCGTGCCGCTACCATTCACTCCAAGTTATTTTCACTCGCCTCGCTGGTCCCTTTGTTTAGAATTCTTCCGCATTTATGCAAAGAGTTATGGGATATCAAAATATTAACGTCTTGATCTGGGTACTACAGAGACCTTGCCCATATGTAGGAAGTAACATTCAACAGATAAATGCATTCTATTGTATTGAGTATAAAACGTTAAGCTGTTTTTGTATGTTCCCCAGACCGGCCCAATGTGCAAGACCATGAACTGGTGGAGCGACTGCAGCAGCCGTACGTGGACGCACTACGTTCTTACATCATGATAAAGAGACCAAACGTGAGTGCCCTAGTTATATATGATTTAACTTGCACAAGCCGCCATGTGTAGGTTTTGAGGATGTTTCGGTTGTCACATACACACTTGAGTCCGCGTTGAGTTGAATTCCATTTTCAATTCCAGTCAGTACAGGAAATGTATTGAAATTCAGGTCATGGGTGGGAAAATCATAATTGAAAGTAAAAGGAAAATGTTAGGTTTAAAAATACAAAATGTAATGGTCCCCCAACCCTAAATGATGAGCGGGGTTAAATTAACCTCTCTCTTCCTTCTAGGATCACCTGATGTTTCCACGCATGCTCATGAAGCTGGTCAGCCTCCGCACCCTCAGCAGTGTCCACTCTGAGCAGGTCTTCGCCCTGCGCCTCCAGGACAAGAAGCTCCCGCCGCTGCTCTCTGAAATCTGGGATGTCCACGAGTGACTCCGCCGACGCCCTCGCGGAACTCTGCCGCGCTTTGCAAACCTGCGTACTGGGATGGACAGAAACATTAGGGCCGTCTTTCGAGTGTCGAAAAAAAGACTTGAGAATGAAGTGAAGCCTCCCAGGCTACCCAAACACGGCGGATCAAACCTACAGATTGGTTGCCAGATTGGAGGAACTTTTTCATTTTTTTCTATATCTTCTGTGCAGTTTGGCAGGATAGTGATGGCCCTCTGTCCTGCAGACTGGGACACTAATCTCATGGGGGATGTTGGGGCATAGAAATGGAATATAATTGGTAATTCTATTTCTATGGGTTGAGGATTGTGCATACCTGGTTTCTCTCCCTCGCCCATTCCGTTGTCTTAAAGGTGAGACGGGCTTGTGGTGAGATTGTGCTGCCATGGTCAGTTTGGCTCAGACTTGCTAGCCAGTGTTGACCATTAAATCTATTGATATCTGTTGATAGTCAGTCTCGTGATAGGCCTATCTATAACGACAATTGCCATGAAGCTTCGAGAAGGTTTTGGCAATGGCACCCTCCTCTCAGATCCACATCATGGATGATAACCCCATAGTGAAAATTAACAGAAAAATACATGTTATAGCCCTGTGTTGCAATGGGATAGGATACAGAGGTATCCTAACTGCTGCCCAATGTTAAGAAATGTGTCTTATTGGTGTCCACTGTCCAGATGTATGTTAGAATGGTAGGTCACCTGCTTGATATTGTTGCGATAGAGCAGTTTAGTAGTCAGCCATTTTATTTGTTCTCCTCTCGGGGAAGTAATAGGAAAGCAATTCTGAATTGTTTAAGGTAAAGTGATTGGAAGTGTTGGTATAGAGATGCGTAGTCCACCACTTTCAAGCGCAGGGCCCCCACCAACCATTTGTAAATGCACTCAAACATTGATTTACATGTACAAAGTATATATTAAGATGACAAAATATATATATATAGTATGCCCACAAGTGAAGACATCCATACAAAACGACTGTACAATCAACACTCACTAACGCACAAGCAAGCATTTTTTTTTTTTAAGCATCACTGGATATATGACAGACAAGCTGAGCTCTTCTACACTGGAACAACTTCAACGCTACACTAGGGAGTAGTAAGCTTAGGCCCGGGATGGGCAACTTTGATGAGGGTGGAGGCACAGAAAAACAGAACTCATCATGCAGTGGCTCGTGGGTCTGCGTACCCACAATCCCCCCCCCCCCCAATTTGCACCTAGTGTATTCTATTATTCTAACTCTCAACAGTAAGTTGAGACCCCGACTGAAACTAGTCCGTGGGCCTACCAGTTGCCCATCCCTGGTCTAGTCATATGTACTGTCCCCCCCTCCCCCAAATCAGCATGATTCCAGATATCTGAGTGGCATCTTCATCTAAACGTCTAAAATGTGCTTTGCATCCCACAATCGTTGGAATAGCAAAATAAGTAAAATTGCGCTCCTTGTGCGGGCACTGCAGTACTTCAACGGTAACATTTCTGGGTTACACTTTAACAACTTTCATGAATAAACCATTGTAAATGTTTATAACTGCTTATATACATCTATGAATGTTTACAAATAATAATAATGAAATACTCAATAGTATTACACTATTTATAAATGGTTTAATGTTTATTTGTGAATGTTATAATAGTATTACCCATTTCTGATTAGTAATGATAAGGCCATTAAGATTTCACTCGACTAAGCTCTGTTCATCTTTTTTTCATGATGCTGTTTCTATCACAATCCTTTGTATGATGATGACTTCGCTAATGTGGCACTTTTATTAAACAAACGTTCAGAAGGAATTAGAGAAGGAAAGTGCTTTTTTTATTTCTGATTGACAGACAGTTTTGTCCATTCCTGACCCCACTTTACAACTCAAATCAGTGTGAAATAGAGAGGAGAGTTGAGGACTCTTCAAGACAAAATGGGGAGATTATCATAACAGTTGCACAATATGTCAAAGTAGCAGAGACAAGGGAGTACGCTATATGGAACAATTACTAGATGGAGCTTTCAGTTAAGAGAAGAAAAGCAATGCAATTATGTAACAAATACGATCATGTGTAATATTAGGGTTGGCGGTCTCCTATTTGTAGTTCGATGTCAACCATCAGGTTATTATGGCTATTTGTTTTATTTAGTTGGGTTGATATTGAGACTGTGATTGTCTTTGATGGAGCTGACTCAACCTGAATATGGTTCTTCTACACTATTCAAAGGGTTTGCTCTTCCCTGGGCATGCGTGTGTGGAGCCATCTATTTTCAATTACTCTTGAGACCCAAATGGCTAAACTATACAATCCCAGTTTTTTTCTATTTTTCCCTTCAATATGTAACTCATACCAGCGAATGATTGTCTGCATTAAAATTACATTCTTTCAGTATTTTCAATATGAATAGAAAACTAAGCATTAATACAAGGTATGCGATTAATGGTATGAGGTCTTAGGTCTAAATGATGTTTTCAGTTGTTTGGAAAACACAATGTTCCTTGAAATGATTGTTAATACTGTAGGTAACTGAAAGTTGATTGTAACATTCTGGTGTGCAGAACTCATTTAATTCCCTTCTCTACATCTTAAAGGGTGAAACTGTAAACAGTATTTACATAGAAATGCAAACTTATTTGATTATTTTTTCAAACACTTTAAGACCTTGTATATTCTGCTTTATATGTATAAATTAAAACCTGACAAAAATATTGTAGCCTATTGCCAGATTATATATTTGTGTCCGAACTGAAACAAAACCACTCATTTTCCCGATTTGTTTTATTACAATTTCAAAGTGATTTGAGTTAAGCTTATACAACATCAATAAATGGTGTAATTCTCTCCTAGTTTTTTTCAATATGCTGCTTTTTTATTTGTATTTTTTTATTTCAACACTAGTTAAATGTATCATGGCCAGTAAACAGGTATTGGGAATTTGTTTACCCACACTTATTTGTTGGGTGTTCTGTGGTCAAATAGCCACAGAACTGTGGACTGCTCTATTATTTAATTTTTATCAGAAGAGCTTGTAAAATACAGAATGAATTTGGGAAAGTTGGAAACGCTACCTTGGCATTTTACTGAATTGACAAGTATTTACTGTATTACACAGCGGGCTTCATGCAATTATAGTTCTAGTCCTTTCGGGGTCTATTATTTTCTTGTCATTTAAATTATATACTTAGTGACAGCTCCCAAATATACTGAACAAAAATATAAATGCAGCATGTAAAGTGTTGCTCCCATGTTTCATGAGGTGAAATAAACAATCCCAGAAATGTTCCATAAGCACAAAAAGCTTATTTAGCTCATGTTGTGCACAAATTTGTTTTCATCCCTGTTATTGACCATTTCTCCTTTGCCAAGATAATCCATCCACCTGACCGGTGTAGCATATCAAGAAGCTGATTAAATAGCATGATCATTACACAGGTGCACCTTGTGCTGGGGACAAAAGGCCACTAAAATGTGCAGTTTTGTCACAACACAATGCCACAGATGTCTCAAGTTTTGAGGGAGCGTGCAATTGGCATGCTGACTGCAGGAATGTCCACCAGAACTGAATGTTAATTTCTCTACCATAAGCTGCCTCCAACGTCATTTTAGAGAATTTGGCAGTAGTCCAACCAGCCTCACAACCGCAGTCCACGTGTAACCATGCCATCCCAGGACCTCCACATCCGGCTTCTTCACCTGTGGGATCGTCTGAGACTAGCCGCCCGGACCGCTGATGAAACTGGAGTATTTCTCTCTATAATAAAGACCTTTCGTGGGGGAAGAAAAGGAGGACATAGGCCCAGTGGGTGGGCCTATGCCCTCCCAGGCTGCGACCCTGCCCAGTCATATGAAATCCATAGATTAGGGCCTAATCAATTTATTTCAATCGACTGATTTCCTTATATGAACTGTAACTCAGTAAAATCTTAGAAATTGTTGCATGTTGCGTTTATATTTTTGTTCAGTATATATTGTAACGATGACTAAAGGTACACTAAGCAAGTTTTAGTTGCTAATGAATTCAGTGTTGACTATGTTTTCTCCTTAAACTATACAATCCTTAGAATTTCTTGACAATATTTCTGGCCATTTAGCGGACCCTCTTATTGCATGAATCTGAAACCACTGTGAAATTAGCCACATTAAGCTTACCAGTCAAGCCACTATGTGTATTGGACATTCATATTGCACTGTACAGCCTTACCTATGGATTGTGGATCAATTAAATGGGGTATCAGTTTACTCAGTGACACCCACAGAACACAACTGTGAAGGATTACACAAATATTAGTGTCGTAGCTCATATTGCGGGACTTTGACTGTGGGAAATCACCTCCCCTGTCAGCCTATTGTGAGTATTGACATTCATATTGTACTGTACAAGTGATTTCCCACAGTCAATGTCCTTCAATAAGAGCTACACCACTAATATCTGTGACCCTGGGTGTCACTGAGTAGACTGATACCCCATTTCATTGATCCACAATCCATAAGTAAGGCTGTACAGTGCAATATAAATATGCACAGTAGGCTGACTAAGCCCACAGTCTAAGTCCTACAATAAGAGCTATGATGCTAATATTTGTGTAAACTATTCATAGTTGTTCTGTGGATGTCACTGAGTAGACTGATACCCCATTTCATTGACCACAAGCCACAGGTAAGGCTTTACAGTGAAATAGGTATGCCACCAATGCAATTCTGAAGTCTTATACATCCAAAGTGCGATTTCAACTGATTGTTAAATGTATATAACATTCCCACATTGTTTAACATTAAATAGTCCAAATATGACATGATTCCACTATTTGTATCCGTTTGCATCACTTTCAATTAGGGACTTTTATTTTGAAGACGAACCGCAAATTCCACTATTGTGGCTAGCTTCACATAGGTCTCACAACGGTACAGTCTGCCCCCACCCGCGGAACTCCAGTCCCTGCAGATGATCTGGAGGAAATGTAATGAAGACAGGTTTTAAGCCAATAATCATACGTTAGCAAGCAACTAGCTAGCATTTCACAGGTAAAAATTAGAACGTGTGGATTTAAAGCACACATTGAAGAGCTGCTGAATCACCATCTCTGGAAAATGGATCCAGGATACTAATTACATCTCGCTATTTGAAATACGTGTCAATTCATCTCCTCACTGGCTTTCTTTATACCACCAGCAACATACCAGGCCGACGACGACAGCTAGCTAGCGGGTATTGCTAGCCACCTAGCTAACATACTGCTAGCTACTGGTAAGATGTTCTTGCATTTTCAATTCGTATCTTTCTTGTAGCTAATTTCACAACTATCACAAGTGTGACAATGTCAGAGTACAGCTCGATCAAATATATTATAATGTTACTTGCCATGGTAAACAAACTTAAAGATAGATAGCCAGCTACTTATGATAGCTAGTAAGTTAGCTAATGCACTCGTGACGTACGTATCAGTGATGGAGTTGGTTTGCTCTGTGTCCTAGAGGATGCTGATTATTTATAGATGGTAACAATCAGCTAAATACTGGAACAACAATTAAATGCAGGTCGTTGTAGATACAATATCCACGTCCTTGTTGAAATTGTAATTAAACATGGGACTTTGGAGGTAGCTTTGCCGTTTCACATAATTAAGTCACCTTCACCACTGTTTCGTCATTATTCCGTCAAGACAACGCGAGGTAGTATCATACCTCAACTCTATCTAGCCAGCAAACCAGGCTATGTAGCTAGCCGAGAAGGGTGCCATTGCGGCCCGTAGTTTGGGGCGTTCCGAACCCCTCTTTATACTTAATATGCCATTTAGCAGACGCTTTTATCCAAAGCGACTTACAGTCATGTGTGGATAAATTTTTACGTCAAGACAACGCGAGGTAGTATCATACCTCAACTCTATCTAGCCAGCAAACCAGGCTATGTAGCTAGCCGAGAAGGGTGCCATTGCGGCCCGCAGTTCGGGGCGTTCCGAACCCCTCTTTATACTTAATATGCCATTTAGCAGACGCTTTTATCCAAAGCGACTTACAGTCATGTGTGCATAAATTTTTACGTATGGGTGGTCCCGGGGTTGAACCCACTACCCTGGCATTACAAGCGCCATGCTCTACCAATTGAGCTACAGAGGACCACAATACTTCTATTGGTCCATTTTTAAGTTAGGACTCTGGTACAAAGTCGGGAGCCGGGGGCGCTCCAGTACAGTAGGGGGCGGTAATGCACCATAACATTGGATGCCAACTGCTTGTAAACCCCACAGAAGAAGTGACGGGCAACAACCTGTAGCTAGTGATGGGGAAACTAAGCTTCCTGAAGCATTGAGGTTTTCCACGCAATTCTGACGAAAATAGGTTCATTACTCGAGGCTTTGACCAACACAGTTACTATTGGCACCTGCTGGTCAAAATAATTTAGAGCAGGCAAATTATTATACATGAAGTCTTACATCCCGTAGCGCGTGCGCAACATAGCGTTTTTGTCTTCTACCAAACCACTACCAAACTAATACCAAACCAATCAGGTGGTTGTTCAACGAAACGAAGCTTCGGACGTCATTGATCACATGCTTCTGATAAATTGATACAGGCATCGGCACACTGCTTTGAAGTACACTGCTTAGCGATTTAATCGCGTGCCTCAGAGCTCCGGTATCAAACATAGCATCACTAGGTAGACAGTGTCCTTCGCCCCCGCCTATCGGGCACTGCTTTCCCGCAGTTCTGTTAACGATGGCGAGGGCAGGTGTTCGGCAGGCGGGAGCAAAGCACACTGTGCTAGCTAGCTAGGACTCCAGTACACAACAGGCAGGATAGGTAGCTAGCTATCACACCGGTAGACTGTACTTCGCTCCCGCCTGTCGGGCACTGTTTTCCCGCAGTTCTGTTAACGTAGGTGAGGGCAGGTTAGTGTAGGACACTGGGTGCTAGCTAGCTGGCGGGATAGGTAGCTAACTAGCTACAACTTTTATTTCCCTTTTGACCCACATTTTAATCGCATAGACAATCAGAGGAAATCCAGAATATCAAAAGTGTCACTCAAGCATGAAGATGGCGTGCTTGGGGGGGGGGCGTTCATGCAGGCCGCAATCACACACTGAGCTAGCCTGCTTCTAGCTATACACAACGTGGATGCTATGCAGAGGTTGCTCCCCCTCACCCATTGAGGGACAACGTTTCTGATGTCCTGCTTTCTCTGAGTTAAGTAAGCCAGGTAAAGGCTACCTTGGAACTTGGGGTCAAGGGCGTTTTGACCCATTGTCACCCATGCAGAAGAGTTTTGCACTGTCTCGCTGCAGTTGCACGTCAGGCAAATTATGATGACATTGCAAGAATGGGAGAGAATCTCAAGCCTATAGCTTAAATACTTGCGTGAGTACCAATCAAGCAGTTTTGCTTGTACTAGTCAGTGTCGTCTTCATTTGATAGAAAGCATAACACCTAGGCAGAAATGATCTATTATATCAGGTTTATGTCTGAATGCTGACACACTAGCCACAACATCAAGATCCGTCCCTTTAGGCAGCCCAAGAGAAATGTGAAGAAATAGCCACATTTGTTTATTTACTATGAGACCTTGGCCAGCCAGCAGGTGTGATGGAGTCATTTTCATGTTTTGAAACACCATCTTCCAATTAATCGTGAAAATGCAGTATTTTAAACTGCAGTATTTCAGAATATTCCTGACTGTACAGCACTTTTGTGTACCTATGTTTAATGTTTATAGGAGTCTTTCTGCAGTTTTAGTTTTGCTCGCAGCAAAACTAACAAGACATTGTCTTGTACAATAATTGGACAATCTGGCTATTTAAAAATGTGAGGCCACTGCAATAGGCTACATCCTTTCCATATTGGTTGCAATTCAGTGTTACTGGTAAGAGTTGGTTTGCATGTTGTGTGAATCATATCTCCCCTCAATGCTTACATAACCAGTCAGTGTCGCCTGCAGAGTAGACCACTCTGACCAGATTCAACTGTTGCCTTAACCTGTGCCATTATTAGCCTGTGAAGATGATTCGATTTGCGGGGGCCTGCTTTCTCTCACATGGCTCAGTCATTACGCTAGCCTTCTCTGATTTCCTGCTCTCAGATAAAGTAAGGCTTTGATTGCTCGACCCAGAGCTCACCTCTTGTCAGATGAGGGAGCTGAGAGGTTTACAGTGTATCTTGTATTTTGCCAGTGTTGCTGTTTCATTGGTAAACTTTGACCAGGAGCGCTAGCTCTGTTACCACTACCCTAAAATTTGTATTTTCAATAACCCTATTTCAGTATTATGTCACAGTGTTAAAAATGTGTTGTCATTAATGTGGCATAATGAAGGTGGCAGTTACAAATGTTTTGTTATATATTGGACAGAAATGACCTGCTTAGCTAGGCCCAACTGTAATCATAAAACAGTAAATTGCCCAACCAAAAAGGAAATTGCTTAATCAGTTTGGCTATGTGGCATTTCAAACAGTATTTGCAAGTGATTGGGGAAAAAATCGATAGTTACATATCGCAATATTATTTTGGACTAATTTATATTGATACTTTGACTTCCAAGTATCGATTTTATTTTGATATACACTGAACAAAAATCTAAATGCAACATAGAAAGTGTTGGTCTCATGTTTCATGAGCTGAAATAAAGATCCCTGAAATGTTCCATATGCACAAAGAACATATTTCTCTTAAATGTAATGCACAAATTTGTTTACATCCCTGTTAGTGAGCATTTCTCATTTGCCAAGATAATCCATCCACCTGACAGGTGTGGCATATCAAGAAGCTGATTAAACAATATGATCATTACACAGGTGCACCTTGTGCTGGGGACAATAAAAGGCCACTCTAAAATGTGTGGTTTTGTCACACATCACAATGCCACATATACCTCAAGTTTTGAGGGAGCGTGCAATTGGCATTCTGACTGCCGGAATGTTCACCAGAGCTGTTGCCAGAGAATTGAATGTTCATTTCTCTACCATAAGCCGCCTTCAACGTCATTTTAGATAATTTGGCAGTATGTCCAACCAGCCTCACAACCGCAGACCACGTGTAATTACGCCAGCCCAGGACCTCCACATCCGGCTTCTTCACCTGCAGGATAATCTGAGGGGGGAGTGCTGAGGATTATTTCTGTCTGTAATGAACCCCTTTTGTGAGGAAAAACTCATTATGATTGGCTGGGTCTGGCTCCCCAGAGGGGCTGCCTGGCTCACAAGTGGGTGGGGCTATGCCCTCCCAGGCCCATCCATGGCTGCGACCCTGCCCAGTCATATGAAATCCATAGATTAGAGCCTAATGAATTTATTTCAATTGACTGATTTCCTTATAGGAACTGTAACTCAGTAAAGTCTTAGACATTGTTCCATGTTGCGTTTATTTTTGTTCAGTGTGTGTGTGTGTGTGTGTGTGTGTATATATATATATATATATGTATATATGTGTATATATATGTATATATGTATATATGTATATATATATATATATATATATATATTTATTTATTTATTTATTTGCTAGGGAGCGTTAGCTAGCACTAGTCGGCTGTACCTGCTCCAAAACTATTTTTCATCTTATAGCTTGTTATTCATGTTCTTTTTAAATGGTTAGCCAACATGTTTTCATGACTGATCAAAACTCATTTTGTCATGCTCTCTCTGCAGCAGACATACACTACATGACCAAAAGTATGTGGACACCTGCTCGTCAAACATCTTATTCCAAAATCATGGGCACTGATATGGAGTTGGTCCCCCCTTTGCTGCTATAACAGCCTCCACTCTTCTGGGAAGGCTTTCCACTAAATGTAAAATGTAAATGTAAATGTTGGAACATTGCTGCGGGGACTTGCTTCCATTCAGCCACAAGAGCAGTAGTGAGGTCGGACACTGATGTTGGACGATTAGGTAAGGCTAGCAGTCGGCGTTCCAATTCACCCCAAAGGTGTTCGATGGAGTTGAGGTCATGGCTCTGTGCAGGCCAGTCAAGTTCTTCCACACCTATCTCGACAAACCATTTCTGTATGGACCTCGCTTTGTGCACAGGGGCATTGTCATGCTGAAACAGGAAAGTGCTTCCCCAAACTGTTGCCACAAAGTTGGAAGCACAGAATCGTCTAGAATGTCATTGTATGCTGTAGCATTAAGATTTCCCTTCACTGGAACTAAGGAGCCTAGCCTGAACCATGAAAAACCGCCCCAGACCATTATTCTTCTTTCACCAAACTTTACAGATGGTACTATGCATTGGGGCAGGTAGCATTCTCCTGGCATCCGCCAAACCCAGATTTGTTTGTCGCACTGCCAAATTGTGAAGTGTTATTCATCACTCCAGAGAACGCGTTTCCACTACTCCAGACTCCGATGGCAGTGAGCTTTACACCACTCCAACCGACGCTTGGGATTGCACATGGTGATCTTAGGCTTGTGTGCGGCTGCTCGGCCATGGAAACCCATTTCATGAAGCTCCCGACGAACAGTTCTTGTGCTGACGTTGCTTCCAGAGGCAGTTTGGAACTCTGTAGTGAGTGTTGCAACCAAGGACAGACGAGTTTTACGCGCTTCAGCACTCGGCGGTCCCGTTCTGTGAGCTTGTGTGGCCTACCACTTCGCGACTGAGCCGTTGTTGCTCCTAGACCTTTCCACTTCACAATAACAGCACTTACAGTTGACCGGGGCAGCTCTAGCAGGGCAGAAATTTGACCTGACTTGTTGGAAAGGTGGCATCCTATGACGGTGCCACGTTGAATGTCACTGAGCTCTTCAGTAAGGCCATTCTACTGCCAATGTTTGTGTATGGAGATTGCATGGCTGTGTGCTCAATTTTATACACTTGTCAGCAACGGGTGTGGTTGAAATAGCCGAATCCACTAATTTGAACAGGTGTCCACATACTTTTGTATATATAGTGTATATTGAGCAATACATTGGCAGTATCGAATCGCAATACATCTAGAATCGCAATACATCTCTTATCGGCACCTAAGTATTGTGGTAATATTGTATCGTGAGGTCCCTGGCAATTCCCAGCCCTAGTTTTTGCCCATAGATTCCATCTCAGCCTCATGACATCTTATTCATTAGAGTTGAATCCAATTGGCGGAAGGCAGCCTAATGGTAGCTTGTTTCTTGGACAGGTTTGAATTATTTTGTAATTGTTGTTCAGGCCCCTGAGGCATTGAAATTCAGCAGCTGAATAACACACAATGAGTATTTTGCAGTCTGTTGTGTGCTGCAGGCTGTTTCAGTCATAGCCACTCAAAATGGCACACCATCAGCAAATGAATGGCACGTACAGCCTGTATTTCATGTCTCCATCTCCGGGCACACATACTATCCAGACGGTCTGGTGCTTTCACTGCGTTCTGCGTGGCTATTTCTTTTTGCGGAGGACTTAGGCCTAGTAGGCTAATATTTGAGGATGCCTTGACCCATCAGCTCAAACACAACCATCTTTAACAGATAGGCTACTGGTAAGCTGATCTGGTTGTGGAGTGTTTGTCTTTCTGGGTGGAGTTTCAAATGCACCACTTGCAAATGTATCTAGTTTCTAGTGCAGAATGCACTGACTGAGTAGTCCAGATGTAGGCGCTGGACTACTTTGTTAAATGATCACGTGGTCTGGCTCTAGATGTAGCCTAAGCCGAGTTTCTGAATTGTAGATACTAGGTGGAGCCAACATTTTATCACCATTAAGAAGGCTACTGGGAACAAGATACAAGCGTGCACAGTTTTTACATGGCCACATAGATTTGTTATTTGCTGCCACTTCACTGCTGAGGTCCCTAGTGCATTAGCGCCCACACATTTGTAAGTGAATTATGCTACTCCGAGAAGGAAGGTAAACAAACCAATGAAGAAGGCTCAGGCAATATTTCCTTTGTGTTAATGATAGAAGAAGAAAAAGATAGACCTACATACATGCAGTGGCACCTTATATTAAGATTCTAGACCGTTATAGGCCTAGTTGCTTTGTTGACCATTCATAGTAGTAAGCCTAGTGTGCTTTGTTTGACAACTGAGAATAACCTTCCATGGACGTTTGTACCAGCCTTTGACGTCTGCATAATATTGTAAGGGCATGACCTGAAGTTGAGCACACAATTAAGCTTTATCCACATCCGAGGCCTGTGGACAGGTAATTAGGCTTTATTGTGAAAGGAGCAACTAAACAAATGAGCCACAGGCGTCATTGAGGAAATTGAATGAACTAGAGCTGCTGTAATCAAACATTTGACTACCTTTCAGTGAAAGGCCAGTTATGTACAGATTCTGCCAGAGAAACTCTCAACAGGATTCATGCCTATTTTAGATCACAGCCTCACTTTTTATGAACCAATTCATATTATTCTTTGAGTTTACTCGAGGTACTTGTCCTCCTCCCGTTCTGTGCTAAGTTTGTTTGCCTGTCAGGTTTTTTGTTCAGGCTCGCCATTTGGTCAGGCCTAGTCCAGAGCTGTATATAGGCTACAATCTTCCTGGTTTTTGCTTTGTAGCTGTCATGGTTAATTTCCTAATTTGACATCATCATATTTTGGAAAACGACCCATTAGCCTAGATAATAAAACTTTTGGTGCCACTGATAACATGGTGCCCTGCCCACTAACATTCTCTGATTTTAAGAATAGCCGACACACAGCTGAGCAAGAAGAAAGCAGGGTTGGGTTGCTATGACGACTATGATGAATGTTATTACCTCAGGGCCGATGCTATGGCTGTAGGCGGAATAAAAGATGATCGACTGGGAAGCAAGCAGGTCACATGACCAGTTGAGTGAGGATGTTAGACTTCCATTCTCTTCTATCTTTCTAGAGATTTTTCTTTCAGATCCAGCATGCTTTGCACACACTCAGTAGGCTAATATTTCCTCTATGAATTACGCCTTAAGCCTAGTTTATACCCTATGTACAGACGCATGAAAGAACTACAAGTAGCTACGCAAAATGGTGTGCGTAGCAAACCTACAGACGTGCAGCCCCACAATTCATAATTTGAAACAAGAACGCAGGCTCTCCATTTTGCGTACTGTTTTTGTGTTGCGTACGTATGGTATAAACCAGCTTTAATTGTTTTAGATGGGAAAGCAAGACTGCTATCAAAGATGTGTGGATGAGTGTGTCATAGACCTTATTCTCACTAGGTATCCAAACGCTTTTTATATCTCATGCCGACATTCACCAGTAAAATTTACCAACATGTTTAGACAGTGATTTTGAAGAGAAAGCTTAGGCCTAAAACAATGTTGTTTAGGGTGGGCAATGCCTTCAGAAAGTATTCACACCGCTTGACTTTTTCCACATTTTGTTGTGTCACAGTGACAGATTTTTTTGTCACTGGCCTACACACAATACCCCATAATGTCAAAGTGGAATTATGTTTGTCGGAATTTTTACAAATTAATAAAAAATGAAAGCTGAAATGCCAATAAGTATTCAACACCTTTGGTATGGCAAGCCTAAATAAGTTAAGGAGTAAAAATGTGCTTAACAAGTCACATAATAAGTTGCATGGACGCACTCTGTTTACAATAATAGTGTTTAACATGATTTTTGAATGACTACATCATCTCTGTACCCCATACAATTATCTGTAAGTTCTCTCAGTTGAGCAGTGAATTTCAAACCCAGATTCAACCACAAAGACCAGGAAGGTTTTCCAATGCCTCGCAAAGAAGGGCTCCTATTGGTAGATGGGTAAAAAAAAAAAAAAGCAGACAATGAATATCCCTTTGAGCATGGTGAAACTATTAATTACACTTTGTAACACCCAGTCACTACAAAGATACAGGCGTCCTTCCTAACTCAGTTGCCAGAGAGGAAGGAAACCGCTCAGGGATTTCACAATGAGGCCAATGGTGACTTTAAAACAGTTGGAGTTTAATGGCTGTGTAGGAGAACACTGAGGATGGATCAACAACACTGTAGTTACTCCACAATACTAACTTAAATGACAGAGTGAAAAGAAGGAAGCTTGTACAGAACAAACATTTGGCAAAACATGCATCCTGTTTGCAATAAGGCACTAAAGTAAAACTGCAAAACAATTGTCAAAGAAATGAACTTTATGTCCTCAATACAAAGTGTTATGTTTGGGGCAAATCCAACAACACATCATTGAGTACCACACTTCATATTTTCAAACATGGTGGTGGATGCATCATGTAATGGGTATGCTTGTCATCGGCAAGGACTAGATTTTTTTTTTTTTGATAAAAAGAAACGGAATAGAGCTAAGCACATGCAAAATCCTTGAGGGAAAACCTGGTTTAGTCTGCTTTCCAACAGACACTGGGAGATGAATTTACTATGTAGCTTTATTGTTTTAGTTAGAACAATTCTGATGAAAAGGAGGTCCGCGCTCTCTGATTTGCTCAAAGTCAAGTTGTCGGCTACCGACTGGCAGGCGATTCTACATGTAGAAATGTCCGGTTTGTCGGTACCAGGCCGGTACGCAGCAGGCGGTGTCTTTTGTTCTAGCAAGAGAAGAAACGGCCTCTTACTGTGCTCTGTAGGTCTACCTACCGGCAGTCCGTTTTCTCAGTGTATCTGACCTCTTTGTTATTGAGTATTTTTTACCAGAAAATATTTGAAATACTTTGGTGCATCTTCAGTTGAGCCACTAGTTCACCTTCTGGTGAGACGAGAATAGTAATTGGGAATTTAATGTAGGCTTTCTAAAACATTACAGGAAAAACACTAGAGCTGGGAATTGCCAGGGACCTCACGATACAATATTATCACGATACTTAGGTGCTGATACTATATGGATTGCGATTCTTATGATTTTCACGATTCTATATGTATTGTGATTCGATACTGTGATTTTATTGCGATTCGATGTTCCAAACATATTGCTCACAATATGTCTGCTGCAGAGGGACGAGAGAGCCATGAGAAAACTAGTTTTGATCTGTCATGGTGGAAATAAAAGTGCTGAAAACAAATTGGCTCCCTATTTAAAAAGAATATGGAGAACAAGCTATGAAGGACAAATACTGAAGTTGAATATATAATAATACAGAGCAGTGATAAGTGTCCACTTTGAGAGAGCACACTACTAGATGTGGATGGGTTGTCTGTCAAATAGGCTATAGGCTATATTTTACCTTTGTGTTTGTATTGTCTCCTGCTCTCCAATTACTCCTCTGACGGGTGCCGTAGCACTGGTTGTAGACTACAATCCTTGATTCCACATGTCAGACACCTCCATTAAGTCGCTTCAGTCTCTTTTAGTATGTTAAAATCTGTCCTGTAGCCTAAACGGTACTTGGAGACATAATTTGCTATGTCAGTCCAGCTATCAATCTCAAATCTCTGTCCACAGGTTGATTTGTGAGATATTTTGACACTTAGCAAAAACTGCTTTTCGAGCAGAAGTGTCTGCTCTAATCACTGAATCATGCCTTCATTTCCACCCCATTGCCAACGAGGCAGATTTATAGTTTTGCTGGGTCGAGAGCGGCGAGAGACTTGCAGCCCAATCGATTCTCCACAAACAGTACCTAATCAGAGTATTTCATTATATGATAGTAGTATTCATCTTATCAAAATGTGTTGTATTGGAAGAGGAGTACTAGGTGTTTGAATGTGGCACAATGAGACCTATAGCCTATGATGCACAATAAACTCACTGGTCCATTTCCTGGTTATGTTGAATTGCAACGTGTATTTTGAATTCCAACATCTTAGTCATGGGTTGGTGAAGTTGTAAAGGTGGATGTGGAGAAAGCTTATTTCCACATTTCATATCCCCTGTCCTTTGGGCTACATCTCCATAAATCCTTAGTTGGATTACTTCTCATGTTCTCAAACACTTGAGTTTGCAGTCCTCACTACAGATTATTTGACAGATCTGATCTGTCTTCTGTGAGATAATGCAGTACTATAGCTCAGAAAATGCCCTCTCTCTAGGGTTAGATAAGTACCTCATCAGATGGGCTTATAATTCAACATCGGCACAGTTTTTCTGGGAATATCAGATACCTGTCAGGCATACCAGAATGCCACAGGCCTTGCAAGCATTACTTTGTGGTGTCATGAATTAATGAATTTAGCTCCCTTAAAGTAACTGTCCAGTGTTCTATGAAATGTACAATATGTTTGTTTAGGAAAAACATTCCCTATTCCCTCAACCCTTGCTCTCTTTACGTGACACATGTATGCATCGCACAAAGACCTATTCACACGGGACTAGGATTACTAGAGAACGTTGGTTATATAATTATTACTACAGAATGTCCGTTATTCCAGAGGACGATTCGGATGGGATTAGTTTTTTTCAAACCTCTGTAATTCTTATATATATTTTTTCAATAAATTGACAGTTATGACGGAAGCCTGGAGGTTTTTATTCTAGGCGTGAAAATACAGAATTACAATATAGGTCCAGGTGATGGGGCCACACTGATACCTCAAGCTTGGTTCCAAAGTTTCTAAACCATACCAAACCGTCTTTGGTATAGTGTCGCCATAATATTTGAATTGAGGAAGTGTGATCATAATCATTAGGATATTTTAGCGATCCGCAGTAGGTCCTAAATGCCCCCCAACCTTCAGATGTGAGCTAAACAGTGCAATTGCACTTGAGATTCATTTTAAAGCTATGGATGAGAAAGTTAACCAGTGCTTCATTTGAGCCGGATCCTACCGGAACAGGATGCGGCACCTCTCCTTTTTGGACTGTTTTGTCATGAACCTATTTGGCCGGATCCGGTACCTCTCCTGGCATGAAAAATTATTTTCACTTTTTGCAATGTAAAAATTATAATAAAAGCAATCCAAGTTAATTTGAGTTGCCTCTTCGTTAATTCTCCTGACCCTACAAAAAAAGTAATGTGAAAAAGTTGATTTTCAGCCGGGGCCTAATATTCTAAGAATTGATTTGGGTTGGGCCGGCCCAGGTTTATGGTTTGCGCAACATTGTAACCTATGTTTGAGACCAACGCATGGCCGTGGCTGTGTGAGAAGCGCGCCAGTATCTCTCGCATACCTAGAATGAGATTCACTTTCTATCTCTCTCCCTCTCTGCTGATAGACATGAGCCTGCAACTCTCATCTCTCCAGCGCTGCACTTCATCATTTATTTCCTTATAGAATCATAGCAGCGCGAAGGTTTCTGAACGAACTCCAGCACCCCTGAAAATTGAAATACATTTGCCAAAGTTATAGAATTACTGCTGTCTGTTCCGAAATAAATGAAATAATTCAGAATAGCCTACTACACAATGAGAAGGCCTATAATTTAGCCACAAAGGATCAATAGCTTATTTTTTTTTAATAGCCTAGCTGTGGATTGTAGCCCAATAACATGGAATAGCCTACAGTTGGGAACGCGGCAAATCTGTCAGTGAAAAAACAGCAATCAGACAAAACAGGCCTTTTGCAATATTTCAAATACAATTGAGGGAAAACACAGGTTGGAAAGCAAATGGCTCCTGCTGAAAAGAGAAGACTATGCTGTAGGCTACCAACATATTTTATCAACTTCTTTTGTTTCACAAAAGAGAGAGAGGCTTTTGGCACAAGCGCATCGCCATCACCAGTGAGTGAGCTGCGCATCATTGGGTGAGTCAGTGAATCTGGAAAGCATTTTTAGGACTATAATTTCCTCCTCATATTGTATCCTACAATATGTCTCCACACACCTAGGCCTAGGCTATTGATGGATTCAAGACAAGGTCATTTATATTGACCTCACATTTTCTGTTTGTCAGTGTCAAAGTAGCCTGACATTTCGATCATTTGTGCGGTATTAAAAAATATTCTGCCAAAGTCTCCAGTCATGTAAAATGATGTAGAATTTAATAAAATGCATTTATAAAAGGCCAACATTTTCCCAGACCCTTGGCTACAAATTTTTTTTCCTGTGTGTGCAACTTCTGTAATTGCCTCTACTCTACTGCTCTATGCTACTACGCAAATGCAATGATATGCATGCAGTGCTTTATTATAAAGTTGTTCTTGTCACGGTTTCGGCCGAGTCTGCTGCTCCTCCTTGTTCGGGCAGGCTTCGGCGGTCGTCGTCCCCGGAGTACTAGCTGCCACCGTTGTATGTTATCGATGTTTGTTTGGTTTTGTCTTAGTTGTACACCTGTTCCCGTTTAGTGTTAATTATGTGTCCTATAAGTTCTCGTTTTGTTAGTCGTGTGTTGTGTGTAATTGTCCGCCTGTCAGCAGGTGCCGTATTGTTTTGCTCCATTGTTTTGGAGAGTTTTCGCACTTGTGTGCGCACTTATTTGTATTTTCGGTGTTTACGCACGGTGTGCGTAATCGCTCGCCTCCGGGCTCTTTTGAGGCCTGTTTGTTTTGCTTGATCGTCTACTAAAGTGTGTTGGACGAAGCTTCTGTGTCCTGCGCCTGATTCCTGCACCACATCCACATTCAGCTATTCCTGACAGTTCTTTTTTTTCATGCGTTCCGTTACCTCAGAACTCCCCAGGTCACCCCCCTCTCACGCTCACTTTTTTGTTCCGGCACCTCCCAATTGACAAATTAAGCATGGAAGTTAACTTATCATTTCCAAACGTTTAGTTCAGTTGTATGCTGCTTTGCGATCTGTTAACAGCAAGTGTTGCATTAAATAGGCTCAATATTTTTTACTGATGCATTTGGCAATATTCAATTCATACGCACAAAACATATAAACAAAACCATTCAACGTGAAAGTTGATAGGCTACATGTAGGCTGTTCATATATAGCTTATGCGCTGCACTTAGTTCCAAATCAATCATTGTTTTCTTGCGCAAACCGCGAGCAACACCTGTCAAACTCAGACATTTCTCTCAAAACACAGGGATGTTGATTCACACGGGACTAGTATTTTCAGAGGACCTTGGAGTTCGCCAAAAAACAGTAGGTTATTTTGGCTGGAGTTGTTACACTCCTGCCATGTAAAAATTAGTAGAGCATGGCGCTTGTAACGCCAGGGTAGTGGGTTCGATCCCCGGGACCACCCATACGTAAAAATGTATGCACACATGACTGTAAGTCGCTTTGGATAAAAGCGTCTGCTAAATGGCATATTATATTATAATGGCATATTATTCGGAAGGGAATAAAATGACAGATGTTTTGTGCTCGTGCACATAATTACATTACCCGACCTCCCCTAGTAAAACTAATCCCTGATGTATAGCATATCATAATCACATCAATAAATTGGTTATATCAAACTCTGAACACCGTAACACATGTGACAGCAAAATAGATGCAGAGGACGTGAAAAATAAACTGGCAACTGGGGAATGTTTACTGGTTGCTCAGGAGTTAAAGGGAAAGTCAGATGGGTGGAATAAATTTGACTAGTTGTGGAAAATACTGGAGATCATGAAAAAGAAGGTAAGGAGCAAGTGCTGCGTGCATTTTATGTGTGCCAAACAGGTGCTGTATAGATTACATTGTTCCAAACGGTCCGAAAAATTATATTGTAAACAACACTAAATAAATTATAAGCATACCAGAGAGTCTGTTGTAACGTTTTTTTTGTTAAGCCTTTATTACAGCAAGGACTGAAAACAGTAGCATTCATTTGTGAATACAATTTCCGAAATGGAACGGTTTATTTATTGTTTAAGCGAATTATTGAAGGCTGGCTTTATTTTATTTTAAAACGAAAATGCTTGATTGCATTTCAAATCATGAATGACTCGTATGCTGTGTGATGACATGAACGAAATAATGAATGATTGATGCAGTAGCCTATAGTGTGTATATACTGTAAGTTTTTAAATGTAGGGAGTTTTTCCTAGCCACCGCGCTTCTACATCTGCATTGCTTGCTGTTTGGGGTTTTAGGCTGGGTTTCTGTATAGCATTTTGTGACATCTGCTGATGTAAAAAGGGCTTTATAAATACATTTGATTGATTGATAGGCCTAAGTAAGTTACGGTATTAAGACTAAACAGGATGCGCTCTTAGGCCTACAGCTCTATGGTGGTTATACAAGGCTGCTATACTAAGCCTACTAATGATAATGACATTACTTGTGATCATAATAATAGTAATAATAAAAAATAAGAAGGAGATCAAGAAAAAGGAGCATTATTATTATTATTATAAATATAATTTTTCGGATTATTTGGAACAGTGTAAAGAACACTAAATAAATTATAAATAATACCAGAGAGGCTGTACTAACAAAACAAGTTTTAAGTCTTTATTAAAGCAAAGATCAAAAACAGCCGAATTTGGGAAATTGTTTACTTGACATGTCATTCATTGCGTGATGCTTGGTGCTCATGGAATCAGTAGGCAATTAAACAAACAGGCAACAGAAGCAGTCTTGTTTCTGTAGATATATTGATGATTTATAAAGCCAGGCACATTTAACAGTTAGGCTATTGATTATAGACCTAATTAAGTTGGGGTTTCCTCTCTCCTCACTTTTCTTAGGGCGGCAGGTAGCTGGTTAAGAGCGTTGTGCCAGTAACCAAAAGGTCGCTGGTTCTAATCCCCGAGCCGACTAGGTGAAAAATCTGTCGATGTGCCCTTGAGCAAGGCACTTAACCCTAATTGCTCATGTAAGTCGCTCTGGATAAGAGCGTCTGCTAAATTACTAAAATGTAAAATGTCTTGGACAATAAGGCATGCACTGTTTTCTCATCTCCTCATTCTGCTGCTGCCTCCGCCGCATTGTTCTCAACACCAATATGCTGGTTAACTTTGCTATTATGCACATAGCAACATGGTCTAGGAAAAGGCACCAATTCAACAGCGCACTGATGTGTTTCTGAACTGTGGACAGCGACCACTATCCAATGCTGGAGAAAGCGCATTTGTAATAAAATAATATTATTTGTATTAGTGTTGCACCATTGTTCTTATGTAATATAACCATATACAATTTCAGTAGCACATGTCTTAGACTGATGGACTGTGCCATCCCCACGTCCTCCACAATGGATCAGTCTACTCAGACAGGCGCGAATCAGACAGGTGTCTTGTACACCATTTTATATACAGTGCCTTCGGAAAGTATTCAGACCCCTTGACTTTTTCAACATTTTGTTAGGTTACAGACTTATTCTAAAATTGATTAAATTGTTTTTTCCCCCTCAATCTACCCACAATACCCCATAATGACACAGCAAAAACAGTTAGTTAATTTTATTTGATAAATTAGCTATCACATTTACATAAGTGTTCAGACCCTTTACTCAGTACTTTGTTGAAGCACCTTTGGCAGTGATTACAGCCTTGAGTCTTCTTGGGTATGAAACTACAAGCTTGGCACACCTGTATTTGGGGAATTTCTCCCATTCTTCTCTGCAGATCCTCTCAAGCTCTGTCAGGTTGGATGGGGAGAGTTGCTGCACAGCTATTTTCAGGTCTCTCCAGAGATGTTCGATTGGGTTCAAGTCCGGGCTCTGGCTGGGCCACTCAAGGACATTCAGAGACTGGTCCTGAAGTCACTCCTGCATTGTCTTGGCTGTGTTCTTAGGGTCGTTGTCCTGTTGGAAGGTGAACCTTTGCCCCAGTCTGAGGTCCTGAGTACTCTGGAGCAGGTTTTCATCAAGGATCTCTCTGTACTTTGCTCCATTAATCTTTACCTAAAACCTGACTAGTCTCCCAGTCCCTGCAGCTGAAAAACATCCCCACATGATGCTGCCACCACTATGCTTCACCGTAGGGATGGTGCCAGCTTTTTTAATCCAGATGTGACGCTTAGCATTCAGGCCAAAGAGTTCAATCTTGTTTTCAATCTTGTTTCTCATGGTCTGAGAGTCTTTAGGTGCCTTTTGGCAAACTCCAAGTGTGCTGTCATGTGCCTTTTACTGAGGAGTGGCTTCCGTCTGGCCACTGTACCATAAAGGCCTGATTGGTGGAGTGCTGCAGAGATGGTTGTCCTTCTGGAAGGTTCACCCATCTCCACAGAGGAACTCTAGAGCTTTGTCAGAGTGACCATCGGGTTCTTTGTCACCTCCCAGACCAAGGCCCTTCTCCCCCGATTGCTCAGTTTGGCCGGGCGGCCAGCTCTAAGAAGAGTCTAGGTGGTTCCAAACTTCTTCCATTTAAGAATGATGGAAGCCACTGTGTTCTTGGGGACTTTCAATGCTGCAGAAATGTTTGGCACCCTTCCCCAGATCTGTGCCTTGACACAATCCTGTCTCGGAGCTCTGCGGACAATTCCTTCGACCTCATGGCTTGGTTTTTGCTCTGACATGCACTGTCAACTGTGGGACCTTATATAGACAGGTGTGCCTTTCCAAATCATGTCCAATCAATTTAATTTACCACAGGTGGACTCCAAGTTGTACAGTGAGGGGAAAAAAGTATTTGATCCCCTGCTGATTTTGTACGTTTTCCCACTGACAAAAAAATGAACAGTCTATCATTTTAATGGTAGGTTTATTTGAACAGTGAGAGACAGAATAACAACAAAAAAATCCAGAGAAACACATGTCAAAAATGTTATAAATTGATTTGCATTTTAATTAGGGAAATAAGTATTTGACCCCTCTCAATCAGAAAGATTTCTGGCTCCCAGGTGTCTTTTTATACAGGTAACGAGCTGAGATTAGGAGCACACTCTTAAAGGGAGTGCTCCTAATCGCAGCTTGTTACCTGTATAAAAGACACCTGTCCACAGAAGCAATCAATCAATCAGATTCCAAACTCTCCACCATGGCCAAGACCAAAGAGCTCTCCAAGGATGTCAGGGACAAGATTGTAGACCTACACAAGGCTGGAATGGGCTACAAGACCATCGTCAAGCAGCTTGGTGAGAAGGTGACAACAGTTGGTGTGATTATTCGCAAATGGAAGAAACACAAAAGACCTGTCAATCTCCCTCGGCCTGGGGCTCCATGCAAGATCTCACCTCGTGGAGTTGCAATGATCATGAGAACGGTGAAGAATCAGCCCAGAACTACACGGGAGGATCTTGTCAATGATCTCAAGGCAGCTGGGACCATAGTCACCAAGAAAACAATTGGTAACACACTAGGCCATGAAGGACTGAAATCCTGCAGCGCCCGCAAGGTCCCCCTGCTCAAGAAAGCACATATACATGCCTGTTTGAAGTTTGCCAATGAACATCTGAATGATTCAGAGGAGAACTGGGTGAAAGTGTTGTGGTCAGATGAGACCAAAATGGAGCTCTTTGGCATCAACTCAACTCGCCGTGTTTTGAGGAGGAGGAATGCTGCCTATGACCCCAAGAACACCATCCCCACCGTCAAACATGGAGGTGGAAACATTATGCTTTGGGGGTGTTTTTCTGCTAAGGAGACAGGACAACTTCACCGCATCAAAGGGACGATGGACGGGGCCATGTACCGTCAAATCTTGGGTGAGAACCTCCTTCCCTCAGCCAGGGCATTGAAAATGGGTCGTGGATGGGTATTCCAGCATGACAATGACCCAAAACACACGGCCAAGGCAACAAAGGAGTGGCTCACGAAGAAGCACATTAAGGTCCTGGAGTGGCCTAGCCAGTCTCCAGACCTTAATCCCATAGAACATCTGTGGAGGGAGCTGAAGGTTCGAGTTGCCAAACGTCAGCCTCGAAACCTTAATGACTTGGAGAAGATCTACAAAGAGGAGTAGGACAAAATCCCTCCTGAGATGTGTGCAAACCTGGTGGCCAACTACAAGAAACGTCTGACCTCTGTGATTGCCAACAAGGTTTTTGCCACCAAGTACTAAGTCATGTTTTGCAGAGGGGTCAAATACTTATTTCCCTCATTAAAATGCAAATCAATTATAACATTTTTGACATGCGTTTTTCTGGATTTTTTTGTTGTTATTCTGTCTCTCACTGTTCAAATAAACTTACCATTAAAATTTTAGACTGATCATGTCTTTGTCAGTGGGCAAATGTACAAAATCAGCAGGGGATCAAATACTTTTTTCCCTCACTGTAGAAACATATCAAGGATGATCAATGGAAACAGGATACACCTGAGCTCAATTTCGAGTCTCATAGCAAAGGTTCTGAATAGTTATGTAAATAAGGTATTTAAAAAAAAAAAAAAAATTACATTTGCAAAAATTTCTAAAAACCTGTTTTCGCTTTGTCATTATGAGGTATTGTGTGTAGATTGCTGAGTTTTTATTTTATTTTTTAATCCATTTTTGAATAAGGCTGTAACGTAACAAAATGTGGGAAAAGGCAAGGGGTCTGAATACTTTCCGCAGGCACTGTGTGTGTGTGTGTGTGTGTGTGTGTGTGTGTGTGTGTGTGTGTGTGTGTGTGTGTGTGTGTGTGTGTGTGTGTGTGTGTGTGTGTGTGTGTGTACAAATCCACAATTTAACAAGAAACACCTGTTAATTGAAATGCATTCCAGGTGACTACCTCATGAAGCTGGTTGAGAGAATGCCAAGAGTGTGCAAAGCTGTCATCAAGGCAAAGGGTGGCTACTTTGAAGAATCTATAATAGTTTCCTAACAGGTTCATGTTTATCAATAATTGGAAGAAGCAATTTCAGGAGGATGACATCATCCTCTATGAGGAAATGGCAAGAATGTTTGAAACTGTCTGTTTGAGATGCAAGTTTGTGTGGCGTTAAAATATATATATATATTATCTCCAATTTATGCTTTGCCCACATACAAGTATAGGATGAGTCAACAACATTATTAGTTAAAGAGATTCTCTGGTACTTTTGTATACGTTTTAGCCAGTCGTTCTGAAAGAAGTGTTCAGCAACTTCGCACAGCCATTGAAGAGGAGTGGGACAACATTCCACGGTACAGTATCTGTGACCAACAGATGCATATCTGTATTCCCAGTCATTCCCAGTCATGTGAAGTCCATAGATTAGGGCTTAATGAATTTATTTCAATTGACCGACATTCCTTATATGAACTGTAATCTTTGAAATTGTTGCGTAATTGTTTCCCCACTATATTTACATCAATGGATAGGTAGACTTCAGCTTTCTCCTCATATGTACAGAAAGTATTCATACATCTCCCGAGTGGCGCAGTGGTCTAAGGCACTGCATCGCAGTGCTAGCTGTGCCACTAGAGATCCTGGTTAGAATCCAGGCTCTGTCGTAGCCGGCCGCGACCGGGAGACCCATGGGGCGGCGCACAATTGGCCCAGCGTCATCCAGGGTAGGGGAGGGAATGGCCGGCAGGGATGTAGCTCAGTTGGTAGAGCATGGCGTTTGTAACGCCAGGGTTGTTGGGTTCGATTCCCACGGGGGGCTAGTATGAAAAAAATAAATGTATGCACTCACTAACTGTAAGTCACTCTGGATAAGAGCGTCTGCTAAATGACAAAAATGTAAATGTAAATGTATACCCCTTGACTTATTCCACATTTTGTTGAGTTACAGCCTGAATTCAGAATTGATTAAATAGATTTGTCTCACCCATCTACACACAATACCCCATAATGAGAAAGTGAAAAAATGTTTGCAAATGTATTGAAAATGAAATACAGATATCTTATTTACATAAGAATTCACACCCCTGAGTCAATACATGTTAGAATCACCTTTGGCAGCGATTACAGCTGTGAGTCTTTCTGGGCCACTCAAGGACACCTGTATTGCACAATATTTGCACATGTATTATTTTTGTAATTCTTCAAGCTCTGTCAAGTTGGTTGTTGATCATTGCTAGACAACCTTTTTCAAGTCTTGCCATAGATTTTCAAGCCAATTTAAGTCAAAACTGTAACTAGGCCACTCAGGAACATTCAATGTTGTCTTCGTAAGCAACCAGGGTGTATTTTTGGCCTTGTGTTTTAGGTTATTGTCCTGCTGAAAGGTGAATTTGTCTCCCAGTGTCTGTTGGAAAGCAGACTGAACCAGGTTTTCCTCTAGGTTTTTGCTTGTGCTTAGCTCTGTTCTGTTTTTTTTAAATCCTAAAAAACGTCCTAGTCCTTGTCGATGACAAGCATACTCATAACATGATGCAGCCACCACCATGCTTGAAAATATGAAGACTGGTACTCAATGATGTGTCGTTGGATTTGCCCCAAATATAACGCTTTGTATTGAGGACATAAAGTTAATTTCTTTGTCACATTCTTTGCAGTTTTAATTTAGTTCCTTATTGCAAATAGGATGCATGTTTTGGAATATTTGTATTATGTACAGGCTTCCTTCTTTTCACTCTGTTATTTAGGTTAGTATTGTGGAGTAACTTCAATGTTGTTGATCAATCCGCAGTTTGATCCTATCACAGCCATTAAACTCTAACTGTTTTAAAGTCAACATTGCCTCATGGTGAAATCCCTGAGCGGTTTCCTTCCTCTCCGGCAACTGAGTTAGGAAGGATGCCTGTATGTTTGTAGTGACTGGGTGTATTGATACACCATCCACAGTGTAATTAATAATTTCAAAATGCTCAAAGGGATATTCAGTGTCTGCTTTTTAAATATTTTACCCATCTAGCAATAGGTGCCCTTCTTTGCGAGGCATTGGAAAACCTCCCTGGTCTTTGTGGTTGAATCTGTGTTTGAAATTCACTGCTCAACTGAGGGACCTTACAGATAATTGTAAACTCAGCAAAAAAAGAAACGTCCCTTTTTCAGGACCCTGTCTTTCAAAGATAATTTGTAAAAATCCAAATAACTTCACAAATCTTCATACGTAGTTGACAGTGAGAGGATGTTTCTATTTTTACTGAGTTAATGTGCGGGGTACAGAGATGAGGTAGTCATTCAAAAATAATGTTAAAAGCTATTATTGCACTCACAGTGAGTCTGACTTGTCAAGCACATTTTTACTCCTCAACTTATTGACTCAAGACATTTCAGATTTTGTATTTTTTATGAATTTGTAAAAATTTCTAAAAACATAATTCCACTTTGACGTTATAGGGTATTGTGTGTAGGCCAGTGACATCAAATCTCAATTTAATCAGTTTTAAATTCAGGCTGTAACAACAAAATGTGGAAAAAGTCAAGGGGTGTGAATACTTTCTGAAGGCACTGTATATAAAAAATGGCTGTGTTGTTATGTGAATTTGCGCATGTTTAGACCGCCACCATTAGGTAAAAGATCAACAACAAAATCATTTTAAAAAAATCATTTTGGAACAATAATTGGTGACATATTTTATTTAAAAGTTCTTCCCTTTCTAAATGTACTAGGCAGGTGTTTGTAGGAATTATAGTTTTGAAACTGAAATTTACTTTGAGGGTAGTATAGAATATTGGTGCTCTTGCTTTGTTTCTAGAGCAAGGCTAATCCCTGCAGGCTTGATTGCACCCGCCCAGTTGATGTTTTTCGACTGAGTGGCTAATGCTGATGCCTCATCCACTTCTGAAGGGTCTTGCCAGATGCACTGGCTGTGCACTCCTGAGGTGATTATCCAACAGTGGTGTACCTTTGGGGCAACTTCAGGACATACACACACAGCAGTGCAGGTCTGTCATACAAGGATATTACACAGCCACAGAATCTTGCCTTTTTATTGGTTAGTTTGCCTCTAACAGTCACCATTGTTTGTTCTCAAAGATTATATCATTTGAAAATATATAGGTACATTATTGTACATATCTATCTGGTTTTAGTCATTTAAGTTTACACTGAAAGCACTTTTCCATCCCGGAAATTATTATCATCATCATCATCTTCATTATTATTATTATTATTATATTTTTTTTTACATGGTTTGGACAAATAGTTACAGATGTCAGAAAGTGAATACTTTAAAAAATATATATTTTTATACAGATCTCAGGAAGTGACTACTTTTTCATGAAGTATTGGATTGGCTGCCTTCAACTAATGGAAAGGCTGTATCTGGAACTGCATGTTGAATAGAGGACCCACAATGTCCTACAAGGTGTCGAACGCATTCCACAGTGACGCATTCCACATTGATGCTGGCCCATGTTGACTCAATGCTTCCCACAGTTGTCAAGTTGGCTGGATGTCCTTTGGGTGGTGGGCCATTCTTGATACACACGGGAAACTGTTGAGTGTGAAAAACCGGTGTGCTTGGCACCTACTACCATACCATGTTCAAAGGCACTTAAATATTTTGTCTTGCCCATTCACCCTCTGAATGGCAGAAATACACAATCCATGTCGCGATTGTCTCAAGGCTTAAAAATCCTTCTTTAACCTGTCTCCTCCACTTCATCTACACTTTCATATTTTGATCCCTCGATTGACAGGATCACATTTCAGCATGCTCCTAATGATTTCAAAATAGTTTGATACTTTATCTGTGGATTAGAATGATATATAACATGTTCCAAAACAGTGCTTGCATAATATGTAATGGTAGCCTTAGTATTGTGTCCCATACATCTCATAATATTATCATAAAATACACAATATTGGGTGTATTTGGTTCTTATCCACTGGACTCTAAGTGGTTCAGCAGTGGGGGATGGTTACTCCTGTTTGTTGAGCCTGCTGCCAGTACCTGTTAGAATTAGAGGGATGGCTGGGCCATAGTGCAAGCTCTGAGGGAGCTTACATTCCCGGAAGACCTCTCACACAGGGACCCTTTACCCCCTAAGCTGCTTACTTCATCAGAGAGCTGCTATTGAAACGTTTCCCTAAGCCCTACAAGTGCCTCCAACAGAAAGGAGGCTCAGTATAGACATTTCCTGTAGGAGAGCTTATTGTCACATTTTGCAGTAGTTGTGGAGGTGGAGATTCAACACTTATTACCACTAAAGATAACAATTACATCATTAATAATACATTCTTTTTTTTAAACTAATGGCAATGCTAGCTATTCTCTCTTGGAATTTGAAAGGCCTAAACCGTCCTATGAAATGTTCCAGCTGTCTTGATATCCTAGTAAGAAACCGTGTTTGATATAGCAATGCTCCAAGAAACACACCTGGTTCAAAAGGACTCACAATGAATAGAGAACCATTTGTACAAACTGGCTGCTTTTTCATCAGCCCCAAACAAAACTAAAGGTGTAATTATAATGATGCATAAAGGCTAACTAACTAAAAAGTTGGTCACAAAAAAGAGACAACTGATCATAGATTCTTAAGATATGTGCCCGGAGTGGACATATTACCAATAGTAATTGTCCGCACTGTCTGAGGTGGGGTGGGAACTCTCCTTTCTGTGGAGTCCGTGAAACTGTGCATGTGTACGGCACACGCTACCTCAAATGAGGAATTTTTAACTAACTTGTTCAAATTGTCATAGCAGTATTAGCTAGACAAGCTTGAGTTACAAAAAATGGTTAAACAAATAAGCCTTGTGTGGTTAGCTGCATTTTCAATCTGACATTTTTAGGCAATATAAATGTACAATTAGCCTAGCTACTTAAGCCTTGTTCACACTGCAGGCCTTAATGCTCAAATCCGTTTTGGAATACTGACTGTTCAAACAGTAAGTTACAAGTGACCAAATCGCATTTGTGTGTGTATTCAGACGCAGGCATTTGCTGACTATGCTAGTTGTCATAGTAATGACGGGTGTGTGCGCAGTGGTGTAGGTTGATTGGTGGTGGTGCTTGTGCTTCCTACCACTCAGACGTTATGTAGCAAACTAAGCTAACTTTCAAAACGAGTCCTTTTTGGCTAACCACAGCAGTCAACTAGCTAGCTAGGTAGCTGTTCAGCTTCCTAGCACATTCACTACTTTGTTTGTAAACAATTAACAAGCTAGTTAGCTACCACATGTTCTTGTCAAACTGTCAACAGAGTAGCTAGAAAGCAACAACATATGCCAAATAAGTCTAAAACCCACTTGAGGGCAAATAAATCGCATGGGCAGGAATCAGATTTGTATGCGGCTTGAAATATCCCATTCCATGTGCTTTTTGGCAGTACAGACTGATTTGAGTCACTTCAAACTGCCAGTGTGAACAAGACTTTAGTGAACGAATAAAGCTGAAAACCTCTGTAGACATAACATGCTACATTTTCTTGTTTTACAGGTTTCCCCATTATTTTCTCAGATGTCCACAATGACCACTAAGGTCCTGCATGCTCCTCCCACACCTAGCCCTGCCTCTTCGTGATTGAACAGCTGCTGACTGACCAGAGAGGTGATATATGTCTGTGTTGCCATGACCTAAAGAGATCATCAATCAAAGATGGAGAAAAAGAAAATGTGCCCCCGTCTGCTGGACTACCTGGTGGTGGTCGGAGCCAGGTGAGGACTTCATAGGGTTGGTTGGGAGATAACAGTCCAAACCCAAACTGAGTCCTACTACCTCACATTATATCGTTAGGCCTTTGTTTTTGTGATTAAAAAAAAATACAATGCTGTTTCTGATGCCCATTCTCCCTCCATCCTACCTTCCAGGCAGCCCAGCACTGACAGCGGGTCCCAGACCCCCCAGCTCCTCCGCCGCTACCCGCTGGAGGACCACCCGGACTTCCCTCTGTCCCCGGACGTGGTCTTCTTCTGTCAGCCTGAGGGATGCCAGAGCATCCGGCAGCGCCGGGTCAGCCTGCGAGACGACGCCTCCTTCGTCTTCGCACTCACTGACAAAGACTCGGGCATCACGCGCTACGGTATCTGCGTCAACTTCTACCGCTCCTTCCAGCGAGGGGGGCACCGCCGCGACAAGGTGGGTAGCGGTGAAACCGGCGGCGCAGACAGCGAAGCGACCAGCGAGAGTTCCGATGGCAGCGGTGGCTGCCCCACTGCCTCCACGTTGCCGACACCTGCCAGTGCCGACACAACAGCCACATCTGCGCCAAGCATGGAGCCGGGACCGCCCGGTGGCGAGCCAAATGCTGGCAGGTCCCCTCGGCACAAACGCAGCACTGCCAAGATGGTCAATCGGAACCGCGACAGCACGCTGACCTCGCTGTGCATGATCAGCCACTACCCCTTCTTCTCCACCTTCAGGGAGTGCCTGTACATCCTCAAGAGAATGGTGGACTGCTGCAGCCACAGGTTGACCCAGCGTGCCGGCCTGCCACGCGGAACTCAGAGGTATGCAAAGTGCCAGGCTTATCAAACGATGGAGCCCCCTGGTTTCCATAATTTATTTCAGGATATTCAGTTGAGTAAAATCACAGTGTTGCTAAAACTATCCTAAAACTACCCAGGCCAGAACACTTCCAACCGCAGGCCTATCCCTACCAAAAATGTGATTCAAAGGTATGTGGTCAATGGTCATTTATTTAGGCTGTTTTTATTTGAAACCACCCAGCTCAGTTGCAACCACAAGTGATTGACCAGCTCTATCTGAAAGCAAGAAAAGTTGAGGTAGTGACATACAATGAGGTTAGTATTAGTCGTAAGCACTTATCTTGGAAGATCATTTTGCAAAATGTTCTAAATTCCTATGTTTATAAATCCAGAGCTGATATTCGGGATCTGGTCACAGTATGATACATTTTAAATCCAAATCAACGTCCAGAACAGATTCAGTCTGATCTGGTTGTAATATACACAGCCCAAAACAAGTATTTTTATTTGAGTATTTGAATGATTATTTGTAAAAAAAAATAAAAAAATAAAAAATAGTCTACCAAATTGTATTTGAAAGTATTCATTAAAACAATTATTATGCATGGGAATGTATTTGAGTTTTTTCAAATAGAATCCAATATTCAACTACTTGTTTTTTCAAATAAAGGTGATCTGAATACTCTTTTTGAAATCCAGGAATTGGGAATAAAAACGTATTGAAAATACAGTAATGGGCAATGTACCAATTTCTTATGGCCTTTTAAACCCACTCGTGATATTTAATGGACTAGATGGAATTGCCCCACTCATTACATTTTTAAACAACACTGGTCTGACGAGCTCTACAGCAGAGTCTCAGCACTCAATCGCTGGTTGAAAACTGTTTTCTGCCCCTCCCAAAAGATAACATTTGTGGATAATTGGCCCTCTTTCTGGGACTCACCCACAAACAGGACCAAGCCTGACCTGCTGAGGAGTGACGGACTCCATCCTAGCTGGAGGGGTGCTCTCCTCTTATCTACCAACATAGATAGGGCTCTAACTCCTCTAGCCCCACAGTGAAATAGGGTGCAGGCCAGGCAGCAGGCTGTTAGCCAACCTGCCAGCTTAGTGGAGTCTGCCAATAGCATAGTCAGTGTAGTCAGCTCAGCCATACCCATTGAGACTGTGTCTGTGCCTCGACCTAGGTTGGGCAAAACTAAACATGGCGGTGTTCACCCTAGCAATCTTATTAGGATAAAGACCTCCTCCATTCCTGCCATTATTGAAAGAGATCGTGATACCTCACATCTCAAAATAGGGTTACTTAATGTTAGATCCCTCACTTCAAAGGCAGTCATAGTCAATGAACTAATCACTGATCATAATCTTGATGTGATTGGCCTGACTGAAACATGGCTTAAGCCTGATGAATTTGCTGTGTTAAATGAGGCCTCACCTCCTGGTTACACTAGTGACCATATTCCCCGTGCATCCCGCAAGGGCGGAGGTGTTGCTAACATTTACGATAGCAAATTTAAATAAAAAAAAAATAAAAAAAAATGGCGTTTTCATCTTTTGAGCTTCTAGTCATGAAATCTATGCAGCCTACTCAATCACTTTTTATAGCTACTGTTTACAGGCCTCCTGGGCCATATACAGCGTTCCTCTCTGAGTTTCCTGAATTCCTATCAGACCTTGTAGTCATAGCAGATCATATTCAAATTTTTGGTGATTTTAATATTCACATGGAGAAGTCCACAGACCCACTCCAAAAGTCTTTCGGAGCCATCATCGACTCAGTGGGTTTTGTCCAACATGTCTCTGGACCTACTCACTGCCACAGTCATACTCTGGACCTAGTTTTGTCCCATGGAATAAATGTTGTAGATCTTAATGTTTTTCCACAAAATCCTGGACTATCGGACCACCATTTTATTACGTTTGCAATCGCAACAAATAATCTGCTCAGACCCCAACCAAGGAGCATCAAAAGTCGTGCTATAAATTCTCAGACAACACAAAAATTCCTTGATGCCCTTCCAGACTCCTTCTGCCTACCCAAGGACGTCAGAGGACAAAAATCAGTTAACCACTTAACTGAGGGAACTCAATTTAACCTTGCGCAATACCCTAGATGCAGTTGCACCCTAAAAGCGAAAAACATTTGTCATAAGAAACTAGCTCCCTGGTATACAGAAAATACCCGAGCTTTGAAGCAAGCTTCCAGGAAATTGGAACGGAAATGGCGCCACACCAAACTGGAAGTCTTCCGACTAGCTTGGAAAGACAGTACCGTGCAGTACCGAAGAGCCCTCACTGCTGCTCGATCATCCTACTTTTCCAACTTAATCGAGGGAAAATAAGAATAATCCAAAATTTCTTTTTGATACTGTTGCAAAGCTAACTAAAAAGCAGCATTCCCCAAGAGAGGATGGCTTTCACTTCAGCAGTAATAAATTCATGAACTTCTTTGAGGAAAAGATCATGACCATTAGAAAGCAAATTACGGACTCCTCTTTGAATCTGCGTATTCCTCCAGGGCTTAGCTGTCCTGGATCTGCAGTTTCTGCGAGGGCCTGGGATCGGGAGAGACACTTAAGTGTTTTAGTACTATATCTCTTGACACAATGATGAAAATAATCATGGCCTCTAAACCTTCAAGCTGCATACTGGATCCTATTCCTACTAAACTGCTGAAGGAGCTGCTTCCTGTGCTTGGCCCTCCTATGTTGAACATAATAAACAGCTCTCTATCCACCGGATGTGTACCAAACTCACTAAAAGTGGCAGTGATAAAGCCTCTCTTGAAAAAGCCAAACCTTGACCCGGAAAATATAAAAAACTATCGGCCTATATCGAATCTTCCATTCCTCTCAAAAATTTTAGAAAAAAGCTGTTGCGCAGCAACTTCACTGCCTTTCTGAAGACAAACAATGTATACGAAATGCTTCAGTCTGGTTTTAGACCCCATCATAGCACTGAGACTGCACTTGTGAAGGTGGTAAATGACCTTTTAATGGCGTCAGACCGAGGCTCTGCATCTGTCCTCGTGCTACTAGACCTTAGTGCTGCCTTTGACACCATCGATCACCACATTCTTTTGGAGAGACTGGAAACCCAAATTGGTCTACACGGACAAGTTCTGGCCTGGTTTAGATCTTACCTGTCGGAAAGATATCAGTTTGTCTCTGTGAATGGTCTGTCCTCCGACAAATCAACTGTACATTTCGGTGTTCCTCAAGGTTCCGTTTTAGGACCACTATTGTTTTCACTATATATTTTACCTCTTGGGGATGTTATTCAAAACATAATGTTAACTTTCACTGCTATGCGGATGACACACAGCTGTACATTTCAATGAAACATGGTGAAGCCCCAAAATTGCCCTCGCTAGAAGCCTGTGTTTCAGACATAAGGAAGTGGATGGCTGAAAACTTTTACTTTTAAACTCGGACAAAACAGAGATGCTTGTTCTAGGTCCCAAGAAACAAAGAGATCTTTTGTTAAATCTGACAATTCATCTTGATGGTTGTAAAGTCGTCTCAAATAAAACTGTGAAGGACCTCGGCGTTACTCTTGACCCTGATCTCTCTTTTGACGAACATATCAACAAGACTGTTTCAAGGACAGCTTTTTTCCATCTACGTAACATTGCAAAAATCAGAAATTTTCTGTCCAAAAATGATGCAGAAAAATTAATCCATGCATTTGTTACTTCTAGGTTAGACTACTGCAATGCTCTATTTTCCGGCTACCCGGATAAAGCACTAAATAAACTTCAGTTAGTGCTAAATACGGCTGCTAGAATCCTGACTAGAACCAAGAAATTTGATCATATTACTCCAGTGCTAGCTTCCCTACACTGGCTTCCTGTTAAGGCAAGGGCTGATTTCAAGGTTTTACTGTTAACCTATAAAGCGTTACATGGGCTTGCTCCTACCTATCTTTCCGAGTTGGTCCTGCCGTACATACCAATAACGTACGCTACGGTCACAAGACGCAGGCCTCCTAATTGTCCCTAGAATTTCTAAGCAAACAGCGGGAGGCAGGGCTTTCTCCTATAGATCTCCATTTTTATGGAACAGTCTGCCTACCCATGTGAGAGACGCAGACTCGGTCTCAACCTTTAAGTCTTTACTGAAGACTTATCTCTTCAGTAGGTCATATGATTGAGTGTAGTCTGGCCCAGGAGTGTGAAGGTGAACGGAAAGGCTCTGGAGCAACGAACAGCCCTTGCTGTCTCTGCCAGGCCGGTTCCCCTCTCCACTGGGGTTCTCTGCCTCTAGCCCTGTTGCAGGGGCTGAGTCACTGGCTTGCTGGTGCTCTTTCATGCCGTCCCTGGGAGGGGTGCGTCACTTGAGTGGGTTGAGTTACTGACGTGATCTTCCTGTCTGGGTTGGCGCCCCCCCTTGGTTTGTGCTGTGGTGGAGACCTCTGTGGGCTATACTCGGCCTTGTCTCAGGATTGTAAGTTGGTGGTTGAGGATATCCCTCTAGTGGTGCGGGGCTGTGCTTTGGCAGAGTGGGTGGGGTTATATCCTTCCTGTTTGGCCCTGTCACGGGGTTTCTCCGGATGGGGCCACAGTGTCTCCGGACCGCTCCTGTCTCAGCCTCCAGTATTTATGCTGCAGTAGTTTATGTGTCGGGGGCTGGGGTTAGTTGGTTATACCTGGAGTACTTCTCCTGTCTTATCCAGTGTCCTGTGTGAATTTAAGTATGCTCTCTCTAATTCTCTCGTTCTCTCTTTCTCTCTGAGAACCTGAGCCCTAGGACCATACGTCAGGACTACCGGGCATGATGACACCTTGCTGTCCCCAGTCCGCCTGGCCTTGCTGCTATTCCAGTTTCAACTGTTCTGCCTGCGGTTCACGAAACCCCTACCTGTCCCAGACCTGCTGTTTTCAACTCCTAATGATCGGCTATGAAAAGCCAACTGAGAGACCTGAGCCCTAGGACCATACGTCGGGACTACCGGCCGTGGTGACTCCTTGCTGTCCCCAGTCCGCCTGGCCTTGCTGCTATTCCAGTTTCAACTGTTCTGCCTGCGGTTATGGAACCCCCTACCTGTCCCAGACCTGCTGTTTTCAACTCTTAATGATCGGCTATGAAAAGCCAACTGAGATTTATTCCTGATTATTATTTGACCATGCTTGTCACTTATGAACATTTTTTAACATCTTGGCATGGTTCTGTTATAATCTTCACCCGGCACAGCCAGAAGAGGACTGGCCACCCCTCATAGCCTGGTTCCTCTCTAGGTTTCTTCCTAGGTTTTCGCCTTTCTAGGGAGTTTTTCCTAGCCACCGTGCTTCTACACCTGCATTACTAGCTGTTTGGGGTTTTAGGCTGGGTTTCTGTACAGCACTTCGAGATATTAGCTGATGTAAGAAGGGCTATATAAAATAAAATTGATTGATTGATTGAAAGGCCAGAGAATTTGACCTTCAATTCTTGGAGGTGATATGGACACTGGACAATGAGAACCTTGTGGGTAGTGTAGTGTCATCAGTGAGTCAGCATGGCCTTGCCTTGTCCCCTATTGTGGAGTTTCCTAACAAATACTGCAGGAAATGCGTGGTTCCCCTGCTCTCGTGTCTACACACCGGAACATGGCCTATCATGCTGCTGTCAGCTGGTGTTCATGCAAGGCAATTGATGAAGAACCGAGAACATTGTGTGCATGCACCTTTACGCACTCAGGATATTGAGACATTCCCATGCAAAAGCATTTCGTTTTACATGCAATAAGCAAAATGTTTTTATTATTTTAACACAAGTTCTATTATGTTTTCTTAGAGATACACTACCTGTCAATTTTAGACACACCGACTCATTAATTTTTTTTTTTTAAACTATTTTTGACATTGTAGAATAATTGTGAAGACATCAACTATTAAATAACACATATGGAATGTAGTAAACAAAAAAGTGTTAAACAAATCAAAATACATTTTATATTTGAGATTCTTCAAATAGCCACCCTTTGCCTTGATGACAGCTTTGCACACTTTTCCAACAGTCATGAAGGAGTTCCCACATATGCTGAGCACTTGTTGGCTGCTTTTCCTTCACTCTGCGGTCCGACTCATCCCAAACCATCTCAATTGGGTTGAGGTCGGGGGATTGTGGAGGCCAGGTCATCTGATGCAGCACTCCATCACTCTCCTTCTTGGTCAAATAGCCCTTACACAGCCTGGAGCTGTGTTGGGTCATTGTCCTGTTGAAAAACAAATTTCCACCGGTCTAATGTCCATTGCTCGTGTTTCTTGGCCCGAGCAGGTCTCTTCTTCTTATTGGTGTCCTTTAGTAGTGGTTGATATTGAGATGTGTCTGTTACTTGAACTCTGAAGCATTTAATTGGTCTGCAATTTCTGAGGCTGGTAACTCTAATGAACTTATCCTCTGGGTAGCTCTAGGTCTTCCATTCCTGTGGCGGTCTTCATGAGAGCCAGTTTCATCATAGTGCTTGATGGTTTTTGCGACTGCACTTGAAGAAACTCGAAAAGTTATTGAAATGTTCCATATTGACTGACCTTCATGTCTTAAAGTAATGATGGGCTGTCGTTTCTCTTTGCTTATTTGAGCTGTTCTTGCCATAATATGGACTTGGTCTTTTACCAAATAGGGCTATCTTCTGTATACCACCCCTACCTTGTCACAACACAACTGATTGGCTCAAACGCATTAAGAAGGAAAGAAATTCCACAAATTAACTTTTTACAAAGCACACCTGTTAATTGAAATGCATTCCAGGTGACTACCTCATGAAGCTGGTTGAGAGAATGCCAAGAGTGTGCAAAGCTGTCATCAAGGCAAAGGGTGGCTATTTGAAGAATCTCAAATATAAAATATATTTTGATTTGTTTAACACTTTTTTGGTTACTACTTGATTCCATATGTGTTATTTCATAGTTTTGATGTCTTCACTATTATTCTACAATTGTAGAAAATAGTAAAAATAAAGAACCCCTGGAATGAGTAGGTGTGTCCAAACTTTTGACTGGTACTGCATATTGAAAATAAGGCTGCAATTGTAACTTATTAAAGTAACTTATTTATTTGCTTCAATTGAAGTTTTCGTCCCTCAATAAACAATCCTGTCTCCTTTCCTCTATAACAATCAACACCACAATGGATCCATAAATTGTCTGCCGAGACAATCATAACAATTGTCCCTCAGCTCCATGAAAAGCACAGCATAGCCAATCCCTGTGTGTAGTAGTAGCAGATGTCGGTAAACAACAATACCCTATCAGAAGCAGAGGGGAATGAAGCACAGATGGAGCTGTAAGATGCTTCTGCCTCGGGTTAATGAAGACCTCACTCACTGTCCTGACATTTTTCCCTGGTCTGTGTGTGGCACGGTGACGAAGACCGAGAGACAGAGACCCAAGGGTCGTGCTCAGGGCTCTAAATTTAAAAATGTTTGTTGGTAGCACTTGTGCACCACATACAATTTAGGAGCACCAGAAAAATTGATTTGTAAATTGATTGATATAGCCTGCATTGGGCCTATATGAATCCTACTTACATTTGAAGCACAGCTGCTGAAAAAGATATCACTTTTCCTTTCTTTCTGTGCCACCAAATAGTTGCATATATTGTTAAGGTAGGGCTGCACCATATGGAAAAGAAATAAAATTGTTATTTTCAACCAAATCTTGCAATTTGACTTGCGATATAGATCAACACACTTGGGTGAACTGTTGGATTCATAGAAATATAATTACTATTAAAATTCTATGGTTGGTGTTTGGCATGACAACAAATTAAAAAGTAAGCTAGGAGTTTTGACAGGGTGGGAACCAACGTGTTGGTCAGTGTTTTCTAGGGGACCCTAATCACATTTGAATAGATGCTGCATTTGGACAAAGATTTTAAAATAGGCTATCTGATTCAGAACATGCCGTTGTACAAACAACATGCTGATCTACACCACCACTGGTAACAACCTGTATGAGAGCTAACATTTGCTTTGCCCTAGCTTGTGCATTTAGCTAGCTAGTTAGTGATCAGCATTAGCATTATTTTAGGCATATGCCAGCTTCCTTAGACTAACTTGCGTTTTGCAGAGAGCAAGATACACAAAGTAATAGTATAATAGAGAAGACCTGTGAATTCATATTTAGAAACAACCTGGAAAGCAGCATCATTCTTGTTTTAGGAGAATATGTTGAGGGTATGAATTGACACCATGCTGAGAGAATAAACGGCTGTGGAGGAACCAAAGACAGTAACTCTGTGGAGGAACTGTGCGCTCTCTGCTTGATTGACAGGGGCCGGGGCTTGGTGTGTGTGGTCCGGGAACTGGAAGCAAGCAGACGTGGGAGGCAGCCTGTCTTGTTTGAGCAGTGTAGAGAAGAGTGTTGCGGTGAAATACTGTTACACATTTATTCATTTTTTATTTCATTTTAGTCGCACTGGTGCTCCCAAAATAAAACTTCAGGTCGTACAGCAAAATATTTAGGTGTATATGCGTCCAAATTGGTCGCACTTTAGAGCCCTGGCCGTGCTGGTTTACATAACACTGTGAGGGGCTACTGCGTTGCGGGCTGCTGCGGCACACACAAACACACCACGCACATATACAGACAGACACACACACATGCACAGACAAACGCACACAGTCACACTTACACGCTGCCTATAAGTCTATGACACACACAGCGCTTGGCTGACAGATTGAGGTTTCTGACTGCCTTCAGGGAGCAGCTGCAGTGGGCGGTGGCCCAGGGCGAGCTCTGACGAGCTAATGATTAATCTCCCTCCCTCCCTTGCCAACAGACGGCAGGCAACTGAAAAGAGGGTTTAATGCCACCGTGTGTGTAAGGGTGTGTACGTTCAGAGTGGAGGGCTGTCGACATGTGGGCGGCTCAAGGGACCTCCTTTGCTTACATCTTGTTTGCTCATTGCACAATCACAACGTACAGTAGAATGCAGAAGGAAGGGTGCTTTGTCTGTGTAAATATAGTTATAAGGTTTTGATGATGTAGCGCTCGCCTAATATTCTAATAATTTATGTGAACAGGTGAAGTTGCGGTACGGTTTGTTTGGGTGGATTTTCTTGCAGGATATGCTTGCTTTTATCGCCTGTTGAGAAATATGATTGTAATAGGATTTGTTGACTGTCTCCTGTCAGGGACACCATTTCCCTCTGCATGTCACAGAGGCCTCTCCATGTGTATCTAAACTGTCTGTTTGTTGACTGACTTGTCATTCTCCCATCAGGGACACCATGTGGCGCGTGTTCACGGGGGCCCTGTTGGTGGAGGAGAAGGGCAGCCAGCTGCTGGCTGACCTGCGGGAGATCGAGTCCTGGGTCTACCGCCTCCTGCGCTCCCCGGTGCCCGTGGCGGGCCAACGGCGCGTAGATGTGGAGGTGCTGCCCCACGAGATGCAGCCGGCACTCACCTTCGCCCTGCCCGACAACTCTCGCTTCTCCATGGTGGACTTCCCCCTGCACCTGCCCCTGGAGTTGCTGGGTGTGGACGCCTGCCTCATGGTGCTCAGCTGCATCCTGCTGGAGCACAAGGTGAGGGGAAAGGGCTGACGTTTTGAATAGAGTTTACCCTGGGATCTACTTTATGGCTGTGTTTGAGAGCTTTAAATCTGTGACTGAGCAGACTGATCTACAAATCATAGTAAGTAGTTATTTAGGATGCAAAGTGATTTGTAAATCAGTCAGTTGGTGCAGTCGGTGATCAGCGACTCAGCAGAATTTATGCTCTCAAACAACTCTGGGCGTGTTCGACATTACAGCCGACTTTAAAGGCAAGTCTAGACTGACTGATCTACAAATTACCTTGCATCATAAATAAATAACTACATAAAATATTATTTGTAGATCAGTCAGTCACAATTAACCCATGATACATCAAGGTTTTGATGCTCTCAAACACAGCATCTGCCTTGAATAAGGCTATTGCCCAGTCACAAATCAACCCATTGCCTCCTAGGTGTGTCAGTGGAATGAGTACTGTTGTGTGTGTCCCTGCCCTCAACAGCTATATGTTAGGGATGTGAACAATGGACAATTTTGCTTAACATTTATACTGTCATTTTTAAAATCAGTTTTCCGTTAAAATGATTTTTACAAATCATAAAATTCCACGTCAATTCACAATGCAGAATAATATTCAGATTACGCATGTATGACCGCTAGGGCAGGGCAATGAAGTTATATCTACAGCAGGGTTTCCGTTCAAATGTATTAGAAGCCGATCGTAGCTGGCCAGATTGTCCGGAGCTGCACATCGTACATCCCGATTTTACAATTCAGCACCATTCTCTCACTCCTTGCGTGTTGCCTTATGTGCATGCTACTGAGGAGAGAGAAATAGCGAGAAAGGAGCCTGCGAAGATGGAATCATTTTTCATTTAAGTAATAGAGATTATGCCTATAATGAAAGCCTACAAGGGGAATGTCCTCCATATGGACAAAGATGGGAAGAACGTTAGCGCGGCCAAATGCAAGCTACTGTGCTTGCATTATGATTAAATTTTTATTTTTTATAATACTTATCATTATTATTACTGTATATCATTGTTGTTTTTGTAATGCATATTTATTAATCTAAACCGGTACTTTAAATATGCAAAACGTGTTTTGTTTAATTCTGTTGAGACATTTGTTGGCTAAATTAAGTTTGATCTGTCTTTTTAATTGTGTGCTCTGTATTTAGTTTAAGATAGGTTATAACTAGGCCTGTTGTAAAATAAATATAATTAGGGTACAGTAGGCACTAGCCTTTCTTGGTAATTGCAGAAATACAGGCTGTTTTAAACTTTTATGAGATTTGTTTCATTCTGAGTCATTTTCTTTGGCCAAACTAAATTCCAACTAATGTTGTTTGCTGCAATATAATATCCTGCTCGTATTTTCCATTTAAAAGTTTGACTTACTTTTGATACAGTATTACACTAATAAAGTTTAGAAACTTTTGTGAATGTTTGGTGTGGCTATTAACCTATTATACTGCAGGCCTGATATGAAAGTATTGCGCACCGATGCTCCAACTGACTCCGACAGTTGAACTTGAGGTGAGGAAGAATGTTTTAGGCCTACCAAAGTTACTCCTATAATCTTACAATATAATGCTTTTCTTTCTAAAAAATATTTTTACAGAAAAGTATATAGCAGACGCAGTAGGCTATCCTATCTGACAAGGATAATGAAATGCATGTCAGTGTCTTAGCATGCCGCCGGCATTTTTCTACAATGGGTTGGTCAAAACAAGCATTGTGATTGGTTGAGACGCGTTCTAAGCCATACTAAAAAACCTGTTTAGTAAGGGTATAAGCCTATGATGCAAAAATAGGAAACTTGTTTTTTGTTACATCTGAGAAATCCCTGCTCATTCTCTGTCCCATCAGCCCAGCCAGCCAATTAATTAGCTTGATCTCCACTGTAAAAGGCATCTAGACATTATTTCCCCTTGCTTCTAGCCTAACATTTGGTTTGCAACAACGGGGGTTTGTACAAAAGTTGCTGTCTGTCTCTTGACATTTGCAACATAGTTTCAATATTGAAATTCGATCTCCACTGTCCTATTGAGAATGAACGTGTCAGGACGAGACGGACATCTTTTCTCAGCCAGTCAAAATCATGAATCAGCAAAAGTCTTATGGATATACACAGAAATGTCAATAGAAAAACAGGTCAAATGACATGAAATGCAGCTAGTTTGCTGTCTTACCAGCTTCAGTTTGAAGTGATTGCGTTAGTTGTGTAGTTAGCTAGCTCCTCTGAACAGTGTCCTGGCGAGAGAGCACATGTTCTATGCCAGGCAAAATCGCGCATCATTAGCTCATTGTTATGGATGTATCCCAATCATCTTAAAACCAACGGCAAATGCAGCTACAAGCAAGGAATAAGAGCGTTGCCACGGAACATTTAGAATGAACGACTGGGTTTCGTCCATAGATATAGAACAAAAATACTTAACGACTGGATCGCGTCTCTGGCAACCTAACCGATAGAATGAACGGCCAGCTGGCTTGGCTTGGCTAGCATCCATAGATGTGTCGGGACTAGGCCTATATTTTCGCTGAGGGATGAAATAGTAGCCTATGAATACATTTATCAAAATAATGTTTTTTTTATTGAATTGGTAACCCATTGTAGAGAGGCAATTGTACACTCGAGGTTGTGCAAAACGACTATTTTAGCACAGCTGTGGTGATCTACGGTACTTGGATCCTCCTCGTACCTATGACTGCAGCACAGCCGTGGTAAACATTTTTGTTTAGCACGCCCTCTCGTGTACAATTGCTTTAATTTCTCTCTCTCTCTGGGGCTAACCCGAAGCTTCTCTTCCTTTTTATATACAGGACCAGTCAAAAGTTTGGACACACCTACTCATTCAAGGATTTTTCTTTATTTTTACTATTTTCTACATTGTAGAATAATAGTGAGGACATCAAAACTATGAAATAACACATGGAATTATGTAGTAACCAAAAAAGTGTTAAACAAATCAAAATATATTTTATATTTGAGATTCTTCAAATAGCCACCCTTTGCCTTGATGACAGCTTTGCACACTCTTGGCATTCTCTCAACCAGTTTCACCTGGAATGCTTTTCCAACAGTCTTGAAGGAGTTCCCACATATGCTTAGCACTTGTTGGCTGCTTTTCCTTCACTGTGCCGTCCGACTCATCCCAAACCATATCAATTGGGTTGAGTTCGGGGGATTGTGGAGGCCAGGTCATCTGATGCAGCACTCCATCACTCTCCTTCTTGGTCAAATAGCCCTTACACAGCCTGGAGGTGTGTTGGGTCATAGTCCTGTTGAAAAACAAATGATAGTCCCACTAAGCCCAAACCAGATGGGATGGCATATCGCTGCAGAATGCTGTGGTAGCCATGTGGTTAAGTGTGCCTTGAATTCTAAATAAATCACTGACAGTGTCACCAGCAAAGCACCCCCACACCATAACACCTCCTCCTCCATGCTTTACGGTGGGAACTACACATGCAGAGATCATCCGTTCACCCACAGCGCGTCTCACAAAGACACGGCGGTTGGAACCAAAAATCTCAAATTTGGTAACTCTGGGTCTTCCATTCCTGTGGCGGTCCTCGTGAGAGCCAGTTTCATCATAGCGCTTGATGATTTTTGCAACTGCACTTGAAGAAACTTTCAAAGTTCTTAATGTTCCGTATTGACTGACCTTCATGTCTTAAAGTAATTAATGATGGACTGTCGTTTCTCTTTGATTATTTGAGCTGTTGTTGCCATAATATGGACTTGGTCTTTTACCAAATAGGGTTATCTTCTGTATACCCCCCTAATTTGTCACAACACAACTGATTGGCTCAAACGCATAAAGAAGGAAAGAAATTCTACAAATTAACTTTTAAGAAGGCATTGAAATGCATTCCAGGTGACTACCTCATGAAGCTGGTTGAGAGAATGCCAATAGTGTGCAAAGCTGTCATCAAGGCAAAGGGTGTCTACTTTGAAGGGTGTCTACTCAAATCTCACTTTTTTGGTTACTACATAATAACATTGTTTTGATGTCTTCACTATTATTATACAATGTAAAAAATAGTAAAACTAAAGAAAAACCCTTGAATTAGTAGGTGTGTCCACATTTTTGACTGGTAGTGTATATATTTTTACATTTAAATATCATACAGTTGACGCCTAAGCCTGATGCATTTAGTGTTCACATTTCTATCTTCACGGTCACTTGTCCGGCGCCAAATTTTCCCAACGGAAACCCGGATCTACCGCAGTCAAATACCCTTGAAAGCGCCTCGGCTACAGCATATTTGTTTGTCTGTAAGGGTACACTAGGGATTTTTGAATGGCGACACTACCTTCGCTGAAGGTAGTTTCGAAGCACCACTGAACGGGCATTTTACTGCTCTGTAAAGTAATGCAGTTTTTTAAACGGGACTAACGTCCATCACTAGGCGACTAGAACTGTCAATCAAATAATCTCGAGCTGCCTGTGTGCAGCCTGCCTGCGCACAAACCACTCTCTCCTAAAAAATTACTTTAAAGTTTGTTAAATACCGTGACTTACTGAGACATTTAGTAGAAAGAAAACACATTTTCATCTAGGAATCGACTCCTAAAATCCAGTATCGTTGGAACGAAGGAGACTGATTAGTTGGCATATTTCCGAGGACACAAACACTCGCATCTTTCATAACTATTGTAGCTAGCGAGGGACGGAAAGAGAGGGGAGGGACACCATATAGGCAGGTCGGCTACCAGGCAGACTGAGTCAGAACCGTGCACTAGGCCTATCTATCGGCAATCAAAGCTATGGAATGCTGTATTTTGTATTTTCTTGGCTTGTAATGTCGCGCAACTTCAGTAAAGCAGGGCCTATCATCAATGAATAGGCTAGGATATTGTACACACAACAGACTGAAGACTGAACACACACTCGCATCATTAGCGAAGAGAAATATTAGGCAAGCCAGCTGCACTGTGATTACATTTTTGTGAAATAAATAAATAAAAAACGTTTCCCGTTAGGGTTTTTTCTTAACGTTAAGGAACCCAATATCGTTTAAACGTTCTCACCCCTACTATATGTCCAACTCTTGATATTTAATCAAATGGCCAACTCAAAAGTTTTGTTCACAATCTCACTGGATTATTGAAGACCAAGTCCCACACTACCCAAACACTGATTTTTATATATAGCAGGGATATTCAACTCCCTACCAGGTCCGGAGCCTGCTATTTTTTCTGTTCTACCTGATAGTTAATTGCACCCACCTTGTGTCCCAGATCTAAATCAGTGCCTGATTAGTGTGGAACTTGCTTCGAGGTCCAGAGTTGAGTTTGAGGGATATATAGTATACTACTCTATACTCCTAAACTAACATCCTGTGCTGTAAACTTATTTTAAACCCAACTCTCATCCAGTCACGGTTCTTAACCCACCCACCCACTCATACAGTCACTGCTGTAGCCCTCCTTGGGTTAAAGTCACCACTCTAATCATCACGCTCCCTTATTCAGTCCCCTGTCTGAACACCTGCAGTGACTACACTCTAGTCTACCCCCTTCCCTTTTACTGTAAGGACAATGTGTCAGGTTACCCTTGAAGGACCTTGTTTCGCTGTTCAAGCTTGGAAACATGCCCCTGTTGTACACTGAAAACAGCACCATATTTTGGGGTGTATGTGGCTGTTGAAACAACCACACAACTAGTCAATGCTACATCTGTTATTGTGAAGGAATAAAACTCTTTGGGAGAAAAATGAAGAAATCTTAAGATACTTTCTAGGATGGTGAAGTAATTGAATGTAATTTAATCTATCTTGTATGGAATAAACGGCATGTGCCTAACAGTCTTCTAATGTATTTATTGTCCACTTACAATTGAGATGTTTAAATGCACTTCAAATTTTTTGTTTTGATTTGTGTCTTCCAGGTAGTCCTCCAGTCGCGGGACTACAATGCCCTGACCATGAGTGTCATGGCGTTTGTAGCCATGATCTACCCCCTGGAGTACATGTTCCCGGTCATTCCCCTACTGCCCACCTGCATGGCCTCCGCTGAACAGGTATGTCAATCAAACCAATGACTGCAGTACTGGTAGTTGTAGTACTATTAGGATAACAAATAGAGGGCTGGAACCAGAGGTTGTGGATGGATTTCTTTTAAAGGGATGCACTTCTACACACTTAAAAAAAATAATATATATATATATATATATATATATATATAAGGAATTCCTGCACCCTAATTGATTGCCTTTGAAAGTTTCACTATTTTTTATTTGATTCATTTAGCAAATGTTATTGGCCATTGTCAGGGCATTTGTGATTGTAGTTGTAGAAGAAGAGATTAGTCCCTGTATTATGTTGGGAGTTTTACCTGGGAGTTGAATCCATGCCTAGTGAAGTTCTAGCTCCTCCTATTGGAGCTGTTCTTGCTTGTGTGCTGGTTTGATTTTGTCTGATTGTGACATCATTCTCCTTTTGTAGCTTCTCCTCGCCCCCACCCCTTACATCATAGGTGTGCCTGCCAGCTTCTTCCTCTACAAATCAGATTTCAAAATGCCTGACGACGTGTGGCTCGTGGACCTGGACTGTAACAAGGTAAGTGCCCCAAAATGGAGGTGCGCTTCAGCGTCCCTGCCACGGTCTCTGCAGATCTATGCTATTCCTTCACAGATCTATGCTATTCTTTCGCTGATCTATGCTATTCCTTCGCATATCTATGCTATTCCTTCGCAGATCTATGCTATTCGTCTGCAGATCTATGCTATTCATCTGCTGATCAATGCTGTTCCCTACTCCATTTGAGTTCCATACAGCATTCTCTCTGATTGGGAGACATAGTCTAGACACTTGCTTGAGATGTCTTTATTTTCACTGCTAAATCCCTTTTGGGGTTCAGTTCTCTCATTGTGACAGATATTGTGTTAGGCTAGATATCGACTTTATGCAGGAGGAAAAAACCTATCTCTTGTCATCCTCATTTCAGACTTGTGCAGAAACTGACTTCAACATAAAAGTCCTCCCACTCTATGAGACAGAGAGAGCGTCAGTGTTTTCAGTGCTAAAACACCCACCCACATCCCAGTCTGTCTTTCTAGGGGAAAACACCTTCCGTCTCATATAGCCTCCTGTAGCTCAGTTGGTAGAGCATGGCGCTTGCAACGCCAGGGTTGTGGGTTCGATTCTCACGGGGGGCCAGTATGAAAAATGTATGCACTCACTAACTGTAAGTCGCTCTGGATAAGAGCGTTTGCTAAATTACCAAAAAAAAAATGGTGACTGATGTATGCTTTCATCATTTGAAGGGGTATTTGTGTGCTCTTGTGAGTGTGAAGTGTACATGGTTGTTTTGCTACAATTTTACAATTTAAGCATGCTTTGTTGCTCCACAGGTCAAAGCACCCACCAATGCAGAGCACCTACCCCCTCTTCCCGAGCCAGAATCCACAGAACTCAAGAAACACCTGAAACAGGTAAATATAGCCTGTCGCAACATACCCGATAGCACTATTTTCAGTTGTTGTTCACTAAGCATGTATGTTAGCACTGCCAACAGTTAAACTCCGTTTATTTCTACCTCTTGTATTGCTTTATTACATAAACAAACCAGCAATATTACCGTATGTGTTATTAACTATTTGTTTTCAAGTGAACACCTTCTATCAGCTTTAGATATGTTTCAAGAGAGGTTTGATGAATTGCGCCAGGCACATCAGTGTCCTTGTCCTCTTGCCGTGTTGTATGTACTAACTATGTATATAGTGTGGGAGCATTGTTGAGTTAAGCATTGTAATGTCCTAATGAAAAAAGTGTTTTTTTTTTTTTTTCTGTCTTTTCTTTGCATGCGCTAGCTCTTGGAGGTGAAAGCAGATACTAGGTCTTACTCCCTGGGACCTCAGTAACAGCTGTAGCAGTATAACTATCCAAATCCTCTAAGCCCAGAACCTCAAATAACAATACGTAGATTAGAAGCTGATTCTGATTCATAAACCTCTTTCTCATGTTGTGAAATGCCAATCAAAAATTCCGCTGTAGTACCACATCACAGTTTACCACCTTGAATTATCAGTGAACATCTAGTAACCCCCACCCACCATCTTGACATCAAGCTATCATTAGTACATTTTGCCATTAACTATTCCTACCCAACATTGTCATCATCTAAGTTTTGAATTTATTTGATTTTTATAGTGCATATTAAGCACAAGACGCTTTATGAAGAAAAGTTAAATGACAAGAACAACAAAACATATACATCCACCACATTTGAACATGCTAGGCGTAATTCATCATCAACATTAAAATGCATCTCAACTCGTCACCAAATCCAAACCTAGTAACCCCAATTTGAATCCCCAATCATACCTCATCATGTTGAAAATCCCTGCATATCATAGTTGTTGATATGCTTTGAATCAGAACCAGTGCAGTATTTGTGTGTGATACACTTGGCCCTATCCCAGAGTGTGCATGCGATTGATTAAGATAGACCTGTGTGTTGGCAGAGCCAAAAATCTGTTGTGGTAACAAGCCATTTGAGTGAAAAGATATGGGTAAAGGTGAGTTTTCATAGGTTCTATTGTTTTAAGGGTTAAAGCAGTCCTCAGCTCTCCAAAAAAGTAACAAACAAGTGGTAGCTGGTAGGTCCTTGCAGTCCTGCACAGAGAATGGGTTAGTATACACTGAGTGTACAAAACATTAGGTACACCTTCCTAATATTGAGTTGCACCCCCTTTTGCCCTCAGAACAGCCTCAATTCATCGGGGCATGGACTCTACAAGGTGTCGAAAGTGTTCCACAGGGATGCTGGGCCATGTTGACTCCAATGCTTCCCACAGTTGTGTCAAGTTGGCTGGATATCTTTTGGGTGGTGGACCATTCGTGAAAAACCCAGAAGCGTTGCAGTTCTTGACACACTCAAACCTGTGCGCCTGGCACCTACTACCATACCCCGTTCAAAGGCACTTAAATATTTTATCTTGCCCATTTACCCTCTGATTGGCACACATGCACAATCCATTTCTCAATTGTCTCAATGCTTAAAGAACCTTCTTTACCCTGTCTCCTCCCCTTCATCTACACTGATTTGAAGTGGATTTAATAAGTGACATCAATAAGGGATCATAGTTTTCACCTGGATTCACCTGGCCAGTCTGTCATGGAAAGAGCAGGTGTTTGTAATGTTTTGTACACTCAGTGTATGTCAGCATCTAACAGGTTAAGAGATGGGAGAATTTGAGTTGGGGGGTGTACGGACAGTGTAAACAAAAAGCCAAAAGTATTTTACATTATTTTTCGTTATTGTCAAGAGATCTGCTCCCTTCTGTGTCTCAGTATCACCTCTCCATCGTAGCCACTGGTTATCCTCCCAGTTGGTAACCATCGATCGTCTCTTCAGTGGCTAACTTGTGTTGGGTGTGGTGTGGTGCATTACTGTTCCTTTTTGTGTGTTGTTTTGTGTGTGTTTGTGTGTCTCTCTCTCTCTCACTTGTCTCTGTCATGGTTTGATCTCTGTAAATGTGTTTGTTTTTCTTCCTCTCTTGCACCTCCTCTTCTCTCTCGTCCTCTCTACTTCATTCTCTCTCTCTCTCTCTCTCTCTCTCTTGTTCTCTGGCTATGTCCCAATTCTCTGAAACTGCACCTTTCACTTAGCTGAAAGGGCTGAATGTGAAAGCAACATGGAGGCATCTACATCTCCCCACTAGCCCACTTATTGGCTAGTCAAGGTTCCCACGTTGCTTTCAAGCATCCTGTCCTTTCAGCAGTTTAGTAGTCAGGATTGAGAGGAGATTAGGAAAGGAATCCATTTCAAGGGAATTGGACACATAGCCTCCTATCTTGACCCTTTTTGTCATGTGTGGTTTCAATTCTGCTCAGCAATTGGTCAGCTCAGCCTTTTCATGTGATCCTCTTCCTGGCATCTCTCTTGTCCTCCTCCCCTTCCCTAGTGTCTGGTTAGGTTGACCGTGATCACCCAAAAGCAGATCTTCTCCTCTGACAATAAGGTTTCTAATTTCTCCTTCTGCGGAATGTGCCATGCTCCTTGCACGGATATTCTTCCTCACCAAACTTAAATATTTTTGTTGTTGTTGCTTGTTATTTTTTCAGTTTTCTCAAGTGTCATACACTATTGTTGAGATGTTGTAACAGACTGGTGGCATAGAGAGATATCTCGTAATAGGTCGTTTTTGCAGACCCACCACTGGCTGCTTAGTTCTGGCTTGAGCATGCCTGAATGTATGCACATCTATCTTGTCATCAGTGAGTGTCCTTGTAAGCAAACACAGTGGATATGCAGATTTTTGCTGACTGACCTGGCCATCAAACGATCCACTGTGCTAACATTGTGCAAAACCCTGAATGAGTCAGCAGCAATCCCAGAGTGCTAGTGAATTCCCTCTGCTGTTACTTCTTCCCTCAACCTCTCCCAAATGACGCTCCCATTTCAGGCATCTGCAAAAACATGCACTCCTCAGATTAATTTGCTGGGAAACAGGCTTCTTCATTTTGTCCCACACTCTCACCTGTCAGCTAATAACATAATCACATTGTGAGTCCTCTTAGCTTAGTCCTTGTTTTATTAATTATTATTCTCAAATGAGAACTTATATCATACAGACAAAAAATATTAAAGCAATAAAAAAATACATAAAATACAAAAATAAAAAGTATTAACAAATAAAGGGTTAACCAAATTTTGAGGTCTCCGAACCCCTGTACTAGTATCTTGCACCGTTTTGAACCCCAAACAGACAGTTCCACACTGGTCCTAGTGAGACCATTCTGTTGCACTACCCTTCAGCTGATGCCTGAGGTGAGAGTGCCCCCTAGTGGGGCCGAGTGACCCCTCATCTCATCTCCACGACAGTGTGTTGATTAAAACCTTTGTCACCTCTACCTGCTCCAGGCCCTGGCCAGCATGAGTCTCAACACCCAGCCCATTCTGAACCTGGAGAAGTTCCAGGAGGGCCAGGAGTTACCTCTGCTCCCCCCCGGCCAGAACAAGGCGTCGCCCTCCTCCACCGAGTTCAACCCCCTCATCTACGGCAACGACGTGGACTCTGTGGATGTGGCCACCAGGCAAGGCTTGACAATGTTTCTCTGTCCCTTTTAAGTAGATCTCATATTATCCATGCAAGGCAATTTGTGAGGTTGGTTACATTTTTTTACTTTGAGCCTAGCAGAATAATCCAGTCAGGACCTATACACTCCTCCATTTGATTTAGTCTGTGAATATTTTAGATATTTTATAGATATGAAGGGCTATTTACATATGCACAATTTATGGATTGACCCCCGTTTCCACTTGAAATTCCTAAAATCTGAATTGAATATGACTCAACAATGTCATGTGAAACAATGTTTCATTTGAGCCTCATATCAAATACAAATGTATCTCGTATGTACATCTGATAAACAAGAAAGCTTTTTGAATTTAATGACTAATTGAAGCGTTAACACACTCACCTTCCCTTCTTTCTCCAACAGGGTTGCCATGGTTCGGTTCTTCAACTCCCCCAACGTGCTCCAGGGTTTCCAGATGCACACACGCACGCTGCGCCTCTTCCCCCGGCCTGTGGTGGCATTTCAGGCCACGTCCTTCCTGGCTTCGCGGCCCCGCCGCTCAGGCTTCGCTGAGAAGCTGTCGCACACCCAGGCCGTGGAGTACTATGGCGAGTGGGCCCTCAACCCCACCAACCTGGCCTTTCAGAGGATCCACAACAGTAAGTCCCTTACCCTAGCCTACACACCTGCTGTACTGCATATACCATGCACTGACTGACAATTGGTGTATTTCTGTTTAGACCCGAACCATACTGTGCTAGCTTGGATATTTATAGGGTGAAGTAAAGTGTAGCCCTTTACACTCGTACCTGTATACGGGTTGAAAATGGCAGATTTGTGCACTAATTGTCTAAATTGGAACATAGTGGCTGTACAGTAACATGCTGTACATGACGTTAAAGCTCTGGCTCTGCACTTCACAGCACTGTATGGGTTTTGACTGACAGACGTTCTGAACTTGAGCACCGTGCGACTAGAAGTTGCCCCCATCCCTCCTGGTAATTAGGCAACTTTAGCACATTTTTGGTTGTCTGAGGGAAATGCTGTAAATTAAGATCACTCAATGTATTTTGAAAGATGTGACGTTGAGGATTATAATAAATACCGCTTTGATGTCATAAAAGCAAGTCCAAATGTGCACTTCACATTTCTAAATCATAAAACTCATATAGGGTGTCAATGTTTATGGTCACTGTTTGATGTACAGTTACAAGATAACATGGCGTCATACCCTGGGTTGTTCTGATCAGAATGAGCATATGTTTGTTTATTGTGAAGAAAATTTGCCGCAGGACACGCAGCTGAATGCACTAATGCCTCCTTTCTATGCCCACCAAAATTATGATCTGTTTCTCGGAATTGACTTGTGAAAGCCTAACACTGTAAGATTTGTATTTTATAACTTAACTAGTCATGTTGGCAATAGAACCATCTGACCCAGATTGCGATTTATAATGGACCGTTTTTGGATTGCGTAAACAGCAACAGTAATTGTGTAATTGCAGGGTTGTGTTCCAAGCAAAACGACTACAAGTGTTGTTGCTACAGTTCCTCAACGGCACAGCAGGAGAGCTCAAAAGTACCTTTATAGTTGAAGACTCTTCTTTTGAGTCATAAAAGTGCATTGAAATTGCTTAGGAACTGTGCAAACTTTAGAAAGGTGTCCTCTCACTCAAACCCATGTCATTTTTTGTGTTATGTTGCACCCACCCCACATTTTCCAGGAATAGTCTTATCATGTTATTGAATGTATCCAGAGTATTTACAAATGCGGCAAAAGTACAGTAAATGTAAAATGCACATGAAATCAACAGTGTAGTGTTTGGATTCAGTCTTGTGTCAGGTGAACTGTTGTGTAATCACCTTTGGTCTAATAATCTTCCAATTATCTCCAAACTGTTCTCTTTCAATTGCTACCATTGTTACGTATATGCTTTTCAATTTCTTCTGTGAGAAACATTTCAATTTATCCCTATCCATATAGGCCAATTTCCACGTGTGTAAAGGGATAAGTAAAAAGTGATTTATGCTATCAATTAATGCACTTTCTTTAGGTCAAATGTGAATATACACTCAGTGTACAAAACATTAGGAACACCTTCCTAATATTGAGTTGCACCCCCTTTTGCCCTCAGAACAGCCTCAATTCGTCGGGGCATGGACTCTACAAGGTATTCAAAGAGTTCCACAGGGATGCTGGCCCATGTTGATTCAAATGCTCCCCACAGTTGGCTGGATGTCCTTTGGGTGGTGGAAAATCCAGCAGCGTTGCAGTTCTTGACACAAACCGGTGTGCCTGGCACCTACTACCATACCCCGTTCAAAGGCACTTAAATATTTTGTCTTGCCCATTCACTCTCTGAATGGCACACATACACAATCCATGTCTCAATTGTCTCAATTGTCTCAAGGCTTAAAAATCCTTCTTTAACCTTTATCCTTCCCTTCATCTACACTGACTTGAAGTGGATTTAACAGGTGACATCAATAAGGGATCATAGCTTTCACCTGGATTCAACTGGTCAGCCTGTCATGGAAAGAACAGGTGTTCCTAATGTTTTGTGCACGCTGGTATATTTCTATGAGCGATACAGGCAGTTTGAAGGTTTTGTTGTGTTTCTGAGCGTACCTCTGTGTTCTGCAGACGTGTATGACCCATCTTTGATCGGAGACAAGGGCAAGTGGTACGCCCACCAGCTGCAGCCAGTGTTCTACCGCGTGTATGACGGCAGCTCCCAGCTGGCCGAGGCTATGAGCGGACCCCTAGAGGATGAGGCCAACGACTCGGACCCCACAGACGACAGGTAAAAAACACAGACCCTTCCACAGTTGGAAGGTATAACGGTTCTTTGATACTACTGCTATAACATAATTGGCAAAATGTTAAGTTAAAGATTTTTTTCAGTGCCAGGTACTGTCAAAGGTCTAAAAGCACTTTTGCAATGTTGAAAACATGTTAGTGCGCCATTTAGCTGCATATAAAAACTAGATCTGAAGGGAGGTCCTTTCCAGTGTCTGATCTGTGAGTTCTCTGTGTATGTGTGCATCATGTGTGTTTGTGTGTGTGCAAGTGCGGCCGACGGAGACATTGCAGCAGAAGCAGCAGCATGGTAGGCTATAGAATGTAGATAGACAACACATTAGCCACTAGATGGCGAACTCTAAACATTAACTAGTATATTTGCTAGTTAGCTCAATAGTTAGCTTGCTAGTCTTGCTAGAAATGATGTATCAGTTGAGGTTAATTTGAGTCTGAGATAAAGGTTTACTTAGCTTTTTTCAGTTAGCCTTCTGTAGACGTGTAAGGTGTCACCAAGATGGCGTCCGGGGTAATGCCACTCTGTTTTGTCTCTGTGGCAGTGACAGCGAGGCTGGCTACGATGACTCCAGCTCATCCTACTCGTCACTTGGAGACTTGGTGAGCGAAATGATCAAATGTGACATCCAAGGGGACACGCCAAGTAAGTATCTGTGCCATTTCACCAGGGCTGCATTTACACAGGAAACCAATTCTAATATGTTGCCCAATTATTGGCAAAAGAGCTGATTTGATTTGACCAATTTGCAAAAAAAACACACAAAAAAACTAATTGGGCTGCCTGTGTAATTGCAACCCAAGAACCACCCAGCTTACACATACTTATTGTTATGACAAAAAACTGTCAGTTCCCCCGTATTATAATAACTGACAATTGTTTATCTTGTCAAATGGTAACCAAAAAATGACCAATTCCTTTCAGAAACAGCCACTAGCTAAACATTTTGTTTTGTGACCCTTTGGTCATCAATACCAACTAATATCTGTCTTCTGGTGTTGTAGACCTGGATCCCCCTACCCACGCTGCACTGGGAGACGCCAGCGAGGTGGAGTTCCAGGACTTCCAGGAGTTCAAGGGAGGAGAGGGTCCCCTCCCCGAAGAGAAGGCACTGCCCGAGGGGGGCGACGGAGCTCCTGAACCTCTTGATGGACAAGCCCTCCGCTCGAGCTCCAGCACAACCGCCAGCTCCAGCCCAAGCACAATCATCCAGGGAGTCAACAATGTCAGTGAACTGCTCATTTTACACAAGTATAAAATTATGCAGTTAACACAAGTTAGCAACTGACATTTTTGGCAACTGACGTTTGAATTTGTTCATAACTCTTAACCATGAGAACATAATGGCAATAATTATATTTTTGCTTGAGATTTTCCTTTCTTCTTCCTCCTCATAAAGTGGCAATCTTGTGTATTTAGTATCAACCATTAGTGACCACTGATTGATGTTAATTGTGTCCAGGAGCAGGCAGAACCAGTGGAAATGGAGGCGTTGGCCAGTGCAGCTCTACAGAACTCTGTCCCGGGATTGGGTGCGCCGCCCTTCTCCAGACTTCCCCCAGACGCCGACCCGGTGGGACAAGCCAATAAGAAGGGCGAGTACGACAACCCCTACTTTGAGCCTCAGTATGGCTTCCCTGCTGAGGAGGACACTGAGGCAGAAGACCAAGAGGAGACGTACACGCCCCGGTTCAACCAGAACCTCAATGGCAAGAAGTATGTTACAACACACCTACGCCATAACATTGTACACACAAACAAGCATCATAAACCACACATTCTGAAAACGTCGTACAAAAAAAAGTGATGTATACAGTGAGGGAAAAAAGTATTTGATCCCCTGCTGATTTTGTACGTTTGGCCACTGACAAAGAAATGATCAGTCTATAATTTTAATGGTAGGTTTATTTGAACAATGAGAGACAGAATAACAACAACAAAATCCAGAAAAACGCATGTCAAAAATTTTATAAATTGATTTGCATTTTAATGAGGGAAATAAGTATTTGACCCCCTCTCATTCAGAAAGATTTCTGGCTCCCAGGTCTTTTATACAGGTAACGAGCTGAGATTAGGAGCACACTCTTAAAGGGAGTGCTCCTAATCTCAGTTTGTTACCTGTATAAAAGACACCTGTCCACAGAAGCAATCAATCAATCAGATTCCAAACTCTCCACCATGGCCAAGACCAAAGAGCTCTCCAAGGATGTCAGGGACAAGATTGTAGACCTACACAAGGCTGGAATGGGCTACAAGACCATCGCCAAGCAGCTTGGTGAGAAGGTGACAACAGTTGGTGCGATTATTCGCAAATGGAAGAAACACAAAAGACTGTCAATCTCCCTCGGCCTGGGGCTCCATACAAGATCTCACCTTGTGGAGTTGCAATGATCATGAGAACGGTGAGGAATCAGCCCAGAACTACACAGGAGGATCTTGTCAATGATCTCAAGGCAGCTGGGAACATAGTCACCAAGAAAACAATTGGTAACACACTACGCCGTGAAGGACTGAAATCCTGCAGCGCCCGCAAGGTCCCCCTGCTCAAGAAAGCACATATACAGGCCCGTCTGAAGTTTGCCAATGAACATCTGAATGATTCAGAGGAGAACTGGGTGAAAGTGTTGTGGTCAGATGAGACCAAAATCAAGCTCTTTGGCATCAACTCAACTCACCGTGTTGCCTATGACCCCAAGAACACCATCCCCACCGTCAAACATGGAGGTGGAAACATTATGCTTTGGGGGTGTTTTTCTGCTAAGGGGACAGGACAACTTCACGGCGTCAAAGGGACGATGGACGGGGCCATGTACCATCAAAGCTTGGGTGAGAACCTCCTTCCCTCAGCCAGGGCATTGAAAATGGGTCATGGATGGGTATTCCAGCATGACAATGACCCAAAACACATGGCCAAGGCAACAAAGGAGTGGCTCAAGAAGAAACACATTAAGGTCCTGGAGTGGCCTAGCCAGTCTCCAGACCTTAATCCCATAGAAAATCTGTGGAGGGATCTGAAGGTTCGAGTTGCCAAACGTCAGCCTCGAAACCTTAATGACTTGGAGAAGATCTGCAAAGAGGAGTGGGACAAACTCCCTCCTGAGATGTATGCAAACCTGGTGGCCAACTACAAGAAACGTCTGACCTCTGTGATTGCCAACAAGGGTTTTGCCACCAAGTACTACGTCATGTTTTGCAGAGGGGTCAAATACTTATTTCCCTCATTAAAATGCAAATCAATTTATAACATTTTTGATATGCGTTTTTCTAGATTTTGTTGTTGTTATTCTGTCTCTCACTGTTCAAATAAACCTACCATAAAAATTATAGACTGATCATGTCTTTGTCAGTGGGCAAACGTACAAAATCAGCAGGGGATCAAATACTTTTTTCCCTCACTGTACATCTCTTAAACATACACACCCAATTAAGTCTCTCAGCTTCTGAATTCTGCATCTGTGATATGCCTCTGGTGTAGCAGTCAGAAAACTACGCTAACAGAACGTGACACTCCCCCAGACCTCTAACACCTTTTCTGCTCCACAGAGCCCAACGCCCCCTGAGGCCCAGCAGCCTAAAGCTGCCTGGAGAGTCGGACGGAGAGGGCGACTCCCGCAACAGTTCTCCAATCTCCAACAACAGCAGCGATGGCTTTGGGGGCCTCATGTCCTTTGCTAGTGAGTCTTCTCAACCAGGGTCTATTTCAGTTGTATGATAATCACAGATCTGAAAGGGCTGGATAGGTGACAGTTACACCTTGTCCTCCAAAGCTGAGCTTTTTTGCCCTTCTGTTCATCTATCCTGTCCTACGAGATCTTTGAACACTGAAGGGGGAATGTGAAAGGGTTACCCAGCAGGCAATACTAGTTGCTGGTCTTCTCAATCAGGAAGACAACCAGAAATGTACAGTTTACAACCAGAAATTGACAATATTTGCCAGCTATGTACAGATTGAAATGGAAGTTGACGTTGGGCTGCAAATCATCATGGGTATACTATAGGATGGTCAAATGTTGGTTTCTTTGCGAGACTTCATCGGTCATCAGCGACTCTCTCACAATCACTGCAGGCAATCTATACAAGAACCACGGCACCAGCTTCAGCCTCTCCAACCTGTCTGTACCCAACAAGGGTGGCCTGAGGGAGAAGGCCGCTGGGACTGGGCCCTTCCCCAATCTAAAAGGTACAGTACTAATGCAGCCCTTTGCCCTGTTTTGTCCACCTTTCACGTTATCTTCACTCATCCTTCATTTCTCTTTTTTTCTCTGACCTTTATCCATCTCATCTCCTTCTCCATTTCACTCGCTGTGGCTGTATTCAATTTTTGTGCCCTACAGCAGATTGCAGTCAGGTTTGTCAGTTGAAGGCAGTAGGGGCAGGCTGTCTACTAAAACAATGCCCTTTCAAAGTACAAAGGGTTGTCATACAGCTCTTGCAGTGGTTATAAAGTATAAATGTTTTTGTTTTGTCATGGGCATAAAAAATTATAATATTTCGCGTGCAAAAATCACCAGAGTGCAAATTTCTACAATATTTTATACACCGTATCATGACTATGCTATTTATCTTGATAAGACACATTGAGCATAAGCTATTCCCATATGAAGTCATCTTAATCATTTAAAGTAACTGTCCAGTGTTTGCAGATTTATTTTAAATATGACCTATAATTAATTACAATATGAGTGAAATAGCTTTAATTCCATTTTTTTATTAAAAAGTATGTTCAAAAGCAGCTTTTCTATGTTTGAATTATGTGGGCATACCCCAACAGAATGGTGTCGGTGTATACCAGTCATTAAAACCGCTTTAGACCGCTGATTGGCCAGCTCAGCCAATGAGCCAACATGTCATGTTCTATGAGGAAATAGAAAGCATTATTTGAAACGGCAAGCATTTATGAAAATGTTTGACTTTGAGGTGGGGTTTTTGAAGTGTTTTTTCTCCAATTTATGCTTTGTTAACAACATTATTTGGGTATGAGTTAACAGAATATTTACTTTTAAAAGTAAGATTTTCACTGGACAGTTAGGCCTACTTTAACCTGATGTGGAGAAGGAAGGAGAGTAGATGACATAATGATGTGTGACTGACTGACATGTTGAACTTCTTTAACGTCAGCATATTTCTTCCTCAGAGGCTGTTGCTTTGTTTGCACCAAGTAGAGTAGCCAGGAGTAGTATTGACGGTATGTCATGCTGAAATGTCTGGCAAGCCAGTTTAGGCTACACAGTATAGCATTTATTCAACTTTATATTGTATATTTTTACCTTCTTTCCTTTTGCCTTTTCCCCTCTTAATTATTTTATTTTTATTTTACAAAAATATAGAATATTTTAATTTTGACGTAGAGGAGGAAATTGAGGAAGGTTTGTAGAATTCTTTATTTTTATAATATTTTTTAGAATGAATAGACTTTCATTCTAAATGTTGTATTTGTCCCCCTCTGGACTGCCATGTTGATGTATGGCATTAGGTGGATATTGAGGACCTGACAAAAGTTAGCATTTTCTCTCAAGTACCCTGTTTTCAATGTTCCCAATCCCACATGGTTGCCTGAATGTTATGGGAACATTTGTGAGAGAAAATAAGAAATGCATGTGTTAAACTCAATAGCCCCACGCTGTTTGGGACAGCTGCCATAGCAAACCAACGTTTGTTTATTTTTTCCTTTGATGATGATTTGTTTTGTCTTGACTGTTCAGATGACAGCCCGGCTAGTCCGGGTAGCCCGGGTCCAGACAGTCCGGGTATGTTATTGTCTGGTGTGGTAGTTTGTTTTACCCTACAACTAGCTCCATCTTTGACTCATATTCGACCCTACCTATCTGAGTCCATATTACTCAGGTTGCATACTAGGAGATATATCTGTATTTTCATTCATGTATATCCATATCCTTCCCTTTGTTTCCTTGTTATTCTGCTCTGTTTGGTGGGAGTGATGCGCTATGATGCACACATTTATAGACGACAGATCTCTTAATTTGCATACATATTATCCCCTTTTTATGTGGCATTTTCACAGGAATTTGGTGTTTTTCTCATGGTTTCCCGGCAGAGTTGGGGTCAAGTCCGTTTTCAATTCCACTCAATATTTGAGGATGAATTGACTTTCAGTTCCTGAATGGCAAATTACCTATCACTTTCTATGAGGATTTTTCATTTTATCGATTGAAGTACAATTGATTACCCAAGTGAACTGGAATTTAAATGAAACTGACATGACACCTGATCTCCTTGCTCTGTGCAGTCTGTTGCCTTGCTTGCTCGCTTGTTCGGTGGCTCTCCATCGTTTTTGTGTGTTCTCCGGCTGAGGTCTCTGTGGTCAGAGGGCCCATAAACTTGTGCTCTTCTGGACATAGACACTTAAAATTGGCAAATGCTTTCTCCCACCCCTAGATGGTATTAAAATATATTGGGATCCTAACAAAAGTAGCCTAAATCACCACATGTAAGATTGGTCATGACATTTCATGGCTATAACCTTTTGAGGTTAAGTCACAACAAAAATGTGCTGCCCCCTTCCTTGGTCTGTCTCCCTCACTCTTTCCTTTTCTCCCGCTCTCTATTTTCTGCTCTCTTTGTGCACTCGGTCAGTGTGTTGCTGTGCATGTGTGTTGTGGGTTGATGTTCAGACTGGTTCGGTCTGGGCCGGTGTCCCTCTCTGTCCCTCTTTCCACTTCTCTGCACTAATTCTGGGTTTTGTGTCCAGTATTTGGACTAAATTCTCTAATGGAGATAATTACAGAGGCCGGCCCGGGGAGCGGAGAAGGTGGGTTCCGCCCTTTTAAACTGTGTGGGCTGCATGCTTCTCCTAGCCAGTCAACTACATCTCCCAGGATCCTCCTCGCTCACCCTCCTCTGTCACCTGACATGCACCATCGAGAGATCATTCATCGTCATACATCGAGTCTGTCCTGTTGTCTTTCACCATCCACAGTGACTGTTGCCCCATTCACTAACCTTTGCAGAGTCACTCCACCCATCCACACATCTTTGTATTAGTTTGGGTTGGGCCCTCACAAGCTTAGCTTGTTAGAAGCTGTGCAACCCATATTAACAATTGCCAAGGTGATGCCATTCATTTTTTTTGGTGCGAACCTAAGTCTCTGCATTCCACAGTATTGTATGGGACCTGACAAGATGTTGATTCGAGTTGGTCAACATCAGCTTTCCCATTATTGTCCAAGCCAAGCAAGAAGCTATATTTGCTTGTTTGGCCACCTCTTTGGTCTCACACATACACACCTAGACCTCCCATCACCTTGCCAGTGGAGGCATGCCTTAGCCAATCAAAACTGCTACCCTGTAGGTAAGGCATGACATCATTCTTCCAGTGCTGTGAGTTAGAGTTTTAAACACTGTTTCATTGATAATTGAATTAAGGAGAGCAGTCTCGCAGCACCAAGAGTGCTGTTCTGTCTTAATTCCTAAACTCATAGTCACCGGTTTTGATTGGAGTTGTCATTGGACACTTAGTTGGCTTTGTGGTTACTGAGCATATGTACCAGTACCACAGTGATCGAATGGAAGGGAATTATTTGAAGTGCTGTGATGCATGTTGTACAACTAATGGATGATATTTTGGAAAATGTGGGGTAAAATGGCATCGTTGTCAGGTGAGGTCTTTGGTAACATGCGGTCATAGAGCCTACGCAATGCCATGACAAAATCGGATATACCGGTAACAGCCGATTTGTTTATGACAAGGACCCAATACATTTTTGGTGGATGTATTTATTTGTATCCTCACTTTCAAGACATTACCTTTAGCCTAAATGTTCAAAGTGTCAAACAGGCTACCCACTGGCTACCCACTGGGCAAAAACTGGTTGAATCAACATTGTTTCCACGTCATTAAAAGGTGTGATGTGGAAAACTGATTGGATTTGCAAAAAGTCATCAACGTAAGGGAATCAAAATGTTCTGTTGATTTCACGTTTAATTCACGTTAGTTGACAACTAAACCAAATGTAAATCAAAAATAGATGTTGAACTGAGAGGTCTGCCCAGTGGGTAAGCTATGTAGGCGCAACAATATTATAATCAGTTTGATAATAATATTGTTCACAGGCCCAAACCCTGCAAGGGATCCACCACACTTTTGTATTCCATTGCACTGTGTGTTTATGAGTGTCTGTCTAACTGTACAAGGTGACTAACAGTATGAACACTACAGTGTGTATCTTTCCGTTAGCCGTGTGTGTGTGATTGTCGACCCATCTTAATTTTTCGTTCTTTTTCTGCATGACACATAACTTGTCTGTCTTGTTGCCATGCAGATCCCGCTCCAATCTGACCTCACCTCTGTTCTCTGCTAATGTGTGATGCCAAAAACACAGCGCCATGTTGACTCTTTCTGTGTGACGTCCCATTTGATCTGTCCCTCACCTTTAGTGTCTGAATATGAAACCTGTAGCTCAGCTAGTTCATTAGCTAGTGTCCCTGCCACCGAAAATTGATGTGTGTGTGTGTCTTTTCATGTATGCAGGATGTGTGCCATCTTCTTTGTCTATTGGTCTTTGATGTAGTTATCTAATTAGTACATCGTAGACTATGTTAATTGGTGGCTTTGTAGTGAAATGTATAAGCTCCTCCTGTATCAAGTCAACTGGTATTTCTGTTTGTATGTCTCTGACTTGTCGTTGGTTATGGCTTTCTGTGTTTCCATGGTATTTACTGTAGAGACCTCACTGTTCTATATGGCTCCTGCAGGAGGAGCCCGCGGTCCCCCCAGGGCCCTCGTTGACCAGAAGTCGTCAGTCATTAAGCACAGTCCCACGGTCAAGAGAGAGTCCCCCTCGCCCCAGGGTCGTGCCAACAACACCAGGTAACAGACCCCTATGAGACTGTATTACCAGGACATTGCTGTCATGGCATTCTTTGACAACTCATGCTGACTGACATATTTGAATTAGTTTACCACCTTCATGGCATAATGTCTTCATGGTATAATGTTGGCCATCAAAAACAAAAGCTGGTTGTCATAAACTTTCTTGCCAATATAATGTCAAATGACAGACCTGGATAGGTGATATATCAACCCCCTTTAGGAGAAGGGTTGTCTAACTTAAGAGCCAATGGTGACATATACAAAAAGGGGAGTGTGATCGGAGTGACTGAACCAGAGCTGTGTCTGTCCCAGTGAGAACCAGCAGTTCCTGAAGGAGGTGGTGCAGAGTGTGCTGGAGGGCCAAGGCGTGGGCTGGCTCAACATGAAGAAGGTGCGCCGCCTGCTGGAGAACGAGCAGCTGCGCGTCTTCGTGCTGAGCAAGCTGAACCGGACCGTCCAGTCAGAGGAGGATATCAGGCAGGAGGTCATCCGTGATGTGGTGAGTGGCTCCACCCACCCAGGTGGGGAGAAAGGAACGGGGCAAGCGAGGGGGAGAAATAACATTTTAATTATGCGTTTTTAACCTTGGTTTTGAATTAAAGCTGAATAACAGCTTACAATTAAATTGCGTGTGTGTGTGGTGTACTCTTCAGGAGATTAGCAGGAAGGTGTACAAGGGCATGTTAGACATACTGAAGTGCACCGTTTCTAGTCTGGAACACTCGTACACCAATGCCGGGCTTGGAGGCATGGCCAGCGTCTTCGTTCTGCTGGAAATAGCACGCACCCACTACCAAACCAAAGGTAACGTTCAGAAAACCTATACTCCACTGAAAGTGTCAACATTTTCTCTCAAAGGACACATTCAATTCAGCATGTCATGCCCCCTCCCAAAACTATGACTTAACTATTTCCTCTGAAAAAATGAAAGGTACTGATGCTTGATTCTTGTTTGAAAACAAAGAAGTGCTTAACAGGCGTTTCATATACTCCACTTATTTAAAGGCAACATAAGTATCGGATAGGAAAAGGAGTGCAATCTGGATAATTTCTGGGTCACTTTTTTTTTTATCAACTCATTTGAAAAGTAAGCAATATGTTTTTACAGCAGTGAGTTCTGGTTCAATCTCTGAGTCAGTACCACCAACGCATGCCTCATTTTTAGGTAACTTTGCAGTTTAATTAAGCATTCACCGAGCGAATTTGGGTCATAAGAGCAGAAGAGAAACAACTAGGGATGTGACAAACGATAAGAACATTTAAAACAATTCCACTCAAATTCACAATGCAGTTTCGCTGCTGCCAGCAACGGGTTGGGTCTCGGTGCGTCCCTTTCAGATCTTTAAGCATTGCGCCTCTACTACCATTACTGTACCTCAATTCCACCTTGCAAAGTTTACATTTCCTTCTCATTTAACTTCTTAAAGTATTGCAATACAGGACTTTGCTGCTGTTGCTTGCCTTTTTCTGCCATTTTTCCAACTGTTAACGACGATGTCGTAGTGGTGGAGAGTCGACTCCAAAATAATTGATTCCTCGACTCCTTGCATGTCGACTCCCATTTCTAAGTGTTAAGATTAAATTCCGCTAGGAATCGACTCCTAAGATTCAGTATTTTTGGAACGGAAGAGACTGATTAGTTGCCGTACTTCCGAGAATAATCATCTTCTTCAATGAGGTTTAACGGCGGTTGGCATCCAATTTGTTGCATTACCGCCACCTACTAGACTGGAGTACAACTCCCTTATATTTTGCTTGAAAAATAAAATAAAGAAATACCCTACCATCTACTAACACTACACTCACAAATTCAAAATTATTATTAATAATGAACACCACCCTACTCCACTATTTAAATATATTCATTCCTACCTCATGCCCTCAACCTGAAATGATGGGACATCACCACTTAACACTCCCTGTAACTCTTCTGATGTCAAGTCTTGCACACCCAAATACCTCTCTGCAGCTGCCACCACAACCTCAATTTTCTTCGACTTACGTTCCATCCCTGCAGTACAATTAATAACCATTGCTATAAATGCTAAAAATCCAATCTTACTGAAACATATATCACTTGTTGGCCTATCCCTCGGTACTGGTACAAATCTACTACTCTCACCACTCCCCCCCCCCTTAACTCCTCTTTCTCTACTTTCTTCACTGCCTCAGCATATGACAACTTCTTCACTACTTTTACCCTGGAAGCCTCAACCTGCTTCTCTCGCACGGGACATTTCTGATCCCCAGCCCCATGGCCACCCCTACAATTAGCACATACCACTACTTTCCCCAATGCTACATTCCTTTGTTTCATGCCCTTCTGCACACTTCTCACACCTTGGAACCTCCCTCCTACATACTGCTGCCACATGCCCATAAGTTTGACACCTGTAACATCGTAATGTATTCGGCACATAAGTTCGTACAGGATAACTTATATATCCTAACTTCACTTTGTCAGGCAAAGACTCAACATCAAAACTCAAAAGAACAGACAATGACTCTTCTGTTTCCCCACTCTCGCCACCCTGTTTACATCGCACCAAACGACGAGCATCACAAACACCGGGAATCTTCCCCTTCAGTTGGTCAGCTTTCACATTTACCGCTACCCCAGTAATCACTCCTTTCAATGGCGCCCTTTTCTTGAGAGCGAAACAATTCACAATTCTTTCCCCCGTTTGTTTAACTCTGAGCGCCTTCTCCCTCTGCCCAACAGAAACACAAACAATTAGCACTAGACCACTTCTGGTTACCCTACTTCTGAGAATACAAACACTCGCATCTTTCATAGCTAGCTAGCGAGAGACGGAGAGAGAGGGGAGGGTCATAGTATAGACAGGTCTGTCACCAGGCAGACAGTCAGAACCGTGCACTAGGCCTATCTATCGGCAATCAAAAGCTGTATCTCCAAATGTCTTGGCTTACAATGTCTCGCAACTTCAGTAAAGCAGGGCCTATCATCAATGAATAAGCTAGGATATTCTACACACAACAGACCGAAGACTGAACACACACTCGCATCATTAGCGAAGAGAAAGAGCAGGGGTGTGTGTACTAATTAGTCCAAATAGTTGTAAAACTTTTTGCAACTAAAACAAGTTTCTATTGGACAAATGCAAGTAGTTCCCTCCCTGTTTCGTTCCGTTTAAGAACAGTTTTGCAACAGAATCGACGTAATGAATACACCCCAGGCGAGCCAGCGTGATGGAGAGCGAGGAGGGGGCAGGCAGAAAAAAACGTGTGCATAGACGGATTGGTTGTTTAGCAACAACACCGATGCGTGTGCAACTATGGGGCAAAACAGACTGGGTTGGCTTACATTGTTGACATGTAAACTATATTTCGTCTCCAATGTTTATTGAAAACATAAGTACATTTGCACAACGAGCACTTGTTGTCTCTCAAATACATCTTTACAGTTGTTGATTAGCTAGCTAGTGAATTTTTGCCATATTAGCATTGACATGAAATCAGTCAAAATAACTCAAAACAAGACATGGTATCAAGAACAAGATTAAACTAGCTGAAATGAGTCACTTACGATTCCCCACATGGCAGTTTCTTGTCAGTGTTGGTAGCTATCTGGCTATCCAGAATCACAACTCACGGACTTCTGACGTATGCGCATCGTTTTTGTGACATTGTCAGCTAACCCATCTATATGTCTTAGTAATCTGTCTTGCACGCCTCGCAAATTCACCAAAGTAGCCTAAAGTTCTATTTAAATTAAATTACATAACTTTTCTAGTTAGGCTATAACACGGAAAATAGTATGTTTTGTGATAACTGCACCGCTATTTTAATTTTGTGGGGGGGAAAAACATCAAAACATGTTTTTTTCAGGTTGGGATTTTTCTTAATGTTAAGGATCCCGATTTCGTTTTAGCATTTTAAACGTTCACACCCCTACAAACAACCATCTATTCTAACTTTCAAACCTCCCACTGCAACTCTACACTGTTTCTTTCTTCTCTCGCTACCATCTCTTTCCCTTCTTCCCTATTCTTCTCCCTTTTTCCTCCTTGGTGGCCCCAGTAGACCCAGAGAAGCGCAAGCGGAGCCCCAGTGACGCTGCAAGCAGCCCGGGCAGCAAGGAGAGCCCGTCTGCCCGCATGGAGGGCACCAGGCCCCCGGGGCTCCTCCTGGTGCCCCGTCTCCAACTGCCGCACCCCACCTCGGGGGGCAAAGGCACCCACCACTTTGACACCCGGAGTCTGAACGAGGAGAATTTTATTGCCTCCATTGGTGTGTACCCCACCCCATCCCCCCTTGCATGCGCTCTGAGAGCACCCCTTGCCCCCCCTGCTCACCAGTCTAAACCCTGCCCTACCCCTTGACCCACCTCTTTCCAACCAGGCAACAAGGGGAGTGCTTTCCCCTTCCTTAGAAAAAGAGCCCCTTATGATATTCCATTCACTTTGACCCACACCAGTGATGCCAATGGTCAGCATTTAAAGCTGTAAAACTCTGAAATATATTTAGAAAATACATTATGCTGGTTTGCCATAATATTTGCACATCATGCAACTCCAACCAAATTTGACAAATAACCACATTTGAATTCCAGATCTGGCCTTGAGCGGTGTAGGCGTGTGTGAAATATTGCATTGAGCCCACCCCCACCAGCCTGGATGTGTTGTATCCCTCCCCACCCTTCTCTGAATGTTGAGCGCCCCTGTTTGCCACCTCTTGTGGAGTCCTCCTTTGTTTGCCTTCTAGCACCTTGACTGTGCATGTCTTCGTTTTCCGTTGTCTTCTCGAAACTCCAAATCTGCAGTATTGTGCTAAGGAGTCTGAAGACCTGTCTCTGCCTTTACTGCAGGTTTCCTTAAAGCGTGCTGTACAAGTAGCACCTCTCAGCTCTAGCATGGAGGGTGGAGCGTCACTCCCCAGTAAACAGGCCCAAGGAAGAGACAAATTTCATGCTCACTGTTAGCAAGCCACGGTTGCCGTTTAGCTTGGGGATAGGGTTAATTAACACTGAACATTGTGGAAAAGGAGCGAAGCATTGCTTCTCCTTTCGACCACCATTCTACTATCTCAAATGTTACTTTGGGTCTGTATACAGGGGACAGATTCACCCAACTCCCTCAATCTCCCTACCTACCAACCTACCCTCACTTCACCAGCCCCTTTTCTCTCTTTGGGAAGATGCAGCTTCAATTCTACGGAATGTCTTTTTGAGACTTGCACCCCTGCTTCTGCAACAGCTCCATTCCACCTGCTGGCTAGCTGGCTGGCCACTCCACCCCCATTCCATGCCCTTCACCAAGCCCTGCTGCCTCTGTCACCCTGGTTCTGGAGAGCCACACACTGCTAGCCAATAACTTAACTTCCCGGTCACATACATTTTTAAAGGAACCCCAGTATTCCCCCTTGTGTGGTTCTCCAGGACCATGGTCCAGGAGTGTTGGGTGTGTTGTAATGTTACACCTCAGTAGCAGTAAATGGCAATGGAACTCTGCGTACAGAGAATTTATGTCATAGTGTTCCATATTGCCAAGCTGACATGTGACTACTCTCAGACGTTACAAAACATCCTCAATTGTTAAAATAACAGATTTCTTTAATGCTTAATTTTGTTTTATGTTATGGTTTATCTAATGCTCATCCTCCATACCTGCCTACTCAACCAGCTCTCTGACACTCTCTCTGTCTTTCTCTCCTTGCTTGCAATGCATCTTGGGTAGAATTGTGGAGCAGGCACCATGAAAAGGATAAGCAAAAAGCTATGGAAAAACAACAGAGTAAGATATTTCTCACACACAAAAAAAGACTGGGGTATTGCATAACTGCCAGCTCTTAACATTTCCACGCCCTTCTCTCCACCTTTCCCCAACCTACCTATGTTTGTTAGTCACAAATGATTAAAAAAGTTAATATAAGTGATCATGTTGACATGGATAATTATTCTAGGACTATAGATCCATAATCTTGATTTGAGGTGTGTGCGTAACGTTCTGTACATTTTGGGTGAATCGTCTTGATATCAGTGGAATAACTGAGTTATGCTTGCATATCTCAAATCAGGAGTCATAACATAGTGAGTTCCTCTTATTCTCCATATAGTTACTCTGACATTATGTTTGCTGTCAACTTGTTCCATTCCTATTCCCTGAGTTGTGAAATAGTCATTGGAACCGTAGTCTGTCAGGCCCTTACCCAATCCCAAACGTTCCCTTTTTTCCTGGGCTCTTGAGGTTCTATCAAGGTTACAGTTGTGGCATTTCATTTAGCAAATGTGCGTTTCTGGAAAATCACTACATGGCAAGAAGGTAAATTGTACATAGTACAAAAAAACTACCAAAAAAAAAGATACCTGAGCCATGAATGAATACACAATAGTATGAGTACAAACATCCATTGCAGGTTTGTTGGCTGCATCACCAAATGTATCACAGAAGTCATGGTTCAATTTGCATTTAACTATTATAATTGACTGTACTTTCTTCCGATGTAAAGGTTTGATATCCTGGACTCTTCAAAATGTACAGATTGCAGGCCAGCATTTGTTTAATTGTAGTTACATTTTCCTAGAGGTGCATTATGTGAGTCATAACAAGGTGTTTCTGCAACAACTGACTGGTATATTAACAACAGCGCTGTTGGTCAATTCTTGTCTAAAAGCAAACTTGTGCAGAAAATGGTCTCCTATTTTGACTGTCCCTCAGTTTGTCTGCATGCCTAACTGCCTGAGTCTGTGTGTCAATTTTTGTAACTTTGACCTCTTTTTATTGGTATCTGCCTTTGTCAATTACAGTTTGATCTACATCCATCAATATTCCTACTGATTTTGCACTCTCCAGTGGCCTCTAAATAGTCACATGCTTGGTCTTTTGAAAGCTGACAGCTGGGTCATGTTCATTAGGGCACAAGTAGCAATATTTTGCAACAGAAAACAATTGAGATAGTATCTCTCTGTTTTGGGCCATTTTCTTCTGTTTTGGCCTACTGAACATGACTGATTATTATTTTTTGCTTCCTGAATATAAAAAAACAAGATCCTCCGGCTGAATGGAAGTGTCCCTGTTGTAGGGCCAGTATTTCCGGTCAATCCCAAAGTTATGGTGTTAGAGGTCAAACACACCAATAGTGTTTGCTGGCCTAGAGTACCTTGCACCTCTGAACGTAATTTGCGAACCGAGTGCGCACCAATTTTACATGGAGAATCGTGTGAAAAGTGTCGTCAGTCAGATCGGAAAAAGAATGCTAAATCCACATTCAGTGCGACGTGTGCAAGCCTTTCAAGTTAGGTCACCATCTCCCCCCCCCCACCCCCCCTCTCTGCCAGTTGCCAATCATGTGACACTCAGTAAGGGGGCAGTGTGGAAGTGCGCATGGCACCCGTGCTGACAACAACATGTATCCTGCAGGAGCGGAGGGGGCTAAGAAACAGCACCCTGAGCTGACTGACACGGAGGAGAAGAAGTCCCAGATCAGTGCTGACAGTGGCCTCGGCGTCAACTCCGGATCCCAGGTCTGTTCTTTTCCAAAGCCAGCTCTTGTAACTAAGCAAAGAATGCACACGTGGAATCTGACACTTGTTTCACATCGGTTATCCCCCAACTCTGGCGCTTGAGAGTCACAATGTCTGCTGGTTCTCGTTCTTGCATTTTAATCTGAGTCTGATATAGACCTGGGAAACCAGGGTTGTAGACTGAGTGTTTGGATATTGATGGCATGGACTTGTGAATTAGTATTAAGGAGATTACAAAACACTGGAGTCACTACGGCCCTTGAGAAGAAGTTCATTTCCACTGTTTCTATATGCCTCTGTCTGCTCACCTTTCTCTTTCTCAGTCGTTCTCGGTCTTGCTTTGCAGAAGAGTGACACCGAGTCCGTGAGCAGCACTGAACCGCCAGTCCTTACCAGAAGCACCAGCCAGGACTCAGAGGCCAGCACAGTGGTAGGGCACGGCCAACACAGAGAAACAATCTCACCCCAATCCTAAACCCTTCTCAACCTTACCTCAGTGTGGCTCATCCCAAGGCCCGCTTACTCCCAAAGCGCAATTTTTATCCTTAGTCTAGTCTTACAAGGTTTACACTCAAGGTTCCACAGACTCACTTAAGCTCAAGCCATACATCCCCAGTAACACTTATCCCAAACCAGGTTGCTTCCCAATCTTACTATATTCCGAGCTTGATTAATTTCTAGTATTTGCTAACTAGTCCTACTCATCTCTTGTCTTGCTTTGTCTCAGCCTGGCACAATGGCTCTTGCCAAAACCGTACGTGTCATACTAATCTACCTCATCCCCAGTGTCTCTTAGCCTTAGTGTAACTCAGTGATCCTCAAAACAACCTGTAGTGTGGCAGCTCTCCAAGGGCAGGGTTGAGGATTACTGATCTAACTCGTCTCTTTTGGCCTTGGTCTAATGCATCCTGTGTGTCTTTTAGTGTGAGTTCTCTGTGTCTTAGTATGCCTGATATTCACTAGTCTCCTGACACTTTGACCCCTGACCCCTCCAGATAAGTAACAGCTCAGGGGAGACGCTGGGAGCTGACAGTGACTTGAGTAGCACCGCTGGGGAGGGCTTGGGTGGCAGGCAAGCCCCCCACCTCAACTTCTCCAGGGGAACACTGTCCGACAGCGAGATTGAGACCAACCCGGCCACCAGCTCAGTGTTTGTGAGTAGAAAATCCTGCCTGGCTGATCACACTGCTTGATTTTTTTGGGGCGTTTTCTAGATGTACAAATGCATTCCCTGCGGGACATGAAGTCTGCCCATGGATGTCAATCTTGTAAATGCAGGGACGAAATCCAATTTTCGAAAATCTTTGGCAAGATGAAATTACCCCATGATTTATGTTTTGTTGTGTTTGCCCAGGGTAAGACCCAAAAGATGAAGCCTGGTGTGAAGGAGACGAAGTCTAAACTTGTGCCTGTCGTGGCTAAGGGGCCTCCCGCCCAGCCCTTGGAGGACATCAGCATGAGGATTTACCTATGTGATGGCCTGCTGGGTACGTTCCAGATGACTGATGTTTTAGAAAGGCTGTGGTTTAATATCTTCTACAGTGTCTTCTTTAGTCTCCCTCTGTTCAACTTTGTGGTAAAAAGCAACAGTAAATATCTAGCAGACTCAGCGAGATGTTGCATGCACAAAGTAAACACAATATCAGGTAAATTTCAGCAACATCTTAGAGCGTTGAAGTGCGAGGCTAAACGTCTCCGCTGTCTTGCATCGTGCTCATCTCATATCTGCGATGCTGCTCGTTGTAAGTTTGTCTCGCTGAGTCTACCTTTAAAGTGAATCCTTCTTATAAGGCAAAACACAGATATACAGTACCAGTCAAAAGTTTGGACACACCTACTCATTCAAGGGCTTTTCTTTATTTTTACTATTTTCTACATTGTAGAATAATAGTGAAGACATCAAAACTATGAAATAACACATATGGAATCATGTAGTAACCAAAAAAGTGTTAAACAAATTCTTCAAAGTTGCCACCCTTTGCCTTGATGACAGCTTTGCACACTCTTGGCATTCTCTCAATCAGCTTTACCTGGAATGCTTTTCCAACAGTCTTGAAAGAGTTCCCACATATGCTGAGCACTTGTTGGCTGCTTTTCCTTCACTCTGCGGTCCAACTCATCCCAAACCATCTCAATTGGGTTGACTGTGGATACAGAACTCCATCACTCTCCTTCTTGGTCAAATAGCCCTTACACAGCCTGTAGGTGTGTTGGGTCATTGTCCTGTTGAAAAACAAATGACAGTTCCACTAAGCGCAAACCAGATGGGATGGCGTATCGCTGCAGAATGCTGTGGTAGCCATGCTGGTTAAGTGTGCCTTGAATTCTACATAAATCACAGACAGTGTCACCAGCAAAGCACCATCACACCTCCTGCTCCATGCTTCACTGTGGGAACCACACTTGTGGAGATCATCCGTTCACCTACTCTGCATCTGACAAAGACACGACGGTTGGAACCAAAAATCTCAAGTTTGGACTCATCAGACCAAAGGACAGATTTCCATCGGTCTAATGTCCATTGCTCATGTTTCTTGGCCCAAGCAAGTCTCTTCTTCTTATTGGTGTCCTTTAGTAGTGGTTTCTTTGCAGCAATTTGACCATGAAGGCCTGATTCACGCAGTCTCCTCTGAACAGTTGATGTTGAGATGTCTGTTACTTGAACTCTGTGAAGCATTTATTTGGGCTGCAATTTCTGAGGCTGGTAACTCTAATGAACTTATCCTCTGCAGGGAGGTAACTCTGGGTATTCATTTCCTGTGGCGGTCCTCATGAGAGCAAGTTTCATGTTTTGCGACTTCACTTGAAGAAACTTTCGAAGTTCTTGAAATGTTCTACATTGACTGACCTTCATGTCTTAAAGTAATGATGGACTGGCATTTATCTTTGCTTATTTGAGCTGTTCTTGCCATAATATGGACTTGATCTTCTGTATACCTGCCCTACCTTGTCACAACACAACTGATTGGCTCAAACGCATTAAGGAAGGAAATTCCACAAATTAACTTTTAAGAAGGCACACCTGTTAATTGAAATGCATTCCAGGTGACTACCTCATTAAGCTGATTGAGAGAATGCCAAGAGTGTGCAAAGCTGTCATCAAGGCAAAGGGTGGCTACTTTGAAGAATCTCAAATATAAAATATATTTAGATTTGTTTAACACTTTTTTGGTTACTACATGATTCCATATGTGTTATTTCATAGTTTTGATGTCTTCACTATTATTCTACAATGTAGAAAATAGTAAAACTAAAGAAAAACCCTGGAATTAGTAGGTGTCCAGACTTTTGACAGGTACTGTGTATATATCTATATATACACTGCTCAAAAAAATAAAGGGAACACTTAAACACAATGTAACTCCAAGTCAATCACACTTCTGTGAAATCAAACTGTCCACTTAAGAAGCAACACTGATTGACAATAAATTTCACATGCTGTTGTGCAAATGGAATAGACAACAGGTGGAAATTATAGGCAAGTAGCAAGACACCCCCAATAAAGAAGTGGTTCTGCAGGTGGTGACCACAGACCACTTCTCAGTTCCTATGCTTCCTGGCTGATGTTTTGGTCACTTTTGAATGCTGGCGGTGCTTTCACTCTAGTGGTAGCATGAGACGGAGTCTACAACCCACACAAGTGGCTCAGATAGTGCAGCTCATCCAGGATGGCACATCAATGCGAGCTGTTGCAAGAAGGTTTGCTGTGTCTGTCAGCGTAGTGTCCAGTGCATGGAGGCGCTACCAGGAGACAGGCCAGTACATCAGGAGACGTGGAGGAGGCCATAGGAGGGCAACAACCCAGCAGCAGGACTGCTATCTCCGCCTTTGTGCAAGGAGGAGCAGGAGGAGCACTGCCAGAGCCCTGCAAAATGACCTCCAGCAGGCCACAAATGTGCATGTGTCTGCTCAAACGGTCAGAAACAGACTCCATGAGGGTGGTATGAGGGCCCGACGTCCACAGGTGGGAGTTGTGCTTACAGCCCAACACCGTGCAGGACGTTTGGCATTTGCCAGAGAACACCAAGATTGGCAAATTCGCCACTGGCGCCCTGTGCTCTTCACAGATGAAAGCATGTTCACACTGAGCACATGTGACAGATGTGACAGAGTCTGGAGACGCCGTGGAGAACGTTCTGCTGCCTGCAACATCCTCCAGCATGACCGGTTTGGCGTGGGTCAGTCATGGTGTGGGGTGGCATTTCTTTGGGGGGCCGCACAGCCCTCCATGTGCTCGCCAGAGGTAGCCTGACTGCCATTAGGTACCGAGATGAGATCCTCAGACCCCTTGTGAGACCATATGCTGGTGCGGTTGGCCCTGGGTTCCTCCTAATGCAAGACAATGCTAGACCTCATGTGGCTGGAGTGTGTCAGCAGTTCCTGCAAGAGGAAGGCATTGATGCTATGGACTGGGCCCGCCTGTTCCCCAGACCTGAATCCAATTGAGCACATCTGGGACATCATGTCTCGCTCCATCCACCAACACCACGTTGCACCACAGACTGTCCAGGAGTTGGCGGATGCTTTAGTCCAGGTCTGGGAGGAGATCCCTCAGGAGACCATCCGCTACCTCATCAGGAGCATGCCCAGGCGTTGTAGGGAGGTCATACAGGCACGTGGAGGCCACACACACTACTGAGCCTCATTTTGACTTGTTTTAAGGACATTACATCAAAGTTGGATCAGCCTGTAGTGTGGTTTTCCACTTTAATTTTGAGGGTGACTCCAAATCCAGACCTCCATGGGTTGATAAATTTGATTTCCATTGATAATTTTTGTGTGATTTTGTTGTCAGCACATTCAACTATGTAAAGAAAAAAGTATTTAATAAGATTATTTCATTCATTCAGATCTAGGATGTGTTGTTTAAGTGTTCCCTTCCCAGTGTATATATCTCTCTCATTCGTCAAACTCTTTCTCTAAAACTCTTTTTCACTATTTGACTAACTAACACTGCATGAACTGTAGTATAAAGCGTGAAGGTAGGTCTGAAGTGAGTGAGGTTGGGTCGATTTTATTTGTCCTTTCACGCTTCCTGTGGTCTCTCTCTCTCTCTCTCTCTCTCTCTCTCTCTCTGCTCTTGGCTTGCCATTAACCCACTCAGCTCTGAGCTTAACCCTCTTTGCTCTGCTGCTCCTCTTCCTCCCTGCTGCGTGTCCCGGGAACGCCATGCAGGGCGCGACAAGAGCTCCATGTGGGACCAGCTGGAGGATGCTGCCATGGAAACCTTCTCTCTGAGTAGGGCTGACCTCTTTCACCTTTTGACCTTCTATGTTTGTGCTTGGATGCAATGCAGACCTGGGCTCTGTTGCTCACTTGTGTATTGTCTGGTGCTTTTGATGTGCTGCTTTGATCTTTACCGCCACTGGATTTCCCATCTCACTGAGTGGTTTGTATTGTAAACAATGTAGCAACACTCCTATCTTCAAGTTAACAAGAGAACATGTATCTTGGTTCTTGGTTTACAAAATATGTTTCAACAATCATATGGTCAGGTGTGTGGGTGTGTTTGTGTGTGTTCGTATAGATGTGTGTTCGTTCGTTTGTGGGTGTTTGTGTGTGTGCAGTTATGTAAGGTTCTGTGGGATCATGTGTTTGTATGTTTATGCATAGTTACTGGTGAATGTGGGGTGACATGTAGTTGTCAGTGTGAAGGTGATTTTGACCTATTGAGGATTTTGAACACTAGTTTTGTGTTTTTGTGTGCCTTTGTGATTGTGGTCATGATGTGTTTGTGTAAGTGTGTGTCCTTTGGACACAGATAAGCAGTGTGTGTTGTATTTGTGTAGGTAAGGAGCGCTCTACACTGTGGGACCAGGTCCAGTTCTGGGAGGATGCTTACTTGGATGCTGTCATGTTGGAGAGGGAGGGGATGGGCATGGACCAGGGACCTCAGGAGATGATTGACAGGTACTGGTTGCCTATTAGAGTGGATCTGTATTTTGAAATGCCCATTGACAGCCATCCTTGTATAGCTGTGTTTCCTGTTTAGAGGCTGATGGTTACCACTGTTTACACAGATACCTGTCACTCGGGGACCACGACCGTAAGCGCCTGGAGGACGATGAGGACAGGCTGCTAGCTACTCTACTGCACAATATGATCGCCTACATGCTAATGGTTAAGGTGGGCCTATCACACATGCACACACACACACGCACGTTTCACTCCGTAACCCCTGTATGTCAACTGCAGCAACTACAAATGTTCAGATAAGTAGGCATTGCATATCTTCCAATGTCTCTTGCTAAGATTGTCTGTCTGTCTCTGTCTGTCCAGTTGAACAAGAATGACATCAGGAAGAAGGTGAGGCGTCTGATGGGGAAGTCCCACATCGGCCTCAGCCACAGCCAGGAGATCAACGAGTGTCTGGACAAACTGGCTAATTTGGTAAGAAAGAACCAAGGATTCTCTCTCTTCAATAAGGCGGTCAACTGTTCTACCAAGTGGCATAAAGAGGCAACGTTTTATGTGGTCCTTCGAGCCAGATCCTTTTATGCAACACATGTTTTTAGTGTGTGTGAGAATATCAGTGTTGCTGATACAGTATCTCTGTTTAACCATCTAGAGTCTAAGCCAGGGATGAAACATTTGATTTGGCATTACTGCTTTTAGCCCATAGAAAAGCACTGAATAACAGATTGATTCACTACATGGAACAACAATCCCCCCAAAAATCAAAATGAAGTTCTGTCCTATATCTGAGAGATATAAGAAAGATCTATTGTTTTTTTTTTTTTTTGTTTTTTTAACATGTATTTAACCCCTTATTTTAGGCACTAAACAGTCTCTATATATACTTCCATTGATTTTTTAAACTGGTACCGGGGACCTTCAGATGAGTGTTGTGAGGCTTGTGGGCATCCTAGAGCAAAACAACCGACATGTACGTGTTCGTGAGAGATTTCCACAGAGGGGTCATATTACTGTGTAGCCAAAACTGTTCGGAGGCTACAGACAGAAGTTGGCAGAAGAGGCTGTACCAACTTCGTAGAGCAAAACGGAGAACACCATCGTGTTCGTGAGAGTCTTCTTTCCCCAGAGGGGTCATAATAGTTTTATAGGCCAGACCGATTTTCGAGATGTGTCATGGTCTGACAAACACCGTTCTTCTAATTCTGCCACCTTTCACCACAGATGTGGAAGAGTGATCTCGTGGATGTGGTGGATTGAGACGCAGCCCATGCAAAAAAAAACTCTCTAGCTTAAACAGACGCATTTTGATGGGGATGTATTTATTATGTTAATTAGATTTCCATGGGGACGCAGAAATTGTAGGAGAAGGGTTAAAGTCTTGTTCACTTAAATTTCAGAATGGCCGCGAGCTGTCCATCAGACCTAGCGGAAGCCGTCACATCAAGAAGCAGACCTTCGTGGTGCATGCTGGGACAGATACCACAGGGGACATCTTCTTCATGGAGGTATGAGAAAGACACTTTCAGCATTCACTTTCCCGGACCTTCCTTGTACATAGGCCTTGTTCATATTTGTTTTATTGTGCCCCAGAGATGCATGAAGGCCTGACAATAGTATCTGAATAGATTACATTTGCTGATCATTGTCAAGAACTGTCAAAACTCTGCAATTTGTAGTTTCAGTAGATGTGGATGTCAAGTAATTGCATCTTTTGCCTCTGTCCATAAACCCCATTCAGGTGTGTGACGACTGCATAGTCCTGCGCAGCAACATCGGCACAGTGTATGAGCGCTGGTGGTACGAGAAGCTCATTAACATGACCTATTGCCCCAAGACCAAGGTGCTGTGTCTGTGGAGACGCAATGGCCAGGAGACCCAACTCAACAAGTTCTACACCAAGAAGGTGAGCCTCTATCGTCCACGCTTTGAGTACTGGAATGCGACTAGCAATTATGAACACCATGATATCCGTGTTGTGACTTTCGTGTCAGACTTTCTATAGCCACTTTTCGTATTCCATAGTCCATAATCTGAATTCAAATGTTTTGTTGTCTAGTGTCGCGAATTGTATTACTGTGTGAAGGACAGCATGGAAAGGGCTGCTGCACGACAGCAGAGCATTAAACCAGGTATGTGTGTGTGCACATTGGCTGGACTCTCTTTCTTTGAGGCAGCACCAATGTATTCTTGCCCTGCTTTTTTGAAAATGTATAGCCCTAGGGCAGTGGTATTCTGGGTCCTGACCCCTAGTGGGGGTGTGGAGGAATTGCAGGGGTGTTGGCAAAAAATAAAACAAATACAAATATAAAAAATTAAGAGTACAGATTATTGTATGGGACAATATACAAACGTTTTTGAGAAAGATAATTTGGAAAATAAATGTTATTGTGTAAATGTATTTATTGGTTTCTTTTCATTTTGATAAGATAAATGAAAATGTAATGAATTGAAGGTTATTTGTTCATGTGAAAATGGAAATGTACCGATTTTAAGGTTGCGTCGTCACATTTGGCAAGAAAAATGGGGTCCCCGATGAAGAAGTTTGAATATCACTGCCCTAGGGGCTAATAGCAGTTAGTAATAGTTCATAGTCTATGGAAAAGTATAACTTTTGGGTGTTGGAATAACTGAGTGAAGGTGAGCTCTAGACTACTGCTTTATTGTCCAATAAATTCTTTAACCATTTGAGTCAATCAGCTCAGTTGGCCAAGTAAAGACTTTCTATCTGTCATTACTAACACTTTTCGAAAGAGATGTACAGCGGAATGGATAGGAGAGGGATCCTTTGGTTTAAGTGATCTGCCCCTCTCTCCATAGGTCCAGAGCTGGGTGGAGAGTTCCCTGTGCAGGACATGAAGACAGGCGAGGGAGGACTGCTGCAAGTTACCCTGGAAGGCATCAACCTCAAATTCATGCACAGCCAGGTAGGAGGCCTGTATTACCATATACACACATATACATATACATATATATATACAGTGAGGGAAAAAAGTATTTGATCCCCTGCTGATTTTGTATGTTTGCCCACTGACAAAGAAATGATCAGTCTATAATTTTAATGGTAGGTTTATTTGAACAATGAGAGACAGAATAACAACAACAAAATCCAGAAAAACGCATGTCAAAAATGTTATAAATTGATTTGCATTTTAATGAGGGAAATAAGTATTTGACCCCCTCTCAATCAGAAAGATTTCTGGCTCCCAGGTGTCTTTTATACAGGTAATGAGCTGAGATTAGGAGCACACTCTTAAAGGGAGTGCTCCTAATCTCAGTTTGTTACCTGTATAAAAGACACCTGTCCACAGAAGCAACCAATCAATCAGATTCCAAACTCTTCACCATGGCCAAGACCAAAGAGCTCTCCAAGGATGTCAGGGACAAGATTGTAGACCTACACAAGGCTGGAATGGGCTACAAGACCATCGCCAAGCAGCTTGGTGAGAAGGTGACAACAGTTGGTGCGATTATTTGCAAATGGAAGAAACACAAAAACACTGTCAATCTCCCTCGGCCTGGGGCTCCATGCAAGATCTCACCTTGTGGAGTTGCAATGATCATGAGAACGGTGAGGAATCAGCCCAGAACTACACAGGAGGATCTTGTCAATGATCTCAAGGCAGCTGGGACCTTAGTCACCAAGAAAACAATTGGTAACCCACTACGTTGTGAAGGACTGAAATCCTGCAGCGCCCGCAAGGTCCCCCTGCTCAAGAAAGCACATATACAGGCCCGTCTGAAGTTTGCCAATGAACATCTGAATGATTCAGAGGATAACTGGGTGAAAGTGTTGTGGCCAGATGAGACCAAAATGGAGCTTTTTGGCATCAACTCAACTTGCTGTGTTTGGAGGAGGAGGAATGCTGCCTATGACCCCAAGAACACCATCCTCACCGTCAAACATGGAGTTGGAAACATTATGCTTTGGGGGTGTTTTTCTGCTAAGGGGACAGGACAACTTCACCGCTCCAAAGGGACGATGGACGGGGCCATGTACTGTCAAATCTTGGGTGAGAACCTCCTTCCCTCAGCCAGGGCATTGAAAATGGGTCATGGATGGGTATTCCAGCATGACAATGACCCAAAACACAAGGAGTGGCTCAAGAAGAAGCACATTAAGGTCCTGGAGTGGCCTAGCCAGTCTCCAGACCTTAATCCCATAGAAAATCTGTGGAGGGAGCTGAAGGTTCGAGTTGCCAAACGTCAGCCTCGAAACCTTAATGACTTGGAGAAGATCTGCAAAGAGGAGTGGAACAAAATCCCTCCTGAGATGTGTGTAAACCTGGTGGCCAACTACAAGAAACGTCTGACCTCTGTGATTGCCAGCAAGGGTTTTGCCACCAAGTACTAAGTCATGTTTTGCAGAGGGGTCAAATACTTATTTTCCTCATTAAAATGCAAATCAATTTATAAAATGTTTGACATGTGTTTTTCTGGATTTTTTGTTTTGTTATTCTGTCTCTCACTGTTCAAATAAACCTACCATTAAAATTATAGACTGATCATGTCTTTGTCAGTGGGCAAACGTACAAAATCAGCAGGGGATCAAATACTTTTTTCCCTCACTGTATATATACACACACACACGCAAAACCTCTTAACCTCGTTCCACCCACCTCAATTCTTCTTCTGTTTTCTTTCTCTCTCACACAACTGTGGCTGACTTCCTCTAAGGTCCCTTTAAAAAAAAGAGAATCGAAGGCATTTAGGGTTGTTTATCTTTGACATTGATAAATATTTTATAGCCTACTGAATTGAGTGCAAAAGCAGAGTACATTTTGAAGTTACTTCAGTCACTGTTTTGATCAGGACCCTAGAGGAAGAACACATTTTTGTGCTTTGTCTTTCTATGATTTAGAAGATGTTATGTTTTATTTGTGCAGTCACTAAGATGTGTGTTTCAAGATGAAAACACATATCCACTTAAATATTTCTGTTAATACTTAGCATTCTTAATTGTGTTGCCCAAACCTTGTCGTCTGTTTGTGTGTGTGTGGGGGAAGGTGAATGTTCTGTTTGTGTAAGAGAGATTTGTGCATCTGAGGTAAGACAGATTACCTTTTGCAAAGACTTTTCATTAATAATTGTCATTTTATTTTACAGTTCTTTAAATTTTTGTCCCCTTAAAATCCCTTGACCTGCATATTAAAGTTAGATGAAAAATACCTCTTCAAGTATTCACAACTTTTGGGGTTGGGGCAATTCCATTTCCTGAATCAACTTGAGTAAGAATATAATTGACCTCAGTCCTTACCACTGTCACAAGTAGATATTTTTGGACCCAAAGGAAATGCTTGGATCTGAAATAAAAATTATACAATTGCTCCGCCAATGATTGAGGGTCATAGGAGTGGCACTCATTTAATATAAGCAAAGTGAAGAAACACACTGGACATATCACACTGTAGGATTGGGGCAAAAACGCATTGAATCAACACAGCGGAATGCCTACTCATAAGGTAATACTAAATTGTAGTAGAATTGAAAACAATGTTTTTGACCACTACATTCTTTATGAAAGGTCCTAGCTCTTTGAACTGCTTTCTTGATTTCTATAGATCACACAGCGCACCTAGTTGAAAGGAATTAAGGCTAGACGTTGCAGTGGCCAATCGAGAGTGTATTTGATTGTGCCTTCTTTTTGATGCAATACCTCAACACATTGGTCTAATTTGAGCCACCTAACAGGTTAGAACACATTGCTATGGTTGAAGAACAGTTACATCATCATCATATAGAATTGAACAAGGGTACAAGAGTCATAAGGTTGTAAAACCCTTTCCCTACTACAGACACTTAGCCTAACTTACCTTTTAGGAACAACACATACGTTTGTACAATAATGGTCATAGCTCTCATTGAGATGCTGCTTGGCAAATTCAAACCACCTAGTTTTCCACTGTCAGCTCTACAGGAGCGTATGCACCAGTAGTAGATGTCATATTCATAGACTTCATTCATGCAATAAAAATAAAAAACACTTAACTGTCTTGTTGTAAATAACTTTTTCATATAATAGTTAATGCCAACCCATTACATTTTGCCAGTGCAGGCCCACCCATGCTTCCAGTGTCAGACATGGGTCACCGTAGGGTTAAATACGTGGGCATGTTAGATGTTAGAGTGGTGAGGTTGTTATAGGTGGCAGCCTGTTTTGTTGGGGAGGCGATGTGGCGGACTGCCCTCTTGTACCTGTACTACTGAGCTGTTGGTGCCAGCCCTCGTTGCAGGAGGAAGGGGCATGGAGGGCATTGGGGGCGGGAGTGGGTTCCCAGCGGTCAAAACTGGTTGACATTATGTAATTACAACCATACTCTTGGTAAACTGGTAGTAATTATGTCATTTTCTGGGTTAGGCCCAGGATCAAACCAAAACAAGTCCAGCTGTTAAAAGTATAGACTAGACCAACTTTCAGTAGTTATTTTTCCACCTTTCGTAGTTTAGTTTAGCACTTCCAGTAGAATTTTCTGTGATGGGTATATTGTATTGGCATTGATAGCTGTTAATACGTCAAGTCCGGTCCATTAGGTTGATCGTTTTAGGGGGATAGTGCAGCGCCCTCTTTGAGCGCCGTCCAGTGTTTGTGCTGTTCTGTCCGATAATAATCCAAACCGTTTCTCTTCCATGCTCTCTCCACCTGCAAGGAGCGGAAGGTATACAACCTCTGCTGTGTTTGCTTGTTAGCGATTATGACATTTTTTGGTTGGGTTCTTTTTCCTCAATTCTATTAGCTGTGTGTGGCAAACTTTATTTTATGTGTCCTCATCTCTGTTTTCATATGGAATTTCCATGTATGCTAAGCATTACATGGGCCACAGTGCATTTGCATTAGTAGGGAAAACAGAAATTAATTAGCAGTCACCATTGCTTCACTGTTGACAACAAATGGCCACAATAGCTTTGCTGATGCACACTAGTTAAGCCACTATAGTGCGAACAAATTGCCATATTATAGTTTCATTCAGCAAGTAATCATTAATAGCACTCACTTCATCATAGACCTTTCCACAATGCAGTTCTACTCACCAAACCCCAGCCCATGTAAGCATTCAAACATGGAAACTTCTGTTTTTCTTCATATTTATTTTTGGTAGCGTTTAAAAGCTTGCATACCATCTTCTGTATATTTCCCTTTTAGTATTGACTAGATGAGAATTTAATGTTGTTCATTTTCTATCTGAAATGTTTAATTTCAGCCTGTCATTGAGTTGCTAATGTTCTGTCTTGTTGTTTTTGTTTGTTTTTTTGTTTTAGGTTTTCATAGAGCTGAATCACATTAAAAAGTGCAATACTGTGAAGGGAGTCTTTGTCCTGGAGGAATTTGGTAATTACCCCATCTATTGATTCTAGGTCTGTACTCGACACGGCAGTAACTCAGCTTCACGACAAACGCAACGCTGACACACAGAAATAGCAACTGTAACGACTTGGGGTTCAGTGGATTCACAACAGCTCTTGCTTACCTCGGGGCAAATATAGTCAGTGCTAGAGTTAGCTAGTTTCATTTGGCAATTGAGAAGTCCAGCCCTCACAAATATGAATGTTTGTTTAATTTCATATTTATTGCTGATTTATAAAATAAGACAAAACAGTCCTATTTGTGAGATTTCTGTCTTTATTTGCTGTCATTTCATTTTGTCCAAAAGTGTTTTTAGTTTTTAACCATGTGGTCTTAGGAGTCAGATCTGCCGTGTTATGATAGAAGACTTGATGCACAGCTTGTTTCTGTTTCAGACTTTCGTAAGGATCAAATGTTGGAAATTAGAGCTTTAGAGTAGGAAATTGTTTTAGGGTTCACTCGACCAAATAAGATGGTATGTGCATGAGAGGGAAATTCATCAAAGCCCAGAGCAGAGGGAAGCGCAGCCACAGATCTTATTTTAACTGTTTTCAACGCTCATTAAGAATAAAGGACACATACGTTGATTATGTTCTCAGCTCTCAGTTGAAGCTGAATTATCTTGAAAAATTGTTTCAATTTAGATTCCTAGAGGGGACTTCATCTACTTGCTCGATCCTCAGGATAGAAGGATGCTAACTTGTTGGAAATGGCCACATCTGGGTTGTGTTGAGTAGGCACGTTCAGGTAGTATCTCAGCCATTTCAAAACGTTTTCGCTCAATGGTGCCTACTAAATGCGATTAGTGATTCCTTTCCTGAGACCAGAGCTAGTATTTAGATATTTAGAGCATTTCCTTCAAGATGTGTACAGTAGATGGTTTATCATGGCTTAATATACGGCCATATTTGAAACAGATAACCAGTGACTAATGAGATTGTTAGGAGAGGCCTAGATCTGTGAGGGGATAGCCCCCATCTATATCAGCGCTGGACTGGGTTACTGCCGTGTCTCTGTGCTGCTTTTGTAATACGTTACCCTCATCCTTGCCGCTATGAAAACCTTCATTCTCCAGCAGGTAAAGTGCTGTCACCTTTCTCTTCTCCTTTCCTCACTTAAGAGCATTCCTCCTCTCCGTTCCCACCTTCTCTCATGCCCCTCATTCTTTATGCAGAATCCCCCTCGTTCCTTTCTTGTACCCTTGGCTGAGTTTCTGCCTGTCCTGACCGTTTATGAAACTGAAACTTTCTGCTCCTCTCCATCACTTCAAAAAAGCAAACCCCTCTAGCGTTGTTTTTGCTTTGGGGTTTTGAGACCAAGAAACGTGGCTACTTGACTTGACAATGTGGGGAGCAGAGGGTTTTGAACTGCCCCCATCCCCTCCCCCTTCTTTCCGACCCCTACCTATCTCTGTCCCCTCTTTTGTAGGTTCACAGTTACTAATGAAAAGTCTGTCCTCCGACACTGGCTTTGAACTTGGTCTAGGGAGTTAGGCCTCATTAAAAGGACACTTAGGGATTTTGGCAATCTACTTCCCCAGAGTCAGATTAATTTGTGGATACCATGTTTATGTCTCTGTGTCCAGTATGAAGGAAGTTAGAGGTAGTTTCGTGAGCCCATACATTTCCAGTCATTGCTCCAACGCTAGTTAGCAGTTCTTCATTCAAATTGCACGCAGAGACATAAAAATGGTATCCATGGGGGAGTAGATAAAGGGCCTCAATGCCAAAACCCCGAAGTATCCCTTTAACAGCTTATGTATTTGTGATGTCTTTAAGCGTTCAGTTTCTTGGTTAACACACTTTGTTTTTTCCCTATAATGTCCTGCTTCGTTTCTTTCCCATTCTCCACATTGTTTTACATTGTAATTGTTGTTGCTGTACACATTTGCTCGCACTGTGTGACTCATGCACAGTCTCAGATTTTTTGTATTTTCAAGCCATTCGTGTGAGTGCTTTCCTTTTCCGTGGGCCACGGCTACAAACAGTTGAATCTATTCACAAAAACAAATCTAGGAACAGTAAGTAATGGGGGCAGGAAAAAGCACTTTTTAGGAAACAACAGAACTATGTATTTTTTATCAGGTGAGAAACTGAGCCAGCTCATACAGGTATACTGTTTAACATGTACCACAAGGATAAAGCTGGCGGCAAGCTAGAAGCGAGGTCGAAGTTTGGGTGGTTCTCGCAAAATAAACGAACTAGCCAGCTGTTTGTCAGAGCTGTTCGCAGTTGGCCGCTCGCTGTGGACTGGGCAGATGTAATTCTTTAACTTTGCGAACTCATCTCTGGTGAACTATGCAGACAGTCATCAAGATGGTAGTCCGGTATGCAGACATGGTGGAAACAACCAAACTGTCCCCGATTTATATTCGCATGAGCAGTTTTCCATAGTTAGCTTGAAAGATGATAGCTAGCTAACTAACTTAGCTGTGGATGTTTGCCAGTCAGCATAGCTTGTAGAATACTATGCATAATGCGCTGGGAGTGCGACCCTAGCCATGTGTCTTCGGTCAAAAAGACGATGCAAGCCCGTTGATTCACTGAACACTTTAATTCCACAGTAACCAGAATAATGGTGAATATGTAGTACTAAAGATGTGTGTGTGGTTTCTACTAGAGAAAGGGAATGATAATACAATATTAGTAATATATAAGGATTCACTAGATAAAATATTATGACATAGGTATACAATAGTAAATAAGCAGGGGAAATATGCATAAACATACAGAAAATAATATGCATAAATAGTAATAAGGAATGTATACATAAACATAATGGCAAGAATACCTAAGAATATGCATACATAATACGTGGCTGGGATATATACCTAATAACATGTAAACAATATGCATATATTGGTTGCAATAATAAACTGTGCCACTTGGCTGCAGGCGAGCCCTGTAAATTTTTTAAATATACAGTGAGGGAAAAAAGTATTTGATCCCCTGCTGATTTTGTACGTTTGCCCATTGACAAAGACATGATCAGTCTATAATTTTAATGGTAGGTTTATATGAACAGTGAGAGACAGAATAACAACAAAAAAATCTAGAAAAACGCATGTCAAAAATGTTATACATTGATTAGCATTTTAATGAGGGAAATAAGTATTTGACCCCTCTGCAAAACATGACTTAGTACTTGGTGGCAAAACCCTTGTTGGCAATCACAGAGGTCAGACGTTTCTTGTAGTTGGCCACCAGGTTTGCACACATCTCAGGAGGGATTTTGTCCCACTCCTCTTTGCAGATCTTCTCCAAGTCATTAAGGTTTCGAGCCTGACATTTGGCAACTCTAACCTTCAGCTCCCTCCACAGATTTTCAATGGGATTAAGGTCTGGAGACTGGCTAGGCCACTCCAGGACCTTAATGTGCTTCTTCTTGAGCCACTCCTTTGTTGCCTTGCCCCGTCCATCGTCCCTTTGATGCGGTGAAGTTGTCCTGTCTCCAAAGCATAATGTTTCCACCTCCATGTTTGACGGTGGGTATGGTGTTGTTGGGGTCATAGGCAGCATTCCTCCTCCTCCAAACACAGCAAGTTGAGTTGATGCCAAAGAGCTCGATTCTGGTCTCATCTGACCACAACACTTTCACCCAGTACTCCTCTGAATCATTCAGATGTTCATTGGCATACTTCAGACGGGCCTGTATATGTGCTTTCTTGAGCAGGGGGACCTTGCGGGCGCTGCAGGATTTCAGTCCTTCACGGCGTAGTGTGTTACCAATTGTTTTCTTGGTGACTATGGTCCCAGCTGCCTTGAGATCATTGACAAGATCCTCCCGTGTAGTTCTGGGCTGATTCCTCACCGTTCTCATGATCATTGCAACTCCACGAGGTGAGATCTTGCATGGAGCCCCAGGCCGAGGGAGAGTGACAGTTATTTTGTGTTTCTTCCATTTGCGAATAATCGCACCAACTACTGTCACCTTCTCACCAAGCTGCTTGGCGATGGTCTTGTAGCCCATTCCAGCCTTGTGTAGGTCTACAATCTTGTCCCTGACATCCTTGGAGAGCTCTTTGGTCTTGGCCATGGTGGAGAGTTTGGAATCTGATTGATTGATTGCTTCTGTGGACAGGTGTCTTTTATACAGGTAACAAGCTGAGATTAGGAGCACTCCCTTTAAGAGTGTGCTCCTAATCTCAGCTCGTTACCTGTATAAAAGACACCTGGGAGCCAGAAATCTTTCTGATTGAGAGGGAGTCAAATACTTATTTCCCTCATTAAAATGAAATCAATTTATAACATTTTTGACATGCGTTTTTCTGGATTTTTTTGTTGTTATTCTGTCTCTCACTGTTCAAATAAACCTACCATTAAAATTATAGACTGATCATTTCTTTGTCAGTGGGCAAACGTACAAAATCAGCAGGGGATCAAATACTTTTTCCCCTCACTGTATCTAGTTTATTGTTTGGTAGTTTATTCCAATACATTTCAGAATTCCCAAAAATATGTTTTATGAATCTAGCTACGTTTTATAGGCTCCTCACTACGAGACTAAGCCAATTTTCTAAAGCTAAAATCAATGTCTATATATTTTTTTAGCAAGCTAGCTTCATATTTTTTTCTGACATGCCGAAAATGCAGCCTTATTAATTAAATGTAAAACTTTGTGGCCACCAGAGTTTGACGTGACTACAGTTTGCATTGAATTGTGGGTCATATCAACCCTGCAAGTGACCAAAGTTCTTCACTCGCTCTGTCGAGCTAAAACGAGGGCCGAGGGGGCAACGTTTGTAAATTGGACCTCCACTTAAGATGGCATTCAAACTGCATCCGGTTTCAACTGAGATTCCCCCGAGGGAAAGTTGCTAGACCAAGGGCGGAGGGGGTAAAAATAACGTGTTTGGACTGCAGCCTAGTGGGTGCCGTATTTCCCCATAGAGAATAACAGGCATAAATGGCGAACTGCCTAAATGGCCTACAGTTACATACAACACTGTAGAATAGGAATGTAAAGGCCATATAACATGCAGGGTGTAAGCATACATGGTAACAAAAGGGATAGAAGTAAAAAAAAAAAAAGGGATAGAAGTAAGATTATATGGAATATAAACCTGTACATGGCTGTAATGGATATTACAAAATACTGTTCTGACCACGGCTTACCGCAACAGTGAATAGACCAGTCAGAGGAACAATAATGGAAGCCTACATAATATGCAGCTAAACAAGGAACGTGAACTATATGTTGTAACCCAATACTGATATATTAATTTGTAATATACTATATATAAGGCTACATTAACTGGGAACTAGCATAGGCTAACCGGGATAAGTTAGCAAGGCAAGATAGCAATGACGCAGTAGAAAGTTACAGGAGCTATAACTTGGTTTATCTGTGGCGATATACAACAGGCATAGCAAAAATATTGTAATCAGATTAGATACTTTAGATGATTACTTCTTGGATTACTTGTAAGGATTATTATTTTTATTTTTGAATAATGACACCACTTTCTGTTTTCTCAATTCAATTCAGCATTGGAAAAAAGACACGTTTAAGTTTCTTCCACCGGAGTGAGTCTGACCACAAATCAGAGACCACTATGATGATGCACCAAATGTGTTTGGATACTTTTTGTCTTCTACTCAGTAGCGGTGCATGGGTAAAATCACTTGGGAAGCCAAGCCAGAAAAAAAAGCCATATTACAACCTTTGTGTAACTGTAAGTCGTTCTGGATAAGAGCGTCTGCTAAATGACTAAAATGTAAATAATTGCATTGTTTGCTCTATAACCTGTTAGGCCTATATATCACGGTTGCAAGGCAAATGAACTAAGGCCGAGAAAATAAAAAGACAGTGGCAGAATAAATTCAACCAGGGGTGCAACTTTCACTGGGGGGTTGGGGGGGGTGTAATTCTGACATTGCATTTTTGCATACAAAACAGGGCAACGGTGTGCTTTAGGACCATGCGGACGCCTCCGAGCAGTCGGGTAGGCTGTTTGGAGTGTTTATCCGACTGGATTAAAAAAAGTGTCCCCCCTACTTCTAAAACCAAAGTTGCGCCCCTGAATTCAACCACACCTTTGTTTCATCACAAAACCAGAGAGCAACCTCTGTCAGTTGAAGTCCACAAAGCATATTGCATGTAACAAACCGTTACATGACCTACAGCATGGTCAAGCAAGTTAATGTTTATGACATTTTCGGACTACTAAACAACTATTGATTTTGAACCACAGAGAGTTACCGCAAGTCGCAAAGAAAACAGGAGCTGCCTCCACAATTCCAGCACCATTTCAACTTCAACATCATCAAATCATCTATGCTTAGTCTAATACAGTGACAACTAAAAGATACCAAAAACAATTTAGTCCAATCAACGTAAGCTAAATATGATGTGGCTGTCCATGGTTCTGGTGTGTGTGTGCATGCAGAAAAAAAACATGTTGACTCACCCTACTACAAGCATTTCGCTACACCCGCAATAACATCTGCTAAATATGTTTGTGACCAATTAAGATTTGATTTGACTTGTAAAATAACGGCAATGCCATCCTCTTCTCTTTCATGTTGACGAAACGGTATATGACTGTCATACAATATACGCTTTAATTTTTTTGTTGTCCTAGGCTACCTGGCTAAAATGCTTGCTCGCTAGCCTAACTTCCTTTCGTGGGCAACATTAGCTAGTTAACATTATCCTTCTACATGTAGCTACATAGTTATTGAACTTCCATCCTCTCAGTCCAGGGGCACAATGTATGAATTTAGGGTTGGATCAGAATCGCTGTTATAATCATTGGCCAGTACAGAGAATTAAGTAAAACCCATAAGTCCAAATCCCTATCTCCATCCATGACAAGGAAAGGGCAAATTTTAGGTAGCTAGCTAACCACCGGAGGACAACAACACGAGATGCAACAATTCAAGTCGTTTCTGTCAATTACTTATTTTTCTTGAAGCGATGTGAAAGGAGTGAAGCCAAATACAAACTGGCTTTCTTGACAGTTTTTTTTTGTGTGCAAGGACCATTCACAGTTGAGCTCACTCAGTTCAGCTCAATGCTGATTGGCTATTATTTTATGCTTTTTTTTTATCATGGGAGGCCAAATGCTCACTTGCCTTCCTTTCATTCAATGCTATGGTTGGCAACAATGTCATACTCTTTAAGACCGACAGCATCAGATAGATGGCCTACACATACAGAGACAGAGGGGAGCTGTGTTGCTCTCTCGGATGCTTTCTCCATGAGATGCATTCAGCCTCTTGTGAATTGAAGGGAAATTATGAAAACACAAAGAGACTAAATATATCAATTTTTGGGGAAGTCTGGCTTCCCTTGGCATCCATGAATACACACCACTGCTTCTAATGCCTCATAAGGGGTAAGTAATCCAAAAGTAACTGAGTTTGGGTAATCCAAAAGTTTTTACAATTTTGGACAGGTAGTAACTAACGGATTACATTGAGAAAGTAACCTACCCAACCCTGCTCGTGACTGAGGGAGAAGGGGATTCTTCAGCTAGCTTATTAGCTGGCTAGCAACCTACAGTAGCTTTCTTAGCGCATTACTTAACTTCGCTTCGCAAAGACTATAATTCGAGAGGGTTTACGAAGAACGTATTTTATGTCTGCAAGAACCACCCAAAGTTGCACTTAGATTCTACTGTCCCTCCCCCTTAAATATCAAATATATTTGCTAGACCTAGCAGTGGCAGAAATGTAATGTTGAAAATGCCACAATTTCTTCAGATAGTATATGAGAGTATCCACCATCTTAGACTTCAGGTTTTCATCATGCCCAAGTAAAGCATGTCAGTGTTTTGATTCATATGCCCAAAGCAAATCAGGTAGCATCATTTTCGAGACAAGTGTGAGCTCTGAACCAGGTCAGTACTTGTGTGGACTCTCTCAGCCCACAGCCTCTTTTGTGCACCCTCTCATAGTCTGAAAACTCTGATCACATGCTACACCCCTTGCAACCCCCAACTCTCACACTCTTTCTTAAAGGGGGGTTTCAACCTCTTGAATCCTTTGTTTTGTCTCTTGCACCTGCACTTGTAGTTCCTGAAACTAAAGAAGTGGTGATCCACAAGTACAAGACACCCATGGTGAGTTGAACTCTTCCGCTCTTGTAGTGAACGCCATGCTCTTGGCATTCAATAGCCACCAGATCTGTTTTAACAGTGCTGCATTGCATATATATCCTGACACGATTTTGAAGAGTAATCCCTTTGACATAACTGCTAAAATGCATGTAATGTTTTTTTCAAGTAGCCTTTTTACTTAATCTCTCTTAAGTATTTTCAAATAATGTAATCCCCTTTTTATTCATAACATGATTAGTGTAAGTTCTACAGAGCCATGAGACCAAATAATAAAGTGAGAGGCAGCAGAAGTAGTATGACTACGCCACAAGTAGCTTGGTCAGAGCTACACTTCCCTCATGTTCTCTTCATTTTTTTCTCTCTCAAACAGGCACACCAGATCTGTTACTCCGTCCTCTGCCTTTTCTCTTACGTGGCTGCGGTGAAGGGGAAGGAAGCAGAAGGCAAGCCCAAGCTCCTATCTCCAAGATCCCTGCCCAGCTAGTCTACGACCCCTCCAATCTACACCCCCCCCAAAAAAAAGAAAACCTCCTCTGTGCCTCTCACTCTGCAACAACGTGGAATCTCGGTCCTACTATGACATTGAGTTCTGACAATCCCTGACCTACTTAAGCACACACCTCTTTGCGCCCTATAAGTACATTCCCAAGAAATACCCTCTACTCTTTGCGCCCTGCCTTGTAAGTAAAATCCCTATGATATAGATATATACACACACGTGAACCCTGGTCTGTGGCATCGTGCATACACCCTTCAACCTTGGTCACGTCCTCTAAGCTCCTCCCATACAGGCCCAGCCTGAGGCCTTGGCCATAAGCTTGCTTGTTCTTCAAGGGGAGACTGGGTCCGTCCGTCCCCCTTCTCTGTCCCCTCTTTGTGACTGTCCTTCTCTCATCCTGGCCTGCTGCCAAGGTCTCATTGGTTGTTTTTAATGGGATGGAGACAGCGACGGGGAGGGATATGTGAGGCACAGCCCTGCAAGTCGATAAGAAAGCAACCAACCTCCCTGTCCACTCTCTGCTCCACTCCCTATGACTGTGTGATGAATATTCTATGTGCTACGTGGTACTACTGTAAAACTCCAGTCTGTCCAAGTCCAAACCGGTGAAACTTTTAAAAAGCACTCTAGTACTGACGGGTGTCACTTTGTTAAATGCTAGTACTGTATGGTGCATCAAACACTGCATGTAAAAGCTTTTTAAAGGTTTCATTCCTTTTGATCCCAAAATAGCTTGTGTGGTCCAAGATGCTTGTATCTCTTTAGCTTCCCCTGTGAGGCTAAACTACTGTAGTAGTTCTGTCAAATTTTTTGTCTGTGGTCCTCTTTATTGAATTGCATGTTACAAATATTGCAAAATATTTTAAAAGAGAAGCAGAATGCTGTACATTTATTTCACCATAAGAAAATGTTTTACAAAGTGTGGTTTATTCACTAGATGTGCAATACTTTACGTAGTTAGCCAGAGCCAGATCATTGTTCTGATAAAAAATCTTGGCTATTCTGGCTTTCAAAGAGCAAAGAATGTAAAAAAAAAAAAAAAAGGACTTCATTGTCTTACATATTTATTGAAGTAAATAAATATGATGATCTATTGTTTATAAGTCTGAAATCAGTATTTGGAGATTCTAGAGATGTGTAAACCTACTGCTGTGCTGTCGAGCCCTGCTGTTATGGTTTTATCCGTTAGGGAGGTGTGTTAAGTCTTCATGTTGTGTCTGTATTGTAGTAAGATAAATAAATCCTATCTAGCCCCATTTCAGCCCAACTGTAAGTCCCACAGTTTGAGTGTGTGTATACATGCAGTGTATTGTTTTGCCAGATCAGCAATATATGAATAATTCAGCTATATGATCAGGATATAGTTTTTAATGTTTATGTGGCTTTTATTTTTTAAAGATGAAATGCGTGTGTAAGGAACATATTGTTACAACTTCCATCAGGCAATTATTTAAGGCATTTCATTCTTGACAATAAAAACACTGGTGTAAATATGAGAGTAATTGGATGAGGAGTGCCTCAAAACAGTTTGAAGACGGTAACAGAACATAAGGTATAGTTTGTTAGACTAGTTACATATGAGAACATTAAGAAACAGGAGTATTTGAAACCAACCAACCCTATTATTGTGCTAGCTAGCCTGCTGCTGAGAGAGAAAGTGATGGAATAATTGAAATGGGTGTAAATATTTCAGTGTTTGAAAAAAGTATTTATAGAACATGTACAGCTTTGGCAATATCAAAATAAAAGTTGTCAAAACTGAAGCCCTCCATTTTGTCTCAAGTCATTATTTTGCCACAAAGTTTGGATGAATACCAAAATGATTTAGCACATATCCAATGTGCATACATATATTTGGAAAACATATCAAGAATGAAATCTAGAGTAACATTTGTGAAGATTTAATGCAATACTAGCATGGTTTAAGACAATACCCTTAAATGAACACATTTGTCAAGGCACTGATTCACATATCACCACAAATTATTACAATGAGCGCTGTTAGCATGAAGTATATGTAATATAGAATAGACAATTGACATCTACGATTGTAACCGAACAATAGCAAATATTTGTTTGTCCTGGAACTAAATGCCAAGTTGCACTATATTTGTGGCTTTCAACATGCCCATGTACTGTAAAGGACAAGTTGTTCTCCATTGAAAACAAATGGCAGATCTATGCATTACATGGCAACGGCAGAATTTTGATATCGCACTGGGCTGCGGGCCAGAAGCTTGTAGGTTTGCAGACCACCATGGACAAGAGTAGCCTAGGGGTGGAAATATCTCCTTTATTGTTAAAGCATTGCATTAATCTATCATCGTATTTGCAGGTCCCCCCCCAAAAAAGCCTTTTATAAAAATGTCATTAAATTCTACGTCATTTCACATATTAATATTTTTGAATACAACACAAATTACCAAAATTACATTCTAAACATCGACAGAGTTTGCCTATGTGTTCATCTTATATTTCTCCAATGCCAAACCAGTGTCTTGTTTGCAACGAAACTGTCCCTGTTTGCAAATAATTAAATCTGAGACGTCATTAGGAATCTAGGCATCCCCTTTCATACCCCCTCAATTCAAGTCTTGGTTTTAACTTAACAGCCCTTCATTGACATGGAGGTAGGCTATTTAAAGAGCGGGTGGAGGAAATGAGCGACAAGTCTATGGATATAGCATTCTATAGCCTAATTTCATCTGACAAACAGGTAGGCCTACCTCTTATTTCTTAAATAGGAAGAAATAGGTTCCAACACAAAGCCCTCTTGTTGTTAGCAAAGTCTCATTCAAATGAAGACTTGAAATGAATAATGCCTACTTTCAGCACCATGAGCTGTCCATTTCCGATTGATTGTGCCGCGGACTGCTGCTTCAAGTTTCAGCAACACAATGCAAGTTACTCGAATCTGGCTTCTTGTGAGGTCAATAACTCTGATAAATACATAAATGGGCAAGAAACATATTGTTTTTAATAAAATCAATTATATCAGTAGCAAGCTATCAAAGTTTACCTCAGGTCCTTCTCATCGTCGTCGCGCTCTCCTTCTCAAACTGAACAGATCATAGGCTAGTCCATGCGCAATATTTTTTGGACTAGGCTTAATAAATAAATAAAATTGTAGAAGCCTTTGACTCTCCTCCTGAACTGCCACTGTAGGCCTACACAGCACAGCCATTGGTTAGGCAGCACACAAAAACGTTTTTGATCCGCAAGAGCAGAGCAGGCCGGGGCTCAGGGTTGGAATATCCATTGCAATGTGTAATGCAGCCTAGATGTTTTTACACCATCAGCAGCTATCTTAGAAATATAACTTTGCTCTGTGCTTTTCCGAGCATGCACTTCGTAGCCTATAGGCTATGGATCAATTGATTGAGACCACACTAAATAGTCTATTTGCGCACCCAGCGGAGAATCAGAGATGAGGGGTGGCATCGGGCACACATCGATATATAGCCTAATAAGCAACTAACATTGATAAATATTGAAATGTCATCAACTGACAAATTACATGACCCTCCCCTGGACTAGATTAAAAATATATATATACTAAACCCTCTCCTTGACTGAAATTGAAAAAGCATGACCCTCCCCCAATTACCCCCAGGTAACCATTATGTAAATTTCAATTAATCCCTTAGCAGATGCTTTTATCCAAACTTGCATGTGCATACATTTTACATATGGAGAGTTATTGTAATGAGAGTTATTAAAAAAGTTTTGATTTGGGGGGGCCGATACTAGTGCTATACACTAGATGGCTGAAACTGAACTATACTACTGGATTCAATATGACAGAGGTAGAAAATATGTCACAAACTTCATCACCTCTTGTTGATGTGACACCCTTAAGACATTGAGAAGTAGATGTAGTAAAGTGCTACCAAATTTTGACCAGTAGAACACAGGCTAATAGAAAAATAGATTCGAGCAAAGCGAAAGATAGCTCAATATTTTCGCTTACACAACCCTAGGAACAAAGGCACTATAGTCTACCTGCTTCATACAGTAAATGACAGATTCTTCATAGGTTATGCTTCTCATATACAGTTTATATGCCTCTGTTAGCACTTATGAAGGGGTGTTTATCATTTAGGGAAGTGCTCAACCCTTTTCCATCAAATTTTCCCACATCTTCTTGCACTTTGCCCACTTGTCACTCTGTTCAAAAGACCGGCAGCCATCTTGACCCACACAGGGGTAGCTGTAGCCCACTAGACAATTAGCCTCTGCCTCTTTTCCCCGCTCCGAAATTCTGTAGATCAGGACTCTCCAACCCTGTTCCTGGAGAGATACCCTCCTGTAGGTTTTCACTCCAACCCCAGTTGTAACTAAACTAATTATTAGAATCAGGTGCACTAGATTAGGGTTGGAGTGAAAACCTCCAGGAACAGGGTTGGAGAAGCCCTGCTATTGATAGATGCTGTTCTATATAGTTGGAGGAGGCTTCGATCTGGGGGCTTGGCGGGCCTAGCTCTCTCCATTGACAGACTTGCAGAGTATCCGCAGGCGAGACATGACTTCGTCCCAGTCCAGGTAGGCTCCCTCCAGGTGTCTCACCCGGTCTGGGTGGCTCAGATAGCTCTTCCGCCCATGGAGCAGGCGCCAGTTGTCAAAGGTAACCAGGTCGCCTGCAGGAGGTGGTGGAGGGATATGCCGACTCAGTACTCACCCATGTTATACAGATATTTCAAGATGAAAGTTCAAACGTATAGGCTACCTCTCGTGCTACTACAGTTTGACACATAAAAGATAACCAATAGTCATAGACGGTAGGTAAGTCTACCACCTCTACAACATTTGGAACTACAATGAATGCAATATTTTACAATGCAATCCTACTCATATTGCCAACTTTTATCCAGGGAAGCGTCACTTTAACTGCTAATCTTGAAGGGGCACACTCACGCACACACACTAACCAGGCTCCATCTTGTAGGTGAGCACGTTTTCTGGTCGCGTCATCAGCTGGACATAGGCCTTGAGGGAGCTGTAGAAGGCCTGGACCTGGTGCAGGGGGAGGTCCAGCACAGAGTCCCTGGTGGCATTGTTGTAGTTGATCCGGACCACCCGCCCATCACTGTCAACACTGCACAGAGAGAGGAGGGGTGCCACTGTTAGTGAGTGTGTGTGTGTCAACCTTTAGAAACTATGAAAATGACTGCATGATGGACATCTAGGTCTTGTTGCATAATAAGACTCAGCAGTTGTCAAGTGTCCGATGCTCATATCTGGTACAATCGTATAAGATCAGTAAATAGAAATTCCCACAGTGACCTTGCTTGCTCACTTAAAATAATCTTCTCAACCATCAGTTGCAGGCAATGTTCCATCAACATTTTTTGGGCACTGACCAAATTTCACTGAGCAACATTCTGTGCAACTTCCGGGACGTGTTTACTGTGAACACTGAGGCTGTTCCCGCTTTAAGTTACAGTTTTAACAATGGCCAAGTAGGCTACTTGATCATAATGTAGGCCTACTAGAGTGGCCTACCATCAAAACCATGGAGAAAAATGCATCCCATAACATTTTAACATGGAAATAGCTGTTCTATCATTCAGCCTACAGTAGCAGCAAATGTGTGGTGTACAAAGTAGGTCTACATTCCATGAGACTTTTGAAAAAAACATGCAGAGCTTGACATTAACCTGTTTATCCACTTGTCCTTCAGACAAGGAGGTGATTGAAAATGTTGTGTGGTTTGATGCAAGAAACCACCAAATAAATGCATTATTATTCCCATACCATTATTACAGAGTACCAGACAAATTATGTTACCCTCTGCCTATTGGCTACTTAGCTTATTCAAGACCGTCTCAAAATACAACACTGCCCCTTTAAGACATAAAAAAATTGCTCTTTACCTGACTAGCTTTTCAAAGATGGCTAGAAATGCACACATTTTGTGCTCTTGTAGGAAGCACTGTTGACCAAAAAATTGCTATAACTGGGCTAATAACTCACTAACTAGCAAAGAGTATGAACAAATGTGCACAGGTGGCTACATGCAGCTCTCGCTTTGATCTCAAAACAAGCGCATCTACTCACGACCGCTCACGCTGTAAACACAGTCCAGTTCAAAGTGAATGGCACAGATCCATATATGGCAATGGCTATTTGCATATAGGCCTACTGCAGCTCTGATTGTTCATGGCGCACCGGTCTGTGTAGAGCAGGGTTCTTCAATTCCGGTCCTGGAGGGCCGAAACACTTCTGTTTTTTATTTCTACCTGGTAGTTAATTGCACTCACCTGGTGTTCCAGGTCTGAATTAGCCCCTGATTAGAAGGAGAGGATGAAAAACAGAGGTGTTTCGGCCCTCCAGGACCGGAATTGAAGAACCCTGGTGTAGAGTATTGTCCTGAGTCGTGCCTGTCAACGCAATTGAATCCTACACCAATGCGCTCTTCCTACAAGAAAATCCTCTTGTACAGTTAGTTTTGCATACTAAAGTCTTGCATAGTTTGTTTTGTTTCTGTATGTTACATTGAAAGTGGCTAATATTGCATTGATTTGAGCACAATTCCCACAGTAGAGCGAAACGTTGATAGTGTTAACTAAAGGGGAAAACTCTAGAAAGTTGTGTGAAGTTCAATCTCGTGCTTCTCTGCGCGGGCTGATATTTATTGTGCGCAGCAGTCCGATGGGATCTGCGCGCCTGCACACAGCTTAGAGGGAACATTGGTTGCAGGTTGTGTATTATACATTGATACTGCGGTTTACATTCTGAGCAGCAGATGGCGACACATATCCATCAAGCTCCTAAATCACATCCATGTAGCTTTAAGATCATCCTGAGAATGTAAGTGTGAGTGAGTGAGTGTCCGTGTGTGTGTGTGTGTGTGTGTATTTTGGTCCATGTGCTACCTGGAGCAGTTCTAGACTGACCTCCTGTCAGGTCATATTAATATGTAAGCTGAGTGATGGCTCTTATGTGTGCGAAAAACAGACCAATGCATCCATGTCTTATGTATTTTAATGGTGCGGCACTCACTCACTCTATGATGTGGTTCTTGGACTGCACTATGAAGTCGCAGTAGTCGGACCCTGTGTCTGTGAAGTCCACCCGCAGGGAGGTGAGGGTCCTGAAGGCCTCGGGGTCTTCTCTCCTCAGTTGATCTGCCATGTGGAAGCCATCCACCGCTTCACTCTCCCCGCCCTCGCCAGCCTGGCACAGGCAATGCAGGAACTGCACCTGCAAACAGCCATACAGGATATTAGTACTGTTGCTAACAGCCATCCCATACAGGATACATACGTCTTACAATACGTAGGGGGTGGGGACTTTGTGCAGTAAACTGCTTATATACACTGCTCAAAGAAATAAAGGGAACACTTAAACAACACATCCTAGATCTGAATGAATGAAATAATCTTATTAAATACTTTTTTCTTTACATAGTTGAATGTGCTGACAACAAAATCACACAAAAATTATCAATGGAAATCAAATTTATCAACCCATGGAGGTCTGGATTTGGAGTCACCCTCAAAATTAAAGTGGAAAACCACACTACAGGCTGATCCAACTTTGATGTAATGTCCTTAAAACAAGTCAAAATGAGGCTCAGTAGTGTGTGTGGCCTCCACGTGCCTGTATGATCTCCCTACAACGCCTGGGCATGCTCCTGATGATCTCCTCCCAGACCTGGACTAAAGCATCCGCCAACTCCTGGACAGTCTGTGGTGCAACGTGGCGTTAGTGGATGGAGCGAGACATGATGTCCCAGATGTGCTCAATTGGATTCAGGTCTGGGGAACGGGCGTCCAGTCCATAGCATCAATGCCTTCCTCTTGCAGGAACTGCTGACACACTCCAGCCACATGAGGTCTAGCATTGTCTTGCATTAGGAGGAACACAGGGCCAAACGCACCAGCATATGGTCTCACAAGGGGTCTGAGGATCTCATCTCGGTACCTAATGGCAGTCAGGCTACCTCTGGCGAGCACATGGAGGGCTGTGCGGCCCCCCAAAGAAATGCCACCCCACACCATGACTGACCCACCGCCAAACCGGTCATGCTGGAGGATGTTGCAGGCAGCAGAACGTTCTCCACGGCGTCTCCAGACTCTGTCACGTCTGTCACATGTGCTCAGTGTGAACCTGCTTTCATCTGTGAAGAGCACAGGGCGCCAGTGGCGAATTTGCCAATCTTGGTGTTCTCTGGCAAATGCCAAACGTCCTGCACGGTGTTGGGCTGTAAGCACAACCCCCACCTGTGGACGTCGGGCCCTCATACCACCCTCATGGAGTCTGTTTCTGACCGTTTGAGCAGACACATGCACATTTGTGGCCTGCTGGAGGTCATTTTGCAGGGCTCTGGCAGTGCTCCTCCTGCTCCTCCTTGCACAAAGGCGGAGGTAGCGGTCCTGCTGCTGGGTTGTTGCCCTCCTACGGCCTCCTCCACATCTCCTGATGTACTGGCCTGTCTCCTGGTAGCGCCTCCATGCTCTGGACACTACGCTGACAGACACAGCAAACCTTCTTGCCACAGCTCGCATTGATGTGCCATCCTGGATGAGCTGCACTACCTGAGCCATTTGTGTGGGTTGTAGACTCTGTCTCATGCTACCACTAGAGTGAAAGCACCGCTAGCATTCAAAAGTGACCAAAACATCAGCCAGGAAGCATAGGAACTGAGAAGTGGTCTGTGGTCACCACTTGCAGAACCACTTCTTTATTGAGGGTGTCTTGCTAATTGCCTATCATTTCCACCTGTTGTCTATTCCATTTGCACAACAGCATGTGAAATATATTGTCAATCAGTGTTGCTTCCTAAGTGGACAGTTTGATTTCACAGAAGTGTGATTGACTTGGAGTTACATTGTGTTGTTTAAGTGTTCCCTTTATTTTTTTGAGCAGTGTATATACAGTACCAGTCAAAAGTTTGGACACACCTACTCATTCAAGGGTTTTTCTTTATTTTTACTATTTTCTACATTGTAGAATAATAGTGAAGACATCAAAACTATTAAATAACACATATGGAATCATGTAGTAACCAAAAAAGTGTTAAACAAATAGATTTGAGATTCTTCAAAGTAGCCACCCTTTGTCTTGATGACAGCTTTGCACACTCTTGGCATTCTCCAAACCAGCTTCACCTGGAATGCTTTTCCAACAGTCTTGAAGGAGTTCCCACATATGCTGAGCACTTGTTGGCTGCTTTTCCTTCACTCTGCCGTTCGACTCATCCCAAACTATCTCAATTGGGTTGAGGTCGGGGGATTGTGGAGGCCAGGTTATCTGATGCAGCACTCCATCACTCTCCTTCTTGGTCAAATAACCCTTACACAGCCTGGAGGTGTGTTGGGTCATAGTCCTGTTGAAAAACAAATGATAGTCCCTAGATGGGATGGCATATCGCTGCAGAATGCTGTGGTAGCCATGCTGGTTAAGAGTGCCTTGAATTCTAAATAAATCACAGACAGTGTCACCAGCAAAGCACCCCCACACAATATCACCTCCTCCTCCATGCTTTAGGGTGGGAACTACACATTCGGAGATCATCCGTTCACCCACACCGCGTCTCACAAAGACACAGCGGTTGGAACCAAAAATCTCCAATCCAGACAAATTTCCACCGGTCTAATGTCCATTGCTCGTGTTTCTTGGCCCAAGCAGGTCTCTTCTTATTATTTGTGTCCTTTATAGTGGTTTCTTTGCAGCAATCGACCATGAAGGCCTGATTCACACAGTCCCCTCTGAACAGTTGATGTGAAGCATTTATTTGGGCTGCAATTTCTGAGGCTGGTAACTCTAATGAACTTATCCTCTGCAGCAGAGGTAACTCTGGGTCTTCCATTCCTGTGGCGGTCCTCATGAGAGCCAGTTTCATCATAGCGCTTGATGATTTTTGCGACTGCACTTGAAGAAACTTTAAAAGTTCTTGAAATGTTCCGTATTGACCTTCATGTCTTAAAGTAATGATGGACTGTTGTTTCTCTTTGCTTATTTGAGCTGTTCTTGCCATAAAATGGACTTGGTCTTTTACCAAATAGGGCTATCTTCTGTTACCCACCATACCTTGTCACAACACAACTGATTGGCTCAAACGCTTTCAGAAGGAAAGAAATTCCACAAATTAACTTTTAAGAAGGCACACCTGTTAAATGTGACTACCTCATGAAGCTGGTTGAGAGAATGCCAAGAGTGTGCATAGCTGTCATCAAGGCAAAGGGTGGCTATTTGAAGAATCTCAAATATAAAATGCATTTGTTTAACACTTTTTTGGTTACTACATGATTCCATATGTGTTATTTCATAGTTTTGATGTCTTCACTATTATTCTACAATGTAAAGAACTGTCAAAATAAAGAAAAACCCTTGAGTAGGTGTATCCAAACCTTTGACTGGTAGTGTTTGTATGTGTGTATGTACAGTGAGGGAAAAAAGTATTTGATCCCCTGCTGATTTTGTACGTTTGCCCACTGACAAAGAAATGATCAGTCTATAATTTTAATGGTAGGTTTATTTGAACAGTGAGAGACAGAATAACAACAAAAAAATCCAGAAAGACGCATGTCAAAAATGTTATAAATTGATTTGCATTTTAATGAGGGAAATGAGTATTTGACCCCCTCTCAATCAGAAAGATTTCTGGCTCCCAGGTGGTTTTTATACAGGTAATGAGCTGAGATTAGGAGCACACTCTTAAAGGGAGTGCTCCTAATCACAGTTTGTTACCTGTATAAAAGACACCTGTCCACAGAAGCAATCAATCAATCAGATTCCAAACTCTCCACCATGGCCAAGACCAAAGAGCTCTCCAAGGATGTCAGGGACAAGATTGTAGACCTACACAAGGCTGGAATGGGCTACAAGACCATCGCCAAGCAGCTTGGTGAGAAGGTGACAACAGTTGGTGCGATTATTTGCAAATGGAAGAAACACAAAATAACTGTCAATCTCCCTCGGCCTGGGGCTCCATGCAAGATCTCACCTCGTGGAGTTGCAATGATCATGAGAACGGTGAGGAATCAGCCCAGAACTACACAGGAGGATCTTGTCAATGATCTCAAGGCAGCTGGGACCATAGTCACCAAGAAAAAAATTGGTAACACACTACGCCGTGAAGGACTGAAATCCTGCAGCGCCCGCAAGGTCCCCCTGCTCAAGAAAGCACATATACAGGGCTGTCTGAAGTTTGCCAATGAACATCTGAATGATTCAGAGAAGAACTGGGTGAAAGTGTTGTGGACTCAACTCAACTCGCTGTGTTTGGAGGAGGAGGAATGCTGCCTATGACCCCAAGAACACCATCCCCACCGTCAACCATGGAGGTGGAAACATTATGCTTTGGGGGTGTTTTTCTGCTAAGGGGACAGGGCAACTTCACCGCATCAAAGGGATGATGGACGGGGCCATGTACCGTCAAATCTTGGGTGAGAACCTCCTTCCCTCAGCCAGGGCATTGAAAATGGGTCGTGGATGGGTATTCCAGCATGACAATGACCGAAAACACACGGCCAAGGCAACAAAGGAGTGGCTCAAGAAGAAGCACATTAAGGTCCTGGAGTGGCCTAGCCAGTCTCCAGACATTAATCCCATAGAAAATCTGTGGAGGGAGCTGAAGGTTCGAGTTGCCAAACGTCAGCCTCAAAACCTTAATGACTTGGAGAAGATCTGCAAAGAGGAGTGGAACAAAATCCCTCCTGAGATGTGTGCAAACCTGGTGGCCAACTACAAGAAACGTCTGACCTCTGTGATTGCCAACAAGGGTTTTGCCACCAAGTACTAAGTCATGTTTTGCAGAGGGGTCAAATACTTATTTCCCTCATTAACATGCAAATCAATTTGTAACATTTTTGACATGCGTTTTTCTGGATTTTTTTGTTGTTATTCTGTCTCTCACTGTTCAAATAAACCTACAATTCAAATTATAGACTGATCATGTCTTTGTCAGTGGGCAAACATACAAAATCAGCAGGGGATCAAATACTTTTTTCCCCTCACTGTATGTGTGTGTGTGTGTGTGTGTGCAAGAGTGTTTTATCCAGATGTGACTCAGGTGTCTGACTGATAGTGGGAAAGGAGAGGATTAATGTAGATTTCATGAAGATGACGGTGGATCCTGTCTACTCACTCCAGGTGGGTAGTGCAGTGCTGGATAGTCAGTGTGGAGAGAGAGTTTGCCAGACGTGTAGGCCACGTTGTTAGCCTGGGGTTTGTCCTGCACCTGCCATGTGTGCCTGAGGAAGGAATGAGAAAAGTTGAGAAAGGTCCATTATTAATGATTATTGACAAATTATGTAATCACAAAGGTGTTGAGCACTAATGACCAAGGCATTGTCTTTGGAAAGATTAAAAAGGTTCAAGAGCAACAGGACATGGAAAAAGTTACTCATCGTCCTACATTTATAGCGTTTGTTAAATGGATGCTGATGAAATAGTATGTCAATTATACTAGGTGTCTTCTTTGCTCTTGGCATGGAGTCTCTGTGCTCAAATATATGCAAATATGTGCCCTGGTATTTTGTTGTCTCTTGGGTTGTTGATTGTGGAAGACAAATACTGCAGCTTCTTTTTGTCTTTTTGTTTTATTTTTTACAATAAACAAAAACTGCAGCTTCTTTAATGACATTTCTCTTACTTTGGTTCGCAGCTGTTAGCTTCCACCGACCTGTGCTAAACTGCTGGCTGTGGGATGCTTGTTGTTCCAACCTCAGCTTTGATTGAGTGTATCGGGTAATACCTCGGGCTTAACGTCCCCTGGATACATTTTGGAATGGCCTCCCAGTCTTTGTCCCTGTGCAAGCATTACTGAACTAGATCAGTCCGAGTTAAGATGGACTGAGGCCTACCTACCAAAACTCAATTCGGTTGCATGTCCATTAAACTTCTGGTTAATCCAGGCAATAATAGTGAGTGTAGCATTCAGTCTGGTTTAACCAGGCTGTCCATGTTATCCTCAGTATACAAAGGAGCGGATAGTTGAGAGTAGCAATGGTTTCTATAATTATCATATTTAGGAAAATCGGACATGACGGCAAAGTTCAACAAACGCACCCTAGTGAATCTACTGCGGTGGAAATATAAAGCTGTGTGGGAAATGCAGAGCTTATAGATTCATATGAAATTATATCACTGTGGTTTGGCTTAAGAGTGTATGACGCTAATACAGTCAGAGGGCATGGTTTCTCACCCATAGAACGTCAGTCGGAGGTATCCGATCCTCTGGCTGAGGCGGGCCACCTGACCCTGCTCCACCGGCGCCCCCTTCAGGTAGACGATGCCCACGCGGCGTAGAGCCAGCAGCCAGGCCAGGGCGGCCTTGTCGTCGTGAAGGACCTCCTCGAAGCTGGCCGTGGGGATCCGCAGCTCTGAGTCCCAGTACACACGCTCTGAGAGAGCCAAGGAGATAGATGCACTTCATTAAAGTATTGTATCATCCTGTATAGTCTATCATACCGTCCTGTATCGTATCATTGTTTGTCAAAGTTCCCAGGTTTTTCAGAAATTCCAGTTGGAGGTTCCCCAGAATCAGGAGGGAATAAGCTGGGAGGGAATCCTTCAACTGAAAATCCTTGAAGCAGGATTTTTGAAAAACCTGGTAAATTTCCGGAATTTTGCAACGTCAGAATTTTGCAATGCATAGAGAGTGTGACTTAACTATAGAGATACACATTTCAGGCCATTTTCTACCAATATTGACAACTGACAGTTTCTGCTCTGTGCAGTGATTGAACTGCCTGGGATGCAGGTCAGGGACAGAATAGAATGTCCTGGCTTGTTTGGACACATGGACAGACACCACAGCCTGTCAGTGGACAATGGACTCTAACAGCAATATGTGTAATGCTCCCGGACACAGTCTGTACTGTCTGTACATCATATGTCAGTGTGTCCATGAAACGTTTCCTCCAAGGGATAAGAGGGAGGCCAGCTCGCTATGGTTGGAATACTCTGTGAGGAGGAAGGGGGAGGGAGAGAGAGGGGTGAGAAGAGTCTGCATTTTTCGACTGACAGCAGTGGAAAAAGCTTTCCACTGCTTTGCTTCGCATCCAGCTGGCTTCAGCCCTTTTTCCATAGAGGCTCTCTCCAGTGTCTCCTGCATTGCAGACACAGCTGCCAAGCACATTTAGTGTGTGTGGGTGTGTGTAGGTACAAAGCTAGTACTAATGAATTATCAAAAACAAACTGAGGGGGTCAAACAAACCTCTTCAGTGGCAATTCATCAGGATTAAGTGGAGAGAAAATCCATGTCAGAAAGCTTGACTTTGCATTAACTCAGTTGACGTAATTATTTGTGTGGCGTAATCAATGGATTTTTCTCTGTGAGTACATCTATGGTAACACACGGAGTCTCTGTGTGTCTAGGGGCTTATGCAGGAAGATGCTGCAGCTTGATTTTCACTCTGGGGAATGATCCTGACCCTTTTCAGCTGCAACATGAGTCATCGAGATACAATGATACCCTTAATATGATACTGATGACTTATGACTTAAGGGAAATAAGATCTTTATTAAAGGCAGGCTGATCTTGAGGGTCACCGACGAAGAGAAGGTTGAAGTATGAGGAACTTCTAGAATAAAGGCTAGTTCCTTCTAATATTCTAGTATAAAGTACTCCCATGAAATCAGACTAGCCCATAGACACCATTTGACCAGCCGGTATGTATCCGCACACAAAGGGGGACATAAAGTTCTTGGCTAGAGGCAGAACAGTGCTTCAGGGACAGAGCCCTGAGGTTTTGGATATCACACATGATGGAGTAAGCCATAACAGCAGAGCATGTCGTATCGAATTAGGTGTTTTGGCTGAACTTGCCTTCCCCCGTGTAAATTGACATTTTCTTGTCTGGTAAACTTGTCATGTTCGGCTAACATCACTGGTTATCACCTGATTGACTCAACAAACCGATTTCAATCCTTGAGGGCCAAGAAAAATGAAGAGCGAGAGAATAAGGAGAGAGGAAGGGAGAGACAAATGGAGAGAGCGATTAGAGAGGAGAGAATGAGAGAAAGTGGAGTGGAAAGGAGCATAGAGAGAGTCCGAGCTGAGACAGCTAAACCTGGGTAGACCCTTTAGTGGGTGATAGATGGGGTAAGAGAGCGGCTGGCTGGGCAGTGGGCCCGGGCTGGGAGGGTTCAGATGGTGCTCTGATTTCCTGGAACGTGTAGCGTTGGTCCACCAAGCCAATCAGCGATTAGTCTCCCTGACTCCTACATAGTTTCCAGCTGGGGTTAACTGAGATACAGGCTGTGTGTGTTTGAGAGAACTAGTGCCTGTGTCTGTCCTAGTATGTATGTGTAGAAGAACGCAGGAGTTTTTATGTGACACTATTATGCTTGTGTATGTACGCGTTATCTGTCTGTTTGATGGAAGCGCGTGTATGCTCACACGTGTATGTGAGTGTATTCGTGTGTGCATAATCCCTTTCCTCCCTTCCGTTGGTCTTGGTCTGCTGCTGTGGCTTTTCCAGACGAGGAAACCTGAAGCTGCGGCTCCTGTTGCTGGCAGGCAGCTGACGGCAGTCTCTCTCTCTACCCCCCTCTCTCTCTCTTTACCTTGCTCTCTCCCCCACCCCCTCTCTCTCGCTCTCTCTCCCCCACCCCCCTGCTCTCTTCCCCCCCACCACACCCTCCCCCTCTCTCTCAGTCTGCTCTCCTCTGGAGATGGAAACTCCCAGTACTCTACTTGAGTCGTGGAGTTCTCCAAAAAGCTGCTCTGTGTCAGCAGGGTCTTTCACAATTTTAATCCACTAGGTCAACTTCCTCACAGGGTCAATTGTGGAGTTCAGCTCTTCTGACGCCCCTCTGTTTCGACTGGAGGTATTAGGCGCCGTATTGTATTTGTTGTAAAGGCCTTCACAAACATGGTGGCATTCATCAGTGCTTTCATTGCAAAGGGGGCTGATGCCAGTGAGTGTGCCCACTACAATTATCAGGACAAGCTTGCAGCTGTACTGAAATTTTTTATGAATGGAATTGGGTGTTCTATCGGCCAGTGGAATGTTAACAACTAGATGAATACGGAGGTTTCCACAAAACAACTACAATCCTGTATCCAATCATGTGAGAAGTGAAGTCACATAAACACACAGTTACAGACACACACACACGTCGCCTGTGGTGTATCACATTGTAGCTGTTGTACTCCTATTTACAAAGAGCCTGTGTCTTAACAAACTGACGTGGCACAGCTAGTCCTTCTCTGGAGAACGCTGCCAACCCTCCGTCCAATACAACAAACCTTTCTCTGTTTAATGGAGAAACTTGCACCACAGAGCCACCTCTGCCTTCTCAGCTTTAATAAGACAGTGTGTACAGTGTTCTTAATGGAACGCTCAAGGACTCGGGTGACCAATTCCAAACCGACCCCTAATCCCTACCTCTACCCCATGGTACATTTTATAGATCTGGAAGACTTGGATAGGAGTCAGCAATAATAGCTTGCCCCTCTGGTTATAGCTTGACCTAGCCCTCAGACGGGCTGGATGGAATTTTCCTATGTTGCTTACACCTATTCAGTCCTTTCAGATCTTTAATATCCTTTTCACTCTACTGAGCAGTAAAGCTGAAATGAGCTGTACTGTGCTGGCCTGGTTACACATCCACCGAAGCATGCCATACGCATCCAAGTGTGTGTGTGTGTGTCTGTGTATGTCCGTGCGTGTGTGCCGGCTGTGTGTGCATGTGCTCAGCGGGGGAGATTCATCTTCTTGATAGATAATCAGTGTGTGCGTACATGGAAATGGTGAAGTTTGGGGAAAGACGCGTGTTTTTCCATTGATGCACCACTACAGCTATGTTTTCAGGAGCCTTGTTTTTTTTAATTGATGACTTCTCACACATCGCCACAAGAGCACGTAGGTCCAGAGGGAGTCTAAATTCAGACCAGATGAGTCAAGGAAGACACAGACTCCCACTAAGTCAGAGGAAAGACATTAGCTGCTGCATGGATGAGCAGGAACCAATCAAGTCCCATTAGGCCTAACTGAGGCCAAGTCAGGCAGATTATCATAACATTCACACAGTTTGCTATTTGAGCTGATGAGAGTATTTTAGACAGCGAACCCAGTGAATGCAATATGCCGTTAAGTAACTATTTAAAAAAATATTAATACTTGTGTTCATCTCTAAGCCAAGCTAGTTATCAATTAAAAAGTGATAAACAATTCTATCCTATTTTATTACCATTTACAAACATTTTATTTTATTTTCACCTTTATTTAACCAGGTAAGCCAGTTGAGAACAAGTTCTCATTTACAACTGCGACCTGGCCAAGATAAAGCAAAGCAGTGCGATAAAAGCAACAACAACACAGAGTTACATATGGAATAAACAAAACGTACAGTCAATAACACAATAGAAAATCTATATACAGTGTGTGCAAATGTAGTAAGTTATGGAGGTAAGGCAATAAATAGGCCATAGTGCAAAATAATTACAATTATAATTTAGTATTAACACTGGAGTGATAGATGTGCAGAAGATTATGTGCAAATAGAGATACTGGGGTGCAAATGAGCAAAATAAATAACAATGTAAATAACAATATGGGGATGAGGTAGTTGGGTGGGCTAATTACAGATGGGCTGTGTACAGGTGCAGTGATCGGTAAGCTGCTCTGACAACTGATGCTTAAAGATAGTGAGGGAGATAAGTGTCTCCAGCTTCAGAGATTTTTGCAGTTCGTTCCAGTCATTTGCAGCAGAGAACTGGAAGGAATGTCAACCAAAGGAGGTGTTGGCTTTGGGGATGACCAGTGAGATATATCTGCTGGAACGCATACTACGGGTTGGTGTTGCTATGGTGACCAATGAGCTAAGAAAAGGGGGGATTTGCCTAGAAGGGATTTATAGATGACCTGGAGCCAGTGGGTTTGGCGAAGAATATGTAGTGAGGGCCAGCCAACGAGAGCGTACAGGTCACAATGGTGGGTAGTATATGGGGCTTTGGTGACAAAACGCATGGCACTGTGATAGACTACATCCAATTTGCTGAGTAGAGTGTTGGAAGCTATTTTGTAAATGACATCGCCGAAGTCAAGGATCGGTAGGATAGTCAGTTTTACGAGGGCATGTTTAGCAGCATGAGTAAAGGAGGCTTTGTAGCGAAATAGGAAGCCGATTCTAGATTTAACTTTGGATTGGAGATGCTTAAGGTGAGTCTAGAAGGAGAGTTTACAGTCTAACCAGACACCTAGGTATTTGTAGTTGTCCACATATTCTAAGTCAGAGCCGCCGAGAGTAGTGATTCTAGTCGGGCAGGCGGGTGCAAGCAGCGTTCGATTGAAGAGCATGCATTTAGTTTTACTACCGTTTAAGAGCAGTTGGAGGCCACGGAAGGAGTGTTGTATGGCATTGAAGCTTGTTTGGAGGTTTGTTAACACAGTGTCCAATGAAAGGCCAGATGTATACAAAATGGTGTCGTCTGCGTAGAGGTGGATCTGAGGGTCACCAGCAGCAAGAGCGACATCATTGATATACACAGAGAATAGAGTCGGCCCGAGAATTGAACCCTGTGGCACCCCCATAGAGACTGCCAGAGGTCCAGACAACAGGCCTTCCGATTTGACACATTTAACTCTATCTGAGAAGTAGTTGGTGAACCAGGCGAGGCAGTCATTTGAGAAACCAAGGCTATTTAGTCTGCCAATAAGAATGCGGTGATTGACAGAGTCAAAAGCCTTGGCCAGGTCAATGAAGACGGCTGCACGGTACGGTCTTTTATCGATCGCGGTTATTATATTGTTTAGGACCTTGAGCGTGGCTGAGGTACACCCATGACCAGCTCGGAAACTAGATTGCATAGCGGAGAAGGTACGGTGGGATTATAAATGGTCGGTGATCTGTTTGTTAACTTGGCTTTCAAATACTTTCGAAAGGCAGGGCAGGATGGATATAGGTCTGTAACACTTTGGATCTAGAATGTCACCCCCTTTGAAGAGGGGGATGACCGCGGCAGCTTTCCAATCTCTAGGGATCTCAGACGATACGAAAGAGAGGTTGAACAGGCTGGTGATAGGGGTTACGACAATTTCGGCGGCTAATTTTAGAAAGAAAGGGTCCAGATTGTCTAGCCCAGCTGATTTGTAGGGGTCCAGATTTTGCAGCTCTTTCAGAACATCAGCTATCTGAATTTGGGTGAAGGAGAAGTGGGGGGGTGCAGAGCTGGTGGCTGGGGTAGGGGTAGCCAGGTGGAAAGCATGGCCAGCCGTAGCAAAATGCTTGTTGAAATTTTCGATTATCGTAGATTTATCGGTAGTGACAGTGTTTCCTAGCCTCAGTGCAGTGGGCAGCTGGGAGGAGGTGCTCTTATTCTCCATGGACTTTACAGTGAAATAAAACTTTTTGGGGTTAGTGCTACAGGATGCAAATTTCTGTTTGAAAAAGTTAGCCTTTGCTTTCCTAACTGATTGTGTATATTGGTTCCTGACTTCCCTGAAAAGTTGCATATCGCGGGGGCTGTTCGATGCTAATGCCGTACGACACAGGATGTTTTTGTGCTGGTCAAGGGCAGTCAAGTCTGGGGTGAACCAGGGGCTATATCTGTTCTTAGTTCTGAATTTTTTTAATGGGGCATGCTTATTTAAGATGGAGAGGAAAGCACTTTTAAAGAACAACCAGGCATCCTCTACTGACGGAATGAGGTCAATATCCATCCAGGATACCCGGGCCAGGTCAATTAGAAAGGCCTGCTTGCTGAAGTGTTTTAGGGAGCGTTTGACAGTGATGAGGGGTGGTCGTTTGACCGCGGACCCATTACGGACGCAGGCAATGAGGCAGTGATCGCTGAGATCCTGGTTGAAGACAGCGGAGGTGTATTTAGAGGGTAAATTAGTCAGGATGATATCTATGAGGGTGCCCATGTTAACGGATTTAGGGTTGTACCTGGTAGGTTCCTTGATCATTTGTGTGAGATTGAGGGCATCTAGTTTAGATTGTAGGACGGCCAGGGTGTTAAGCATATCCCAGTTTAGGTCACCAAGCAATATGAACTCTGAGGATAGATGGGGGGCAATCAATTTACATATGGTGTTCAGGGCACAGCTGGGGGCTGAGGGGGGTCTGTAGCAAGCAGCAACAGTGAGAGACTTATTTCTGGAAAGGTGGATTTTTAGAAGTAGAAGCTCAAAATGTTTGGGCACAGACCTGGATAGTATGATAGAGCTCTGCAGGCTATCTCTACAGTAGATTGCAACTCCGCCCCCTTTGGCAGTTCTATCTAGACGGAAAATGTTGTAGTTGGGAATGGAAATGTCAGAATCTTTGGTGGCCTTCCTAAGCCAGGATTCAGACACTGCTAGAACATCAGGGTTGGCTGAGTGTGCTAACGCAGTTAATAACTCAAACTTAGGGAGGAGGCTTCTGATGTTAACATGCAAGAAACCAAGGCTTTTGCGATTACAGAAGTCAACAAATGATAGCGCCTGGGGAGCAGGAGTGATACTGGGGGATACAGGGCCTGGGTTAACCTCTACATCACCAGAGGAACAGAGGAGGAGTAGAATAAGGATACGGCTAAAGGCTTTAAGAACTGGTCTTCTAGTGCGTTGGGTACAGAGAAGGGGCCGATTTCCGGGCATTGTAGAATAGATTCAGGGCATTATGTACAGACAAGCATATGGAAAGATATGAGTACAGTGGAGGTAAACCTAAGCGTTGGGTAAAGATGAAAGAGATAGCATCACTGGAGGCACCGATTGAGCCGGTCTCCGCGTGTGTGGGGGGTGGGACAAAGGATCTATCTGAGACAGGTTGAGAAGGACTGGGGGCTCTACATTGAAAAAGTACAGTTACAACTAACCGAAACAGCAACAGGCAAGGCAGATTGACATGGGAGATAGGCATAAAGCAGTCACAGGTGTTATTCGAGAGAGCTAAGACAACAGCTGGTAATGGTGACGAAAGTTTGAGCTGAGGCTAAACAGATCAACAGGATGGGGTACCGTATAAAGGAACAGTCCAGCAGGCATCAGCTGTGTAGCTGAGTGATCATAAGGTCCAGTGAACAGCAATAAGTAAGTCCGGGAGCAGTTCAGTGGCTGCTACGCTACAGGCACGGCTGTTGATTGCGTGTGCTAGCGGGCCGGGGCTAGCAGATGGATCTTCGTGGTCGTCGCAACGGGAAGCCTGTTGAAACCACATCAGACGATTACGTCGGCAGACCAGTCGTGATGGATCGGCAGGGCTCCGTGTCAACACTAGGAGGTCCCGTCAGAGAGGTAGAGAGGTGACAGAGAGGTAGGTAGCCGGGAGATGGGCCTGGCTCGAGGCTAGCTCACGGCTAACTGGGGTTTGCTTCAGGACAGTGGTGATTAGTGGAGATTAGCCAACAACGACAACAGCTAGTTGCGATGATCAAGTGTTAAGGTCCAGTGATTTAGTGATTACGGCAGAAAATCCTATATGCTCTGGCTCGATAGCGCGATGTGCAGACTGTGCAGACTGGCCGATAATTGTCCAGACTAGAGCTGGCTGGTAGGTAGTGCAGGCCACGGCCACGGACAATGGTGAAGACCGCTAACGGTGGCTAATAGCAAGTAGCTAGTTAGCTGGCTAGTTTCAGCCAGAGGTTCTGGATAAAAATGTATGAAGAAATAATAGAATCCGCTCCACATTGGGTGAGGCGGGTTGCAGGAGAGTATATTTAGTTAAAGAATGGAAAGTGAGATTGAGAAATATATACGAAAAAGACAAAACAAACTAAATACAGGCTATTTACATGAGGACACTACAGAAAACACGACCGCACTGCTATGCCATCTTGGATCTCTACACCAGAGCAGAATGTTCAATTCCTTGGTGGCCAAACAAGGAGTTTTTTTTAAGGACAGTCTTAAGGATCTATCTCATTATCCCACTAACAACTGTCCAAGAGTCAGATTAGGCCTGTTCATCTCATGAAGGGATGCTTTAAACTGATGCAAGGTGAGCTGATCCAAAATCTGCAGGGAAGAGAGTGACTCAGTAGGCACTATGGTAGTGACCAAGCAGACAGTGAGTAAAGGTGTTGACACATTGACACATTTACTGGCAGCAGTTGGTGGAGAAGAGTCCAGAGGAAGATGTGTGAGAAAAGACTGTGGCTTCTTGAGTAAGCCAGCCAACGCTGCTTCGTCACCTCACGGTAGGTAAAAGGCTAAAAGTATGCGAGCCAGAAAGCGAGAAAACACCACGTCACTCACCGAGGGTAATCCTTAACCTCCTCAAGCATTCAAAGAGAGCTGAAGGACATGATAGTACCAGTTTACAGGCTTTATTACTGTTCACAGGAGGAGGCGAGTTGGAACATTTGATAAACATACAGAAGATAATGACTACTACACCCTTAGAATAAAAAGGTGCTTCCTAGAACCTAAAAGGGTAATTCGGCTGTCCCCATAGGAGAACCCTTTGAATAATAATTTTAGGTTCCAGGTCGAATCCTTTTGGGTTACATGTAGGACCCTTTCCCCAGAGGTTTTTACATGGCACCCAAAAGGCTTCTACGTGGAACCAAAAAGGGTTCACCCTGGAACCAAAACTGGTTATTTTATGGGGACAGCCGAAGAACCCTTTTGGAACCCTTTTTTCTAAGTGTACTGATAATGTTAATAATGTAGGCCTAGATAGATAATGCCTAATAATAATGGTAATAATAACTACACTACTGTTGGAACTACTTCAATATAACAAGTACTATCCGGTATTTCAATTGGAGGGGTGATTGAAACAGATTGTTTCGGAATCCGAAAATGACTATAGTACAATTCCTAGAATGCCCTTGGAATAAGAAGGCAAAACAACTCGCGGTTGCTAAGGCCCTCAGTAAGATTAACAGGAAGTGTAAACACTAACAAATATAATGATGAATATAATGACAAACACTGCTTGTAGATTCCAATCTCCCTGTGCAAAAACAAGTCTTTGTGTTTGTTTGTATACTATTCACACTATGGCCTAAAGCCTAGCCGATTGAGTGAGGTCAGAAGTTTGGCTTTAAAATAGTGTCTCTAAGCATCCACTTCCACTCAGGTTCCCTTTAATCAGTATTCCATATGGTGGAGGCAGAGGAGGGGAGTTAAACAGGACTGCACACAGACTTCACCCCTTGCCCAAGGTCTCAAGTTATTAAGCTATTTCACATACAGCCGCTGCATACCTCAGCGATGTAGTCTGGTCTACATGTGTGAAAGCGACATCCTCTGGGCTAGAGATTGACAGGCTGCACACTTTGACAGCAGCAGCAGTGTCTGGGGAACACCATATCATTAGAAATGATTGGGGGCATGTGGTCCCGGAGGTTGATCTAATGGTCAACACAGCCTTCCGGACTACACATGCCCCCCTACAACATACTCTCCATTCTTCCACTCATCCATGCTGTGTAAATACATGAAATAAAAGTAAATGGTTAGGGGGAAACTCCTAATTCCTACAAACACCAAAGGACAAAAAACAAGTGAGTTGTGATTCCGTCAGTAACACCCCCACAACTCATATCATATTGACCTCGGCATCTCCCGCGTGTGCTACACTTTCACAATCTTCCCGGTCTTTTAGGAAAAGAGGAAAAAGTACAGATATTCCAAACTAGGCCCATGTCTGTGAGTGGAGTGGAGTTGAGTGGGTGAGTGAGTGAGTGAGTGAGTGAGTGAGTGAGTGAGTGAGTGAGTGAGTGAGTGAGAGAGAGGGGGGAGAGAGAGAGAGAGGCCTATAGGGAGCTAGGTAGGGATGTGAAAAAAACTTGAGTAACAAAACTTCCAGATGTGAACATTATTCACTATCCATCCATCTAAAAATTAAAACTTTTCCAGGGTTTTCCGGCAGGAGGAATTTCTGACCAGACCTCAGGAGGATATAATTAAACACAGATACAGGGGGGCTGGTGTGTGTGTGTGTGTGTGTGTGAGAGAGAGACAGAAAGAAAGAGAAAAAGCGCACAGAGCCAGACAGAACATGAGCTAAACTGTCTAGTAGGAGCACTCCTGGTGCTGAGCTAGCAACAGTTGAAGAACAGAAACCCTGCACTGACAAAGTGTATGTGTGTAAGTGTGTGCGTGGGTGTGGGGGGGACCTCTTACACCTGTACTAAAGGAGAGAAGGGAGGGGGTGAGGAGTTTGCAATCCACACACACTGCCTTTAGTCACTCTAGAGTGGAGACAAAGCAGCAGCCACTCAAACCTGTGGGTCCTTCAGGGCCACGTGTGGAAACACCATCTAGTCTCTCCTCAGTTGAAATGCAGCTACAGCTTTCATTTCACTTTTACTACAGCCTTGTACACTGCTCTTTCCATGACATACTGTAGACTGACCAGGTGGAAGCTATGATCCATTATTGATGTCACTTGTTAAATCCACTTCAATCAATGTAGATGAAGGGGAGGAGACAGTTTAATTAAGGACTTTTAAGCCTTGATACAATTACGACACGGCGTGTGGTGCATGAAATGTATTCTTGGATGTTATTCTTGTTACACAGTCTGTGCTCAACCCTTAGCTTCCCAGCTGACCATTTAGAAAACTTGTAACAAGCAAATACTGATATACAGTAAATACGCTTATTAATATCAATAATGTTTTTCTAAAGTTTTCTTGTGGCCTGTAGCATATGTTTTTTTAAACAACTGAAAATGTATGGCACAAAGAAAATGTCAATCAAAAAGTAACATTGGAATTTTCACAACAGGATGCTTGGTTTAAGTCCTGTATGAGGGCACAGACCCTTCATTGTTTTCAGATAAATTCTTCCTACGAAAAGCATTTATCTCATGGGTCTTCAGAGCACTGTAGCAGTCAGCTACTGTTAGACTAGACTAGCCAAAAATAGAAAATGGACACTGTCAGCATGACTGAATTGGCATTTTGTGTGTGTGTGTGTGTGTGTGTGTACTGTAAACAGAGACACATGCTCAACACAATAATAAAGGATTTATCCTCATTTATTCCAGAATATTTACTTTCAGCGATAGTGGTGAAATTGCCATATAGCAGTCCTCAGCGTAATAATCTTACCGTTTAGGAAGAGCTCCTCTTGTAGGGCTTGTCTGGCAGCAGGAGAGAAACACCGTTTCCTCAGCCATTCTGGGTCGAACTCGCTGGTGTGCTGGTCCGGCCACACTATGGACACCTGAGGACAACCACAGAGGTTGTTTAAGGGTTTGCGTGAGAAAGGCAGCTCACACTAGTGTAGCACATGGGGATGTGTGAAACTTGCTCCTCAGCCTGAAGTGTCCCCACTTGCGCCAGCGAATAGCTAGCTTTTCATGTGGCGGCGACTGATAAGACGCTTCAGGAAGGTGGTCACATGTGCTAGCAGAGCAGAGGTCCAGAGTTCGCGCCAGGTATGGGCCGAATCGGGAGAAAGTGGTACTCGCTAAGCAACCAGCGTGATGGCCTTTACACTAGCAACAATATTGCCATCTACACTGAACAAAAATATAAATGCAACATGTAAAGTGTTGGTCCCACGTTTCATGAGCTGAAATAAAAAAGAGCCCAACATTTTCCATACGCCCAACATTTTTCCATACGCACAAAAATCTTATTTCTCTCAAATGTTGTGGACAAATTAGTTTACATCCCTGTTAGTGAGCATTTCTCCTTTGCCAAGATAATCCATCCACCTGACAGGTGTGGCATATTAAGAAGCTGATTAAACAGCATGATCATTACACAGGTGCAGCTTGTGCTGGGGACAAAAAAAGGCCACTCTAAAATGTGCAGTTTTGTCACACAACACAATGCCACAGATTTCTCATGTTTTGAGGGAATGTGCAATTGGCATGCTGACTGCAGGAATGTCCACCAGAACTGTTGCCAGAGAATATAATGTTAATTTCTCTATCATAAGCCACCTCCAACATCGTTTTACAGAATTTGGCAGTACGTCCAACCAGCCAAACAACCGCAGATGTATGGCGCTGTGTGGGTGAGCGGTTTGCTGATGTCAACGTTGTGAACCTAGTGCCCCATGGTGGCAGTGGGGTTATGGTATGGGCAGGCATAAGCTACGGACAACGAACACTTTATCTATTTGAATGCACAGAGATACGGTGACGAGATCCTGATGCCCATTGTCGTGCCATTCATCCGCTGCCATTACCTCATGTTTCAGCATGATAATACACAGCCCCATGTCACAAGGATCTGTACACAATTCCTGGAAGCTGAAAATGTCCCAGTTCTTCCATGGCCTGCATACTCACCAGACATGTCACCCATTGAACATGTTTGGGATGCTCTGGATCGCGGGTCACCAACAGATGCATATCTACGGTACCAGTTCATAGTTTGGACACACCTACTCATTCAAGGGTTTTTCTTTATTTTTACTATTTTCTACATTGTAGAATAATAGTGAAGACATCAAAACTATGAAATAACACACATGGGATCATGTAGTACCCAAAAAAGTGTTAAACAAATATATTTTATATTTGAGATTCTTCAAAGTAACCACCCTTTGCCTTGATGACAGCTTTGCACACTCTTGTCATTCTCTCAACCAGGTTCATGAGGTAGTCACCTGGAATGCATTTCAATTAACAGGTGTGCCTTGTTAAAAGTTAATTTGTGGAATTTATTTCCTTCTTAATGCGTTTGAGCCAATCAGTTGTGTTGTGACAAGGTAGGGGTGGTATACAGAAGATAGCCCTATTTGGTAAAAGATCAAGTCCATATTATGGCAAGAACAGCTCAAATAAGCAAAGAGAAACGACAGTCCATCATTACTTTAAGACATGAAGCTCAGTCAATCCGGAAAATATCAAGAACTTTGAAAGTTTCTTCAAGTGCAGTCGCAAAACTCATCAAGCGCTATGATGAAACTGGCTCTCATGAGGACCACCACAGGAAAGGAAGACCCAGAATTACCTCTGCTGCAGAGGATAAGTTCATTAGAGTTACCAGCCTCAGAAATTGCAGCCCAAATAAATGCTTCACAGAGTTCAAGTAACAGACACATCTCAACATCAACTGTTCAGAGGAGACTGCATGAATCAGGCCTTCATGGTTGAATTGCTGCAAAGAAACCACTACTAAAGGACACCAATAATAAGAAGAGACTTGCTTGGGCCAAGAAACACGAGCAATGGACATTAGACCGGAGGTAATGTGTCCTTTGGTCTGGAGTCCAAAATGTAGAGTTTTTGGTTACAACCGCCGTGTCTTTGTGAGACGCAGAGTAGGTGGACGGATGATCTCTGCATGTGTCGTTTCCACCGTGAAGCATGGAGGAGGAGGTGTGATGGTGTGGGGGTGCTTTGCTGGTGACACTGTTGGTGATTTATTTAGAATTCAAGGCACACTTAACCAGCATGGCTACCACAGAATTCTGCAGTGATATGCCATCCCATCTGGTTTGAGCTTAGTGGGACTATCATTTGTTTTTCAACAGGACAATGACCCAATACACCTCCAGGCTGTGTAAGGGCTATTTGACCAAGAAGGATTGGCACTGATATATGGCCAGTTCTAAATTTTCTTCCTTATGGTTACATTTAGAATTGGGGAAAGATAAGTTCATCCAAGATATTTTACCTTGTTGTTGTCAGTGACCTGGACCCGGTCGACCCCAGTGTGGATGTCCAGCTGAGAGAGCAGCAGGCTGCGGGCCTGGGCCGACTGCAGGGTACACAGCGGGCATTGACAGTTGTCCCTAAGCCATGTGTACGGGTACAGGCTCTGCCCGCTGTCCTCCCACTCCACCTCCAGCAGCCTTTCCTGCTCCAGGGCCCGGACCTGCCTCACCCCAGGGCTGTCCCCCAGGGCGGTGGAGGGGAGCGGGGCAGGTGCCTGGGTCCCGTGCCCACGGAGCTGCCTCCAGGTCAGGTGAAGAGAAGGAGATAGAGAGATGGCGGCTGCCCATCCAGGCCTACCCCCAGCCGTCAAGGCATGGCAGGCCAAGACGGAGCTTCGCTTGAGCATGGTCGGCAGGGTGCATCGTGCTATAGTGGTCGTCCACATCCTCGAACCGGGACCTCCGGATGAGCTGCGTCTCCAGAGCAGAAGGGTTGTCGGAAAGCTGGAAGGGGAATAAAAATAAATATGGTTACATAAGGGTTTAAAATGTCAATAGGTGATTATTGCTGCATTGGTTTATTATACCTTGCGTCACCTCTTCTTATAAATGGCCTAATAAAACAAGAGGAAAAAACACAGCCATGCAAGTGCCAGTGGGCCTTAACACAGTCACAGTCAAGGAAACTAAGACACATCATTAGGTTTTTCTGATGTTCCGAAGACTAAAGACTTTGTGGATATTTTTATGCCACAACACACACCAGGACAGTACATTCTGGGTTCCAAGCCAACATAAATATTCCAAAGGTTAATAAGGGTACAGGTCAGGACACATGTAGGCCTGTATTACTTGTTTTTTCTTACTTTTATTTTGAATTTATTTTGAATTATTGTTTTAATGTATTGTATTTCCTAGGCATATTTCACCATAAATTGAATTAATTTAAATCGTTTGATTTAAATAGGCTAGTTTGAGGCAAAAGGTGTAATAATACTAAATGCACCTTGCTACCACACTGACGAGGAGAATAGGACCTTGCAACTTTTTGTATCCAAAATTACTTTCATTTGTTATTACAAGCGTGACAACGTTGGGTCGTCACTAGTTACCACAGCCACAAAGTCCTAAACCCCGCCTATTTCTACCACTGATCTTCTTAAATGTGATTTTAAACATTACCCTAACCTTAAAACACAATGCTAACCCTAATCTTAAATTAAGCAAAAAGCAACAAAAAAAACATGCATTTTTTTACGATATAGACCATTTTGACGTTGTGGCTGTGCTATCTAGTGGAAACCACAACATTGTGCGATACAATAAAATATTTTTTATAGTAACGTTACTGTTCTATCTGTGATACAATTACATTGTATGTTTCCGCTTTGGAATCTAGGTGAAAGGTCAAGACATGGGCAAGCGTCCCGGAAGCAGCTCGCGCCAGATTTACAAAAAAGGCTTATATATATTAGATTGCCTTATTTTGTTATTCCCTACTTTGACAAACCTTACAAACTATATATTTTTTACATTTGTACTTGTGCAAGTCTGAACTGCTAGGCTAGGTATACTGTAGCTATCTGCCCAGGCTAGCTCTCTTTCTACTACTAGCTACCTTGTTAGCTACTATTACTATTTAATATAGCCTCCAATGACAAAATAGTTGACATTAGACACTCGCTTTCTGACATTAATTGAATGATTAACGAAAAGCCCGTGTTTGTAGCGAGCTAGCTAGTATCGCTGTCTCCACATACATGGAGACTCCATGTATGTGGAGACAGCGAGCTAACATAACTCCTTTACCTAACTTTCACTACGCAACCAGACATTCCAGTGACAACACATGCTATATTTACCGGCAACATTACAATATGTAGTATCTAAAAAAGTATTATGAAAAATGGATGTACCTGTATTATTTTGGTAGGCTTCTGAACGTTTGAATGTGCTTTGTCAAGGAAGCGTCTATCCAAAATGCAGTGCCGACTTTCAAACTAGGGGAAAGGTTAGGTTAGCACGTGGGTGAATGACATAACCACTGTCATTGTGGGGGCATCAGAGATGGTGAGTCAGTGAACTTTGCTGACATGACACCAACAGACCAGGGTTATAGTCCCCCAATATCAAGGTTGGGAATTTAGGAAGTCGATCACAATTAGAATAGCTTTTAATTAATCTTTCAAGAAACACTCCACATCATTCTCCCACTCCTATTGCATATTACAGAATATGGCAGAGCAATCCTTTACCTCTCAGCTCTTCAGTTGTGTCAGTGAGACAGTTTGGACTTGTCCAGTGTAGTTGGTCAGTAACAGGTTGAATTAAACTAGCCTGTGGGTTGGAACTTGGTGCTTAAAATTATATTCACACCACTCAGAACCCTGTTAGTGGAGAGTTACAGTATTCAAATTATATCCTAATAAGGTACAAACAATTTAATGGAGCCTGCATAAACAGTAGCCTACATGAACTCCACAATATTGTTTTAATGTTGTGCAGTTCCATTGTTGAAAGTAAGTAATCCCAGGATGTTGAACAATTCACTTTATCAGAGACTTTAAATCATATGACAAACAAGTTGTCTTTGCTCTGTTATAACATGTAGAAAAGAGGCATTACTTAAAGAAAAAAAATAAGCAAACACGTTTGGTTTTCGCCAAAAGGCATGTGGGAGACTCTCCAAACATATGGAAGAAGGTACTCTGGTCAGATGAGACTAAAATTGAGCTTTTTGGCCATCAAGGAAAACGCTATGTCTGGCGCAAACCCAACACCTCTCATCACCCCGAGAACACCATCCCCACAGTGAAGCATGGGGGTGGCAGCATCATGCAGTGGGGATGTTTTTCATCGGCAAGGACTGGGAGACTGGTCAGAATTGAAGGAATGATGGATGGCGCTAAATACAGGGAAATTCTTGAGGGGGAACCTGTTTCAGTCTTCCAGAGATTTGAGACTGGGACAGAGGTTCATCTTCCAGCAGGACAATGACCCTAAGCATACTGCTAAAGCAACAATCGAGTGGTTTATGGGGAAACATTTAAATGTCTTGGAATGGCCTAGTCAAAGCCCAGACCTCAATCCAATTGAGAGTCTGTGGAATTACTTAAAGATTGCTGTTCACCAGCGGAACCCATCCAACTTGAAGGAACTGGAGCAGTTTTGCCTTGAAGAATGGGCAAAAATCCCAGTGGCTAGATCTGCCAAGCTTATAGAGACATACCCCAAGAGACTTGCAGCTGTAATTGCTGCAAAAGGTGGCTCTACAAAGTATTGACTTTGGGGGAGGGTGAATAGTTATGCACGCTTAAGTTTTCAGTTTTTTTGTCTTATTTCTTGTTTTTCACAAGAGAAAATATTACCGGCTAACGAAAAACCCTGGTCTATGACAGTGGTGGAAAAAGTACTCAATCGTCATACTTGAGTAAAAGTAAAAAGTAAATGTTATACATCAAATTCCTTATATTAAGCAGTGGTGGAAAAAGTACCCAAAAGCCATACTTGAGTAAAAGTAAAGATACCTTACTGGAAAATGACTGAAAAGTCCTCCTGTAGCTCAGCTGGTAGAGCATGGTGCTTGCAATGCCAAGGTTGTGGGTTCGATTCCCATGGGGGGCCAGTATGAAAAATGTATGCACTCACTAACTGTAAGTCGCTCTGGATAAGAGCATCTGCTAAATGACTAGAATGTAAATGTATCCTTCCTATTACAGGATACTGGCCTGCATCTGAAGTCCATGCATTGGAATCTTCCAAGGTGGAAAAACAGCAGTAGGCAAGATATTTTTATTCTGTTTCCATGATCATGAATACCAAGGGATTATAAATACCAGGATAATATACAATAAAGTACATAATGTTTCTAATAAATCAACTAGAGCAATGCCAAGAGTAAACATTGTGTTCTCACTGGCCCAATTGCTCATATCGCTTTTGCATGCACAGAGCCTGAGACTTCTGTCAGGCTACCACCAGGGTTGGGATCAATTCCATTTCAACTCAGTAATTTCAGGAAATTAAAAATGCAATGTATTGAGTTGGAAATCAACCTCATTATTACACATCAAGCCATGAATCAGGGTATTTCAAATCTTGTCAATCAAGACATGTGACATTTAGATGTCTATATGTAGCCTACTGTATGTACACATTGAGCATTACAGATCTACTTTTTGTGTCACCATAGGTCTAGAGCAGTGGTTCCCAAACTGTGGGGCGAGGGGTCGGCAGTTACGTTAGCCTTCTTCTAAAATGGATAAAATAAATACAAATCCTCAATCTACACACAATACCCCATAATGACGAAGTGAAAACAGTTTAGACATTTTAGCAAATGTATTAAAAATAAAAATCAGAAATACCTTATTTACATAAGTATTCAAACCCTTTGCGATGAGAATAGAAATTGAGCTCAGGTGCATCCTGTTTCCATTGATCATCCCTGAGATGTTTCTACAACTTGATTGGAGTCCACCTGTGGTAAATTCAATTGATTGGACATGATTTGGAAAGGCGCACACACCTGTCTATATAAGGTCCCACAGTGGACAGTGCATGTCAGAGCAAAAACCAAGCCATGAGGTCGAAGGAATTGTCCGTAGAGCTCAGAGACAAGATTGTATTGAGGCACAGATTTGGGGAAGGGTACCAAAAAATGTCTGCAACATTGAAGGTCCCCAAGATCACAGTGGTCTCCATCATTCTTAAATCGAAGGAGTTTGGAACCACCAAGACTCTTCCTAGAGCTGGCCGCCCAGCCAAACTGAGCAATCAGGGGACAAGGGCCTTGGTCAGGGAGGTGACCAAGAACCCGATGGTCACTCTGACAGAGCTCTAGAGTAGAGTGGCCAGACGGAAGCCACTCCTCAGTAAAAGGCACATGACAGCCCACTTGGAGTTTGCCGAAAGGCACCTAAAGACTCAGACCATGAGAAACAAGATTCTCTGGTCTGATGAAACCAAGATTGAACTCTTTGGCGTCACGTCTGGAGGAAACCTGGCACCATCCCTATGGTGAAACAAGGTGGTGGCAGCATCATGCTGTGGGGATGTTTTTCAGCGGCAGGGACTGGGAGACTAGTCAGGATGGAGGTAAAGATGAACAGAGCAAAGTACAGAGAGATCCTTGATGAAAACCTGCTCCAGAGCGCTCAGGACATCAGACTCGGGCGAAGGTTCACCTTCTAACAGGATAATGACCCTAAGCACACAGCCAAGACAGCACAGGAGGGGCTTCGGGACAATTCTCTGAATGTCCTTGAGTGGCCCAGCCAGAGCCCGGACTTGAACCCAGTCTAACATCTCTGGAGAGAACTGAATAGCTGTGCAGCAACACTCCCATCCAACCTGACAGAGTTTAGAGGATCTGCAGAGACGAATGAGAGAAACTCCCCAAATACAGGTGTGGCAAGCATGTAGCGTCATACCGAAGAAGACTCTAGGCTGTAATCACTGCCAAATGTGCTTCAATAAAGTACTGAGTAAAGGGTCTGAATACTTATGTGATATATTTTTTTATATACATTTGCAAAAATTAAAAATAAACAGGTTTTGCTTTGTCATTGTGGTGTATTGTGTGTAGACTGAGGAAAAAATACAATTTAATCCATTTTAGAATAAGGCTGTAACAAAATGTGGAAAAAGTCAAGGGGTCTGAATACTTTCCGAATGCACTGAAGGTTTTTTAGCCCATAGATTGTTGTAATTTTTTTGTCACTCAAATATCACATGAATACACATTAGACATGGCAAAATGTATAGAATTGCAAGAAAATTTGCTTTAAAAATGAATACATTTCTTCGCACCACATGACAAAATGTGTAGAATTGCAAGAACTAAGCTTCAAACCTGCAAAATTATCTCCACCAAGAGGGATGTGAACAATGTGTCAATGGCGGGGTTGCAATGCTAGAAGGGTGGCCGAGTGAAAGAGTTTGGGAACCCCTGGTCTAAAAGTAGCTGAGTTACTGTCTGCTACTTACCTGGTATTGACTTAGAAAATACTTTAAACAATAGTAACTACATTGTAATAGAATACTAATTATCTTCCGATACTATTTGTAGCCGGGTAGTTTCCATTTGTGTTGAATTATTTTATGAAAGTGCTAGATGATATACTGTTACCACATGAGTAGTGTAAGTTCTGCGAGAGAACATGTTAACTCGTCTCCCCTCTAACAACCTACTCCTCAATGCAACAGCAGACAAACTATGTAATCCAAGGCACATGACTGTCTGTGACCAAGACTGCTTTAGTCCACTGAGCAAAAGCCTAGGCATTTGATCTGGGAGCTAACACAAGTCTTCAGGTCACAATTATGAGGGATCATTTCCAGCAATTCTAGGCTATTCCTCCCTCTTGCCTGGCTCTCCTTGCAAATGCACACAGACTACTTCCTCATGGGAAAACACAGTGGTGTGTGTGCATGTGCAGTTTACTCACAGCAGTACTCAAAGCCTTGTAAGAAAACACTTATTGTCTAAGGGCCACTTTGAAGTAAGCCCTTAGAATCTTTGTAAAGTTGCTAACTACCATTTGTCCTAGAAAGCTGTGCAAATCACTGGTTTCACCAGCTGTAGTTCAGTCTTGTCTATAATAACGAGGTGTCCCAACATCTGAGTAGAACGTCAAACACAAAATCTTTATTTAAAAACGGAACACACAAAACCTTTTAGGAATGTTGCCACAGACATCAGTGTTTGAAGTCCATGAGTGCTGCCTGCAGTCTTAAGTATTTATCATACTTGTTGCCATATATCATTTCGAAAAGAAAAACAACAGATATAGCAGATATTGAAACATATTAGCCTATACAAAAATAACGAGTACAATTAAGCTCTTCTGTCACATAGATATTGACACGCACAGAATTTATTCCAATAACATGCTCTGAGCATTCCCCCAAATTATATTGCATCCACAAAATGGCAAAGGAATATACAAATCATAAGTCTCAACCTTATACGTTTAACAAAGTAAAGAATTGTTCAAAGTATTATTTTTAAACTCTTGTTAATTGGTCTTACTGTAAAAAGAAAAATGCAAATTGTGATGCATTGTAAACATTTCAGTAATTTCCAGCCAAATTCACTCAACTGAAGGCAAGATCTCAGAGATACATGCTGCCAAGTGGATTCTGTAGGCCTACGTCACATACTTTATAAATAACACCTGTTGCAACTGTTAGACAACGTCATCGCTATGAATGAATAGTCATCTTTGAAATCTCCCGTCAGAACAAGGCATAGACAATTATCAATTGCAAAGACATTTTAACGCAACGCCATATTGCAAATGCCCAAATAATGTTGCCACAAGTAAACGCATAGCCCCCCCCCAAAAAAAAAAAACGACAACATTGTCAATTAATTACATTTCACCCCTGACATGCGAAACCCCACAGCCTATAGTATTTTTAGAATAAATAAAATACTGGTATAATTTCTGTCTCTGCATGTTTTATCTCTCCGTTAATATAAATATGCAATGAAATACGATAAGATTTCGCCTATATTATTTACCTCATAGCCTACTTTTATAACTAGGCTTAAACTATTTACCCAAGTTTAACCTTCATGTATTCATTTTTCAATCGGCTCAATCTGGTCCCGTGACTTCGAATTATGAGAGAGAGAAGCTCGTGTTTATCCTTCAACCCCACAGATATGTACAGTGTATCCTTTAGCACGTCCCTTGTGTGGACAACCATGTTCAGAAAGTCGTCGTTTATGCGGTGCTCCTCTTTCAACTCGTTCTCCTGACTCTGTTTGAATTTCACCTCCAGTTCTAACAGAGACTTTTCAGAGTTTGTAAAAGCCTCGCCAATCTGAGTCGTCTCCCTTCTCAAATATTTTCCATAGCTGTCCTCTCCGTCCAAATCAAAAGAAATGCTTTTCCCGATCCCCTCTAGCACTCTGGCCGAGTCTTCGATGAGTCTCTTGATGATCGTGAAATCATCTCGGATTACCGAATCTTGGTCCTCGTCAAGACTGCATTTTCGGTCGTCTGTCATTTTAAAAAGCATTTGACATTTTTCCGGATCATCGTTATTCTCATAGGCGCCGTCTGGCACAAAGTAGTGATGGAAGGTGCCGTTAGACATCTCGGGATACAGAGGTCCATTAAAAAACGCACCGCAGAGCGGCAATGAAAACATCCCAATAGCGAGTAAGTGGAGAAAAGCCATCCTATCCACTTCTTTGCAATGGGTGAGCAATAGAATAGACTTTCCTTTAGAGCGCAAAAAATATTATTTAATTCGCTCACCAATCACAAACATTTCCAAACTTGCAATGCATGTGGTATCCACGAGCTAAAATACCGAAAGTAGCTAGGTGTCCAGCAGGCTGTGTGATATTTGTAAGCCTTCTTTCAGGTCACCCCTCGTGTAGCCTATGCAGCAAGTGTTGTCAACTATTAAAGGAAAGTAGCTGTTGGTTCAGCCACAGACAGTCACGTGAAAGTTTGAAATACTTTCCGTTAGCTTTACACATAGAAACCACAAAGATTTCACGCAGGAGTAGCCTACCAAACGCATCCAACTGAGAGAAATGTGAAAGTGCCTGACGTAGCTTTGTGCCTCAATTTTAAGTTCAACATCTGGATTCCTCAAGCACCGCGCTTGGTTTTGACTAATGATAGCCTACCCCCTCTCAACTCTCAAATTACATCCCAGCTCCGTCACTTAAAAGGAAGCGCAGTTCCAATTGACTGCAGGCCCGGTCCTGGCCGATATGAAGCCTAGACAAGACAAAAAAATGCTGCCCTCCTATCCCCACAAAGTAGAATACAGTCTCGGCCCACAATGCACTTTAATGAATGCCTATCCATGTGGTAGCCTACTTTTGTAAAACAGGCAGTTGCATTGGCTTTATAGTCCTGATACCTGACAGACTTTAGACTAATTATACTGAAGAAAAATAAAATGCAACATGCAACAATTTCAAAGATTTTACTGAGTTACAGTTCATAGAAGGAAATCAGTCATTTGAAATAAATTCATTAGGACCCTAATCTATGGATTTCATGACTAGGCTGGGGCGCCGCCATGGGTGGGCATAGGCCCACCCACCGGGGAGCCAGGCACACCCAATCGGAATCAGTTTTTCCCTACAAAAGGGATTTATTACAGACAGAAATACTCCTCAGCACCCCCCCCTCAGACGATCCCGCAGGTGAAGTTGCCGGACGTGGAGATCCTGGGCTGGCGTAGTTACACGTGGTCTGCGGTTGTGAGGCCGGTAGGATGTACTGCCAAATTCTCTAAAATGACGTTGGAGGCAGCTTATGGTAGAGAAATGAACATTCAATTCTCTGGCAACAGCTCTTTTGGACATTCCAGCAGTCAGCATGCCAATTGCACGCTCCCTCAGAACTTGAGACATCTGTGACAAAACTGCACATTTTAGAGTGCCCCCCCCCAACTTTCTAAATATTTTCACAACACCCTCCCCCATCATAGACTTGACTCAAAATAATGTTTATGATCATAAATATGCTTTTGTGGCACAGTCAATGCCACACAGGGCTACAGGCCAGAAGGTTGAGGGTTCGCTGACTTACGTTCCCCAGCAAGAAAACCAAAAATGTTGCTCAAACAGAAGGGGGAACTAAGAAAGAGTCCCTGACAACAACCAAAACGAAACAGGTAGGGTTTTAGGAGGGGTTCTAAAGACACTCACGGGGTTGTCCACTGAATGTTGCATAGCAACAACAACTGGGACCTAAAAGACACACCATGAGCGCCCACTAAAAGGCAAACAAAATAAAAAAAACACACCGAACTTAAAGACAGGAAGAAAACCAAAAAAGGTAGAGCAAAACAAAATCAGGGAAGTCAGATTAAGGATTGTTTGTCTAGAAATCAAATAGGCAGAACCAACTAAAAGTGTTAACCCTTTGCATCTATCAAGACAACTGGAGCAATGGGCCAGCCACTCTTAAATAGATTCTGGGCCAGCACAGGTGAAACGCCTTCCCACTAACGAGATGGCAACCAGCATAGGTGTAACACATACTGACTAACAAGGTGACACCAATCGGTGCGCCCTACATGCTAACGAGCTATATGTGCTAAAGTCCAATGTCAAAACATAAATGGAGCCGGCTGCAGACAATGATCAGCTAGGGGGAAATCAGATTTTCAACATTTTGATGCCATATTTATAGTTTTTTTTAAAATAGTATTTGCAATGAATATTCCACCAACAGGTTTCTGTGCCAATGCACCACACAAACAATAAACAAAGCATATCAACTTCGGGCACTTAATATCATGGTTTGCATTTTCAACAACAACAAAAAATTGACTATGTAATCTCAACAAACAGAAAATAAATCCCTCCCTACCTTGTAGGCTTACCCAGTATCAAAGGCTTGGCTAGACAATCTCAGAATGTCATTAAACTTTTTGATGTTTTGTAACAGATGTCTCTTTCCATTCATCAATTGGCCAATTACACTGAACAAAAATATCAAGTGTTGGTCCCATGTTTCATTAGCTGAAATAAAAGATCCCAGAAATTTTCCATACGCACAAAAAGCTTATTTCTCTCAAATGTGTGCACAAATTTGTTTACATCCCTGTTAGTGAGCATTTCTCCTTTGCCAAGATAATCCATCCACCTGACAGGTGTGGCATATTAAGAAGCTGATTAAACAGCATGATCATTACACAGGTGCACCTTGTGCTGGGGACAAAAAACAGCCACTCTAAAATGAGCAGTTTTGTCACACAACACAATGCCACAGATGTCTCAAGTTTTGAGGGAGCGTGCAATTGGCATGCTGACTGCAGGAATTTCCACCAGAGCTGTTGCCAGAGAATTTTATGTTAATTTCTCTACCATAAGCCGCCTCCAACGTTGTTTTAGAGAATTTGTCAGTATGTCCAATCGACCTCACAACCGCAGACCACGTGTAACCACGCCAGCCCAGGACCTCCACATCTGACTTTTTTACCTTCGGAATCGTCTGAGGCCAACCACCCGGACAGCTGATGAAACTGAGGAGTATTTCTGTCTGTAATAAAGCCCTTTTGTGGGGAAAACTCATTCTGATTGGCTGGGCCTGGCTCCCCATTGGGTGGGCCCTGTGCCCCTGCCCAGTCATGTGAAATCTATAGATTAGGGCCTAATGAATTTATTTCAATTTACTGATTTTCTTATATGAACTGTAACTCAGTAAAATAGTTGAAACTGTTGCATGTTGCGTTTATATTTTTGTTCAGTATATACAAATATTAATATCGTACATTGCCAAGCGTTGGCTGGAGTGGTGTATAGCTCGCCGCCATTGGACTCTGGAGCAGTGGAAATGCATTCTCTGGAGTGATGAATCACGCTTTACCATCTGGCAGTCCGAAGAAGGAATCTGGCTTTGGCTGATAGGAGGAGACCGGTACCTGCCTGAATGCATAGTGCCAACTGTAAAGTTTGGTGGAGGAGGAATAATGGGTCGGGCTAGACCCCTTAGTTCCAGTGAAGGGAAATCTTAATGCTACAGCATACAATCAGATTCTAGATTATTCTGTGCTTCCAACTTTGTGGCAACAGTTTGTGGAAGGACCTTTCCTGTTTCAGCATGACAATTCCCCCGTGCACAAAGCGAGGCCCATACAGAAATGGTTTGTCGAGATCGGTGTGGAAGAACTTGACTGGCCTGCACAGAGCCCTGACCTCAACCCCATCGAACACCTTTGGGATGATTTGGAACGCTGACTGCGAGCCAGGCCTAATCGCCCAACATCAGTGCCCGACCTCACTAATGCATCTTGTAGCTGAATGGACGCAGTCAGCGTTCCAAAGGTATGATCGTTGTCCCCATGTGCAGTTGCAAACCGTAGTATGGCTTTTTTATGGCGGTTTTGGAGCAGTGGCTTCTTCCTTGCTGAGCAGCCTTTCAGGTTATGTCGATATAGGACTCGTTTTACTGTGGATATAGATACTTTTGTACCTGTTTCCTCCAGCATCTTCACAAGGTCCTTTGCTTTTGTTCTGGGATTGATTTGCACTTTTCGCACCAAAGTACGTTCATCTCTAGGAGACAGAACGCGTCTCCTTCCTGAGCGGTATGACGGCTGCGTGGTCCCATGGTGTTTATACTTGCGTACTATTGTTTGTACCTTCAGGCATTTGGAAATTGCTCCCAAGGATGAACCAGACTTGTGGAGGTCTACAATTTTTTTTCTGAGGTCTTGGCTGATTTCTTTTGATTTTCCTATGATGTCAAGCAAAGAGGCACTGAGTTTGAAGGTAGGCCTTGAAATACATCCACAGGTACACCTCCAATTGACTCAAATTATGTCAATTAGCCTATCAGAATCTTCTAAAGCCATGACATCATTTTCTGGAATTTTCCAAGCTGTTTAAAGGCACAGTCAACTTAGTGTATGTAAACTTCTGACCCACTGGAATTGTGATACAGTGAATTATAAGTGAAATAATCTGTCTGTAAACAATTGTTGGAAAAATTACTTGTGTCATAACCGACTTGCCAAAACTATAGTTTGTTAACAATACATTTGTGGAGTGGTTGAAAATCGATTTTAATGACTCCAACCTAAGTGTATGTAAACTTCCGACTTCAACTGTATATACATAAATATAAAGGAAAAGAAGCTTAGGCCTAACCCCAGAGAGATAGAGATATGCCGGTGGCGTTCTATGACACCGACATGCATTTCTTTATGTCAGATGGCTACTGCGTCTGCTATACAAATATAGACGTACAGAAGGAGGGTAATTCGTTAATTTTCGATCCGAATATTTTGTATAAAGATAAGCATTATAGTGTTAGATTATAGGAGTAACTCTGGTAGGCCTGAAACAGTCTTCCTCACCTCAAGTTCAACTGTCAGAGTCAGTTGGAGCACCAGGGTGCACTGTCTTCATATCATAGGCCTGCAGTAGCTAAATAATAGCCACACCATACCAAACCTTCACAAACGTTTCTAAACTTTATTATGGTAATATCAAAAGTAAGTCCAGCCATTGTTTATAGGGAAAATACAAGCAGAAGAGCAAATGTAAACCAGGGAAAAACAACACTACCCTCCTCTGTGCCCCCCCAAAACCCATGCAACCCTTCCCAAAGCACACAAAAAAGTTTGACAACCCTCCCCTATTTTGGACTACCCCTCCCCCAGTAAGTTTCGATCTGTCCCTAATGTAAATTGAAATACATTTGCCAAAATTATATAATTACTTATGTCTTTACAGAAATAAATAAAATACTTCAAAATACTTAAACAGAAAGCATGACAGCCACAGAGAATTATTAGCTTCTTAATTTTTTTTGCTGCACATGTGGCAATAGGCCTAGCTGATTATGTCAGTGAAAAGCATCTAAAATATGTGTGAAGATAATGTGTCTTGAATTGTTGAGACATGAAGAAGGGGATGGGTGGGTGGTGAAGATATAGACACATCACTCTCCAGAATGTACTCAGCTCTCCAGAATGTACTCAGCTCTCCCACCAATTCTTGTACATTAATTGTTTCACAACCAAAACAACCCAAACAAACAGCAAATGCATCCAACAAGTTTGTAGAGTCACAAGCTTGATATAATCATTGCGTGCTAGGAATATGGGACCAAATACTAAACTTTGGACTACTTTAATACACATATACAGTGCATTCGGAAAGTATTCAGACCCCTTTTTCAAAATGTTCTGACATTACAGCCTTATTCTAAAATTGATTAAATGATTTTTTTCCCTCATCAATCTACACACAATACCCCCATAATGACAAAGCAAAAAATACCTTATTTACATAAGTATTCAGACCCTTTGCTATGAGACTCGAAATTGAGCTCAGGTGCATCCTGTTTCCATTGAATTTCCTTGATATGTTTCTACAACTTGATTGGAGTCCATCTGTGGTAAATTCAATTGATTGGACATGATTTGGAAAGGCACACACCTGTCTATATAAGGTCCCACAGTTGACAGTGCATGTCAGAGCAAAAGCAAAGCCATGAGGTCGAAGGAATTGTCCGTAGAGCTCCGAGACAGGATTGTGTCGAGGCACAGATCTGGGGAAGGGTACCAAAACATTTCTGCAGAATTGAAGGATCCCAAGAACACAGTGGCCTCCATTATTCTTAAATGGAAGATGTTTGGAACCACCAAGACTCCACCAAGACTCTGCCAAACTGAGCAATCGGGGGAGAAGGGCCTTGGTTAGGAAGGTGACCAAGAACCCGATGGTCACTCTGACAGAGCTCCAGAGTACCTCTGTGGAGATGGGAGAACCTTCCAGAAGGACAACCATCTCTGCAGCACTCCACCAATCAAGTCTTTATGGTAGAGTGGCCAGACGGAAGCCACTCCTCAGTAAAAGGCACATTACAGCCTGCTTGGAGTTTGCCAAAAGGCACCTAAAGGACTCTCAGACCATGAGAAACAAGATTCTCTGGTCTGATGAAACCAAGATTGAACTCTTTGGCCTGAATGCCAAGCGTCACGTCTGGAGGAAACCTGGCACCATCCCTGCGGTGAAGCATGGTGGTGGCAGCATCATGCTGTGGAGATGTTTTTCAGCGGCAGGGACTGGGCGACTACTCAGGATCGAGGGAAAGATGAACAGAGCAAATTACAGAGAGATCCTTGATGAAAACCTGCTCCAGAGCACTCAGGACCTCAGACTGGTGCAAAGGTTCACCTTCCAACAGGACAACGACCCTAAGCACACAGCCTAGACAACGCAGGAGTGGCTTCGGTACAATTCTCTGAATGTCCTTGAGTGGCCCAGCCAAAGCCCCGACTTGAACCTGATCAAACATCTCTGGAGAGACCTGAAAATAACTGTGCAGCGACGCTCCCCATCCAACCTGTCAGAGCTTGAGAGGATCTGCAGAGAAGAATGAGAGAAACTCCCCAAATACAGCTGTGCCAAGCTTGTAGCGTCATACCGAAGAATACTAGAGGCTGTAATCGCTGCCAAAGGTGCTTCAACAAAGTACTGAGTAAAGGGTCTGGATTTTTTTTGCTAAATAATTTGTCAAAAATTCTAAAAACCTGTTTTGCTTTGTCAGTATAGGTTATTGTGTGTAGAACCTATTTTAGCCTACATGATTTTGTAGGGAACTAATTCACAATATGTGCACTTTGAAGTGGAACATTGATTGTGCCAGTCTAATTTGAAAACACTGTCACGCCCTGGCTCTGGGGACTCTTATATTTTGAGCCAGGGTGTGTAGGGTCTATGTTTTGTGTTCTATGTTCAGTTTCTAGTTTGTGTGTTTTCTAGTTTGGCCGGGGTGGTTCTCAATCAGAGGCAACGAGAATCAGCTGTTGCTTGTTGTCTCTGATTGGGAACCATACTTAGGCAGCCTGTTGTGCACTTGTGTTTTGTGGGATCTTGTTCCGTGTAGGTTTGTGTTTGTTAACCGAGGACTTCACCGTTCGTTTTGTTGTTTTGTATTTTGTATCGTGTTGCCAGTACTCTATTAAAGAAGATGTACGCATATCACGCTGCGCCTTGGTCTACTCATTATGACGAACGTGACAGAAGATCCCACCAATACAGGACCAAGCAGCGTGTCCAGGAGCAAATGCCGGAGGTAACATTAGTGGATGTTCTCCTCGGTTGGGGGCAGATCACGGAGGAGGAGGCCGTCCGTTACCGGAGGGCGATGAAGGGGGAGACCCAGGCAGGAGAGGAGAAGCGGCGCCAACCGGGCCGTCGTCGGACAGGCGAGAGGCCCGGCCTGTTCCTGCCCCTCGCACCAAGCCTGTGGTGCGCGTCGCTAGCCCGGCCCGGCCTGTTCCTGCCCCTCGCACCAAGCCTGTGGTGCGCGTCGCCAGCCCGGCCCGGCCTGTTCCTGCCCCTCGCACCAAGCCAATGGTGCGCGTCGCCAGCCCGGCCCGGCCTGTTCCTGCCCCTCGCACCAAGCCTGTGGTGCGCGTCGCCAGCCCGGCCCGGCCTGTTCCTGCCCCTCGCACCAAGCCTGTGGTGCGCGTCGCCAGCCCGGCCCGGCCTGTTCCTGCCCCTCGCACCAAGCCTATGGTGCGCGACGTCAGCCCGGTCCGGCCCGTTCCTGCTCCCCGCACCAAGCCAGTGGTGCGCGACGTCAGCCCGGTCCGGCCCGTTCCTGCTCCCCGCACCAAGCCTGTGGTGCGCGTCGCCAGCCCGGCCCGGCCTGTTCCTGCCCCTCGCACCAAGCCTGTGGTGCGCGTCGTCAGCCCGGCCCGGCCCGTTCCTGCTCCCCGCACCAAGCCAATGGTGCGCGTCGCCAGCCCGGCCCGGCCTGTTCCTGCTCCCTGCACCAAGCCTGTGGTGCGCGTCGTCAGCCCGGTCCGGCCCATTCCTGCTCCCCGCACCAAGCCAGTGGTGCGCGACGTCAGCCCGGTCCGGCCCGTTCCTGCTCCCCGCACCAAGCCTGTGGTGCGCGTCGCCAGCCCGGTCCGGCCCGTCCCTGCTCCCCGCACCAAGCCTGTGGTACGCGTCATCAGTCCGGCACAGCCCGTGACTGTTTCACCGGTGCCTGGTCAGGTACCGGTCAGCTGCTCCACACCGGAGCCTAAGCAATCCGCTCCACCGATGTCCAGTCCAGCTCCAGCCAGCGGGACCAGACCAGGGGCGCTACGGGGGGGTTGTTAGAGGGTGGTGGTCACGCCCGGAGCCGGATCCGCCTCCGAGGCGGAATGCCCACCCGGCCCCTCCCCTGTTGGGTTTATGTTGGCGCGGTCGCAGTTCCGTGTAGGTTTGTGTTTGTTAACCGAGGACTTCACGTTTCGTTTTGTTGTTTTGTATTTTGTATCGTGTTGCCAGTACTCTATTAAAGAAGATGTACGCATATCACGCTGCGCCTTGGTCCACTCATTATGACGAACGTGACAAACACGTAGGCTTGGGTGTCCTTTTTATGATGGCTAGACTGAAGTGGCCATAATAATATAACAGTGTTATAACACACAAAGTTAAATAATAGATAGGCTTACATGAAAACCACCTTTTAAATGTAAGCTTAAGTACTGAGCGATTAGTGCTTTTTGAGGTTGGTTCGGTTTCGGATAATCACGGTTTCAAATTCAGTATTTTGTTTTGCATTAGATGCACTATGTATTATGTGGTTTGAATGCTGTAACAGAGAATAAAACTATTAATACAAGTCCCATTATGGTAGTGACTGCCCATTACTGCTTATCACTTATTAACCATCATTTATTCTCATTTACTTTAATGAAATATTTCAGTTGTTGTATATATTACATGTTTTATTTGATGACTTTATTATTTCATTCCAAGTCATCTCATCTCATCTCTATAGAGCTGCTGCCTACGCTGTCTGACAAAATCACTATTTTAGTAGAACTTCAAAGTAAATAAGGCCTACTTTTATGACTGCTGAATACCAACTATCAATCACTTAGATAATGTATTTTCAGGTAGAGATACATAGCTAAGCAACTGCTCTCTATCCCTCTCGATTGCGCTGCCTCTTCTCTCCCTCTCCGTGTCTGCCACACACTAACCTAAAGTAACAGGCATAAAAGAAACATACAGACTGGACAAGTAGGAGCACAATGGCTTATGGTCATTCTAGTTAATTACCACATTTTCTGAGCTAAACTATGTAGAATATTGTCCTGTTGGAAACTACATCTCCCTACTACATTGCACAGTTCGGGCTTGATCTGATTTATCTCTAGAGAAACTGTGCAATGTGTGCATTGAGCTAAAAAAATAAAAAAAAGTTTTAAAAAAAAGTAAAGGGAATTCAAATAGTCAATTAGTTCGTTAACAACTGAAAATTAACTGAAATGTCAGTTAATTGCTCAGCACTAGTAAGCTTAGACTCAATTATCCACATTTAGAAAGCCACCCTTGCCAAAAGTAATTCCCAAGAACTACAGCCCACCTGTCATTTCCATCACCTGTCAGTACTGCGCATGTAGCCTAAAATGGGCACAACTGGTTCCTATTTTTGAGTGAGTGAAATAAGACAAAACAGTTTAGCTTATGTCTGTAATACATGAATTACATAAAGAGTACATCTGAAAATAATTGTTTACACTGAACGTTGAGTAGTATATGAAAGGTTTTCGTCGACACACTGCTCAACATTTGATGGCAAGTAATCTATATTGAAGACAGTTATCCTCAACTATATACTGTACCTCTATCACTTTCCTCAATCATATTTATGGTAGTATTGTTTTAGACAAATGTTTACACAGGGTGAACAGACCCATTGCAGCCTTGCTTTATTTATGTCTTTATCATATTGATAAAAATATGTACAATAAATATGTACCATATTAGACTGTGCAGATTCTAGTCAGTAATGTCCAGTGTTTTTCAGTTAAAAACATGCTGAAGGACATTATGGTGTAGCAAAGCCTTTTCTATTTTGCCCAAATGTTCCAGCTATAGGCCTGTGAATGGAAATAATATGGAACCACTCCTCTCCAAAAATGTGTGGTTTGAGAAGTAGAATTAGGAGTGGAAAAGTGGTGAACCACTATTTGTCAAGTTGGAACATTTTCATTCAACATTTTTGTACCAAGGTGTCATTCACTGAAAGTAGCTAAAGGTGGTCACGGAACATGAACCCAACAAGTCCTATACATGGTGACATGGTATATAAGGAAATTATGACTGCTTATTGCTTTTTTAAAGCAGGAAATTACTATACATGTAGCACCCTTTGGGCCCCAAAAGGAATCCAAGATGGGGTGCTACTATTGTACTTGCAAACTTAGTGAATGGTCTTGATTGAATAGGGTCCCATAGTATTTAGTGCTACCTAAGTCCCGTGCGTCTCCTGTCCTGAATGTGTGCACAGTTCTGCAATGGAAACATCAGACATACCACCATCTTCTGTTCAACCCCGTCCCTTTATACTGAAGTCCTTCTGTTTTTTAAACGTCATATCCCTGTGCAGTCTAAGCCCTCAAGCTGATGATATTCTAAACAGGCCTGGTGAGTGATGACTTGGATGTCATGACCCCCAGGAATGGAGCCTGAACAGACCCTGGTCCTGCATTTACATCACCACTTCTTTGCTATGGCCTCTCGCTTTATATCCTCCATGAGAAAAATGGTCAATAGTGGAACTAAGAGGGGCCGCCAAAAAGGTGAAGTCATATATTCCAGCAAATATTGTTTAGCGTGAAGTTTGTCTCCTGTCCAAATTTCTCATGGACTTTGAGAGGTGTTTGAGGCTGCAACTATTGCACAATAATAGAGGCATAATTATTATTCTCACACACGTGGGTAATTTGTATTAAAACATTATATTATCATCTGACAAACATAGATAATGGGTGATTTTGAAATGACGGGTACTTTTGGCATTTCTATTTTCTTAGTTTCTTGAAGAAAATGTATCAACAGAAATACTTTTCTCATTTTGTCAGGAACCACAAACTGGTATTGGCTGTGACCATTTTATTAGACAATATATGGATTTTACTCAGTTTTCCCATAACACCTTCTGCAGATGTGGTTACCATCAAATCATAAAACGTTTTTGTTTAAAACTGAATGACATACCCGATGGGTTTTTGGATTATTTGGTTAATCTGTACTACCACATTAAGAAATAATTATTTTAATTCCTTAACCCATAAATATTGGCCTGCGCTGGCTGTGCTGTATACCTGCACGTAGGCTACCATCAACAGTGCAAGTTTCTTGTTAAAATGTATATATACTGAACAAAGATATAAACGCAACATGCAGAAAAATTTATCTATTGACATAAATTCATTAGGACCTAATCTATGGATTTCACATGACTGGGAATACAGATATGCATCTGTTGGTCACAGATACCTTTAAAAAAAAGTAGGGGCGTGGATCAGAAAACCAGTCAGTATCTGTTGTGACCACCATTTGCCTCATGCAGCGTGACACACCTCCTTCGCATAGACTTGATCAGGCTGTTGATTGTGGCCTGTGGAATGTTGTCCCACTACTCTTCAATGGCTGTGCGAAGTTGTTGGATATTGACGGGAACTGGAACACACTGTCGAACATGTCGATCCAGAGCATCCCAAACATGCTCAATGGGTGACATGTCTGGTGAGTATGCAGGCCATGGAATAACTGGACATTTTCATTTTCCAGGAATTGTGTACAGATCCTTGTGACATGGGGCCGTGTATCATCATGAACATGAGGTAATGGCGGCGGATGAATGACACGAAAATGGGCCTCAGGATCTCGTCACGGTATCTCTGTGCATTAAAATCGCCATCGATAAAATGCAATTATGTTCGTTTTTCGTAGCTTATGCCTGCCCATACCATAACTCCACCACCACCATAGGGCACTTTGTTTACAACGTTGACATCAGCAAACCGCTCGCTCACACGCACCATACACGCAGTCTGTCATCTACCCGGTACAGTTGAAAGCGGGATTCATCCGTGAAGAGCACACTTCTCCAGCGTGCCCGTGGCCATCGAAGGCGAGCATTTGCCCAGTAAAGTCGGTTACGATGGCCAACTGCAGTCAGGTCAAGACCCTGGTAAGGACGACGAGCTTGCAGAAGAGCTTCCCTGAAATGGTTTCTGACAGTTTGTGCAGAAATTCTTTGGTTGTGCAAACCCACAGTATCATCAGCTGTCCGGGTGGCTGGTCTCAGATGATCCCGCAGGTGAACAAGCCGGATGTGGAAGTCCTGGGCTGATGTGGTTATACGTGGTCTGCGGTTGTGAGGCCGGTTGGACGTACTGCCAAATTCTCTAAAATGATGTTGGAAGCGGCTTATGGTAGAGAAATTAACATTACATTATCTGGCAACAGCTCTGGTGGACATTCCTGCAGTCAGCATGCCAATTGCATGCTCCCTCAAAACTTGAGACATCTGTCGTATGACAAAACTGCACATTTTAGTGGCCTTTTATTGTCCCCAGCACAAGGTGCACCTGTGTAATTATCATGCTGTTTAATCAGCTTCTTGATATGCCACACCTGTCAGGTGGATGGATTATCTTGGCAAAGGAGAAATGCTCATTAACAGGGATGTAAACAAATGTGTGCCAAAAAATGTAGAGACAGAAGCTTTTGTGCATATGGTGTCATGAACCCTGCGTCCTGAGTCTGTTCCTGCCTGGGTTGCTGTTTTTCTGCTCGGTATCTCCTGTTTTCCCAAAGGTTCCTGAACACACCCTGTCCGGTTGCCGGGCGACGTTGCTAGGCGGGTGATCTCTCGATTACCCGCACCTGCTTCTCATCAGCCTCGGCACACCTGGTCCTGATCATCACCCCTTCTTAAGCTCTGACCTGACATCCATTCCCTGCCGGATCGTTAGCCATTAACAGTATGTTTTGCCAGCGTATCAGCCTCTGAGTACTAGCGTTAGTTTTGTTGTTTTTGCACCTTGTTGACCTGCCTTGTACTTACCTCAGTTTTTTTTTTCACGCGGGCCGCGGAGGGCAAAACGTGGCTCTCTTGGAGGAGCAAAGAAAGCCAACCTTCTGAAGGCAGAGGAATTGCAGTTGCAGAGACAGAGTGTTGTCCAAAATACCCGCCCAATAAAGGCAAGTGACTTTATATCTAAGATGGGAGCTACCGATGACATTGAGGCATACCTGCATGCATTTGAGGCCACGGCCACTAGGGAAGCCTGGCCCAAGCAACAGTGGGTTGGTCTGTTAGCCCCCCTTTCTAACCGGGGAAGCGCTGAATGCTGTCCGGGACCTGGGCCCTGACCAGGTTACTGACTATGATGCCCTGAAGTCTGAGATCCTCAGCAGATATGGACTCACAAAGTTTGGTATGGCCCAGCGCTTTCACAGTTGGACCTTCCAACCAGACCAACCTCCTCGGGCGCAGATGCATGAACTTGTCCGAATACGCAAGGAAATGGCTGGATCCGCAGAGGAATACAGCAGCGGCGGTGGTGGAGGCCGTTGTGGTGGATCGTTACCTACGCGCCCTGCCTTATGAGGCAAAAACGGTTCATCAGTCAATAGGCCTTGACCACGGCTGATCTGACCGTGGAAGCTGTGGAAAAGTACCAGGCCACAGCGGAGATGCTGAATGCTTCCCGAAAAAGACCCCAGGAGTGCGGCCCCACCACAAATGGGAAGGACCCGTCCAAAGGACCCCCAAGGTCTCGAACCCAGCCACGTCAGGACTTATCCCGGCTCCAGGGGGAGCCAGAAACCAGGCGGGTCCAAGAAGAGTACACCAGGAGGGGGAAACTCGACAGTGTTACCGGTGTGGGGAGATGGGACATATCTCCTGGCAGTGTGGGAAACCAGCCGATGAACCTATGCCCACTGCGGAGTCCTCCAGCTCAGCACCCACACACCGTGTTGCCTCGCTCTTGGGAGTCGTAGATGGCGGCCCAGATCGACCCCCACCTGCCCGGTAACTGTGAATCACCATGATGTGGAGGCCTTACTGGATTCTGGTAGCCGGGCCACCCTGGTGCGTAGGGGATTTGGTGGGCCCAACGTGTCTGACCCCGGGGAAAGTCCTCCCAGTTTCCTGTGTCCATGGGGACACCAGAGAATACCCCCATTACTGAACTTACAATGACCAGCACACGGGGAACCATACACACGACGGCCGGGGGTGGTTGATTCCTCTCCCGTCCCTGTCCTAATTGGACGAGACTGCCCAGCCTTTTACCCACTCTGGAGAGAGTCTCAGGAGAGGATAACCCGAGTACTCGGAAACGGAGAGGCAAGACTCATCCTGGGAAGGCTCCGGTGCAATCCTCCGGTTACTCACTCCCGCCCGGGCTCTGATAGGGATGGCAGGTGCCCAGACCGACACAGAGACGGAGCTACAGAATCTGGACAAAGAACTGTCTGGTCTGAAGGGGACCGCTGAGAGGTATCGTTTGTTAAAGCAACAGTTAGACATGAAGACAGAAGAGTTAGATATCCTCCAGGCTAAACTCCAACAGAGCTCCTTCCATAAGCAACAGGAGGAGCTGGAGAGGCTGCGCAGGACCATCGAGGAGTGTGAGGAGACCCTGCGCAGTAGTAAGGAGGTCCAGAATAAGGCAGAGTAGAAGTACAAGGTGTTGGAGAACAAGATGAAGAATGCGGAGGCAGAGAGAGAGAAGGAACTGAAAGCTGCTCAACAGAAGCTAAACTCTGCTAAAACCAAGGCTGATGCGTTCAGTAAGAAACTCAAGGAGAGACAACAGGAGGCTGAGTCCCTGGTCCTAGAGGTGGAGGAGTTGAAGAGAGAGCAGGCTGGCAAGCACCACGGCAATGCGGACGCCCTCTCCCGGCGTGATGCCCCTTCGCTGCCTTTACCCGACGAGGACGCGGTCCCGAGGGAGGGGGATGTGTGATGTCACGAGAGGCTGTGTCCTGGAGGGACGTTACATCCCCCTGAGGTGGCTGCAAACCCAGACAGCTATGGCTCCATCTGCTGGTATGGTCGGGAACTCCAACCCTCTGTGGCCAATCTTCCCACGCAGCTGAAACCAATCAGGGGCTGATGGGCTGGAGTTGTTTGAAGGGAAGAGACACGGTCTGGAGGGTGGGCTCTGGGAAGAAGAGAATTGTGTTATAATTTCGTTAGTTGCGAGGACGGTAATAAATCTGTTTTTTTGGGGAACGTCCACACTTCGCCGTACTGTCTACAGTCATTCTCCCGGAACCTTCACCCAACCCCTGCCGTGCCATCATTTAATCTGCCACTTCACCTCCACCTACTCATCTCCGCCACCCGCTCCGTCTCCTGGATTATTCTGCATCCTTTTGAATCTGTAAATAAACACTCACCTTTGTTCAACTCACCTTGTCCTGGTCTGCTTCTGGGTTCGGTCTTAGAGAACCGTGACAGAACGATCCGGCCAGAAATGAACCCAGCGGACCTGGACTCTGTTCGCCATGCCATTACCCATCAGGAGAAGATGTTGGGACAACATAGCACGGCGCTACAGGAGATGGCGTTGTCAGTTCGGAACTTTTCTACCAGTCTGACGATGATCCAGGCTCAGCTCAGTTTGCCGGTGGAGAATCCACCACCGGTTTCACCCATCTCGCCTGCCGCTTCTGGAGCTGTGCCCTTCCGTGAGCCCAAGGTTCCGACGCCTGAAAAATATGAGGGGGATTTGGGAAGATGCCGTTCCTTTCTTATGCAGTGTGGATTAGTGTTCGATCTACAGCCCCACTCTTATGCCACAGACAAGGCTAGGATAGCCTTTGTCATTGAATTGCTGCGTGGTAGAGCCCTGGAGTGGGCTTCAGCCGTATGGGAACGACAGGACACCTGCATGGCTTCATACCAGGAGTTCACGGCAGAGATGAGGAAGCTGTTTGACCATCCTGTCCGAGGTAAGGACGCAGCTAAACGCCTGTTTTCTCTTCACCAAGGAGCTCGCAGAGTTGCCGACTTCGTTATCGAATTCAGGACATTGGCTGTGGAGAGTGGGTGGAATGAAGAGTCACTGCAAGCAGCCTTTTATCAGGGGTTGTCGGAGCAACTCAAGGATGAGCTGATCTCCTCTCCGGAGCCTAGTGACCTGGACAGTTTGGTCGCTTTGTCTATTCGATAACAGAGTTCGAGAGAGGAGGGAGAAGCAATGGGGCCCGTCCAATCAATCAGCTTCTCGGTTCCCAGTCGGGTCAGGAGGTGGACCAGAACGCGTCGATCTTTGTCCACCACACGGGATTAGTGGAGAGGTCCTGCCTCCAGATTCTGAACCCATGCAAGTGGGGCGGCACGGGTTAACCAAGGAGGAGCGCCAACATAGACGTGAGACCAACCGCTGCCTCTACTGTGGTAGTTCGGGACATTACATCTCCACTTGTTCCCAGCGGCCGTCAAACTGCCCGGCTCGCTAAGTTTGGGAGGACTTTTAGCGAGCCGGTTTCAACCTCTCAATACCCCTGTCAGACCCTGTTTCCCAGCTACCCTCATGAACAGGAATCAGAGTTTAGCGATTAACGCTTTCATCGATTCAGGTGCCGATGGCAGCTTTATTGATGCCGACGTGGTGGAACAGCTGGGGCTTCCCAAGGAGCGACTACCGGAAGCCATTGAAGCTACCACTCTGAACGGCAGTAGTCTGGCACGTATCACGATGAGGACTGAACCGGTTAAGATGCTGTTGTCAGGGAATCATTCTGAGGTTATCTCATTCTTCATTCTGCCTTCTCCCCATGTTCCTCTGGTCCTTGGATACCCCTGGCTGAAGGAACACAATCCCACGTTCGATTGGGTGACTGGCAAGGTAACTAGTTGGAGCATTGATTGCCATGCTAACTGCCTCAAGACTGCCTGTTCCCATTCTGTTCCCAGTCAGGTCATTGAGGCTAACCCCCCAGATTTGTCCCTGGTCCCCGAAACATATCACGATTTGGGGGAGGTGTTCAGTAAGCAGAGGGCTCTGTCACTCCCTCCCCACCGACCATATGATTGTGCCATAAACCTGTTCCCTGGGGCTGTCTTTCCCAAGGGACGGTTATACAGCATCTCCCGACCTGAACGTGAAGCTTTGGAGACCTACATAAAGGAGTCCCTAGCTGCTGGTCTCATTCGTCCCTCGTCATCACCCCTGGGGGCAGGATTCTTCTTTGTGAGTAAGAAGGATGGCTCTCTTCGACCTTGTATTGATTATCGGGGGTTGAATGATATCACGGTCAAGAACAAGTATCCCCTGCCCTTGATGAGCTCTGCTTTCGACTCCTTACAGGGTGCTACGGTGTTCACCAAGCTGGACCTACGCAATGCGTATCATCTGGTCCGGATCAGAAAGGGTGACGAGTGGTTGACTGGTTTCAATACACCGATGGGTCATTTCGAGTATCAGGTGATGCCGTTTGGACTGACCAATGCTCCAGCAGTGTTCCAGAGTATGGTGAATGATGTCCTGAGAGATATGATCGGTCTTTTTGTGTTCGTTTACCTGGATGACATTCTTATCTTCTCTAAGGAGCCTTCCAGCTACGTCCAGCATGTCAAGCAGGTTCTGCAGCGATTGTTGGAGAATCGCCTGTTTGTGAAGGCCGAGAAGTGTGAATTTCACGCCCACACTACATCCTTCCTCGGGTACATCATCTCCAGGGGAGAGATTAGGATGGACCAAGAGAAGGTTAGGGCGGTTCTGGATTGGGCCCAGCCCGGTACGAGATTGCAGCTCCAGATGTTTCTGGGGTTTGCGAATTTCTATCGTAGATTTATCCGTGACTACAGCCGTGTGGCCGCTCCTTTAACTGCCCTGACTTCTAGTACCAGAACCTTCAGTTGGAATCCTGAGGCGGACCGAGCATTTCTGGATTTGAAGAGGCGATTCACCAACGCTCCGATTCTCTCTCAACCTGACACTGCCTGTCAGTTTGTCATTGAGGTGGATGCGTCTGATGTGGGGGTTGGCGCCATCCTGTCCCAGCGATGCTCCACTGACGGTAAACTCCATCCCTGCGCCTACTACTCTCGTCGTCTTTCGTCTGCGGAGAGGAACTACGATGTGGGTAACCGGGAGCTTCTCACAGTGAAACTTGCCTTGGAGGAGTGGCGCCACTGGTTGGAGGGGGCGGAGCAACCGTTTGTTGTCTGGACTGACCACAAGAATCTTGCTTACGTGCAATCGGCTAAACGTCTCAACTCCCGTCAGGCCAGGTGGTCGTTGTTTTTTGGACGCTTTAATTTTTCCTTGACGTTCCGACCGGGGTCTAAGAACGGCAAGACGGACGCCTTGTCCCGGATGTTCTCCAAGACGGAGGAGAGTGGGGCCAAGACTGAGACGATTCTTCCCCGGAACCTTGTCGTAGGAGCCGTTATGTGGAGGATTGAGGAGGAGGTTATGGCGGCCCTTCGGACGCAGCCCGGCCCCGGTAACGGTCCACCCGGTCATTTGTTTGTGCCTGAGTCGGTCCGTTCGGCTGTCCTCCAATGGTCCCACGCCAGCAAGATGGCTTGCCACCCTGGCGTGGCTCGGACGATGGCGCTTCTACGCAGACGATTTTGGTGGCCTGCCATGGGAGAAGATACTCGGAGGTTTGTTGCTGCCTGTCCAGTTTGTGCGCAGAACAAGAGTGCCAATCAGCCCAGCTCTGGACTTCTTCACCCCCTACCTATCCCCCGGCGACCATGGTTGCATCTGGCCCTGGACTTTGTCACTGGGTTGCCCTCTTCTGAGGGGAACACGGTCATTCTGACTATTGTGGACAGATTCAGCAAGTTCGCCCACTTTGTGCCCATCTCCAAGCTTCCCTCTGCCTCTGAGACGTCCAAGATCCTGGTTAGGGAGGTTTTCAGGGTTCATGGATTTCCCAGTGACATAGTTTCCGACCGTGGTCCTCAGTTCACTTCTGCTGTCTGGAAGTCCTTCTGTTTGGCCATTGGAGCTACAGTCAGTCTCACATCTGGATTTCACCCCCAATCCAATGGACAGGCGGAGAGAGCCAACCAGAAGATGGAATCCACGCTGCGCTGCCTTGTTTCCTCCAACCCCACCTCTTGGGTCTCTCAGTTGCCTTGGGTTGAGTATGCCCACAATACTCTCCCTACTTCTGCCACTGGGATGTCTCCCTTCCAGTGCCTATACGGCTACCAACCCCCCCTGTTTCCTTCTCAGGAGAAGGATCTCTCGGTTCCCTCTGTCCAGGCCCACATTCGTCGTTGTCACCGGACCTGGCATCGGGCCAGAAAGGCCCTCCTTCGAGTTTCTGACCGGTATCAGCTCCAGGCGAATCGTCGCCGTATTCCAGCCCCCGCTTATGCCATCGGAGATAGGGTCTGGTTGGCTACACGGGACCTCCCTCTGCGGACTGAGTCAAGGAAACTGTCGCCGAGGTTCATTGGTCCGTTTGTGGTGGAGAGAGTGATCAATCCGGTTGTGGTTCGACTCAAGTTGCCTAGGACGCTCAGAGTCCATCTCACCTTCCATGTCTCCTGCCTCAAGCCTGTTCTCCTCAGCCCTCTGTTGCCCCCTCCTCCTCCTCGGATGATCGGAGGAGGTCCTGTCTACACGGTGCGCCGCATCATGGATTCCAGACGGCGGGGCCGGGGTTTCCAGTATCTCATGGACTGGGAGGGGTATGGTCCTGAGGAGAGGAGTTGGATTCCTCGGCGTCAGATCCTTGATGCTGACCTCCTTCGTGATTTCTACCGCCTCCATCCTGGCGCTCCGGGTAGTCCGCCCGGTGGCGTTCGTCGGAGGGGGGGTACTGTCATGAACCCTGCGTCCTGAGTCTGTTCCTGCCTGGGTTGCCGTTTTTCTGCTCGGTATCTCCTGTTTTCCCAAAGGTTCCTGAACACACCCTGTCCGGTTGCCGGGCGACGTTGCTAGGCGGGTGATCTCTCGATTACCCGCACCTGCTTCTCATCAGCCTCGGCACACCTGGTCCTGATCATCACCCCTTCTTAAGCTCTGACCTGACATCCATTCCCTGCCGGATCGTTAGCCATTAACAGTATGTTTTGCCAGCGTATCAGCCTCTGAGTACGTTAGTTTTGTTGTTTTTGCACCTTGTTGACCTGCCTGGTACTTACCTCCGTTTTTTTCTGTCTACAGTCATTCTCCCGGAACCTTCACCCAACCCCTGCCGTGCCATCATTTAATCTGCCACTTCACCTCCACCTACTCATCTCCGCCACCCGCTCCGTCTCCTGGATTATTCTGCATCCTTTTGAATCTGTAAATAAACACTCACCTTGTCCTGGTCTGCTTCTGGGTTCGGTCTTAGAGAACCGTGACATATGGAACATTTCTGGGAACTTTTATTTAAGCTCATGAAACATGGGACCAACACATTACATGTTGGGTTTATATTTTTGTTCAGTGTAAAATTGTAAACTTAAGTTTACAAAAACAAATTTGGTTCTGCAATGTTGAGAATCCAATAACAATTTGTGAGAACCCGAAGTTATTTTTCTATTTGAACTTGATTTAGAAGAAATAAGGAGTTATTTAAGAAAAGTGCAAGGGTGCCAATATATTTGTATATGTACAATAAAAACATCTAAATTAATTGTGTTTTTCTTACAAATCTACCCCTTGAGACACAAAAAAGCCTGTTATTGCAAAATTGCCCTTATTTACATAATCATAATTTAGAGACAATGCAATGGGATGCATTACATCATTTTCAAAATCAGGTCACAAATGCCAATTTACTTACTCCCATTATGGTGGAATAAATGTACTGTATAATATGATGCAAGGTTGTGTCCCTCTGCCTTTTTATTTATCCAAACCCTGCTGTGTGCCACTGTAAGGTAATGGCAAAACTCCTTATAAGTCTGGAGAAAAACAACAACTTCCACTTTGTTGTTTTTCTCCAAAGGAATTCCAGTCTGGTGTCTGTCAAGATGAAATCCCGACAGCAAAATTAGAAAAGTGAGTCACAAGATAAAAGGGTGTGTCTGCTTAATTTCGTTAGAACCCTGTTGTGGCACACAACATATTGTACATGAAGCGTTCAGGATTGACTCCCCCACCTACTTGCATAGGATAATCAGTCTCATAAAAATCCTACAAAATGGCTCATGACCTCACTGCCATTATACTGCAGAGACTGGAAAAGAGATTTGGGGTGGGGATGGGTTGTCCGTGATGAGTTCTGCAGTCAGCCAGAGTGGCCTTTCCAGAGACTCTTTGAACTCTTATGACAGAGCTAAACACAAGATACCCCTTGGCCTCATTACATCCCTTTAGGTCCGGGCCCCTCCTGAGATGTCCTTGTATCTGTGCAAAGAGGAGGTCCTGGCCACACTTTACATTATATAAGCCTTAGACCAGAGTAACCACCATACCAGTTAAATAACCTATATAACCTGGAACAAGTTAGATCGTTCATGCAGGTAAGGAATACTTACAAAAATACAACATTACTGTGGTTCGTAATTGCCTGTAGGCCCTACTGCCTGTACGTAACTTACCTTTCTTGGGTAAATACATTTTGTGAACGGTCAATATATCTAAATTCAGGATTTATAGTCTTGACTGTAGTTACAGTAGTAGATGAATGGACACTTCCAATGTTTCTACTTCACCAAGCGTTCTTCTAAGCAAAATGTCACTGACTGACGCTTCACAAAATTCTGTCATGCACCGACATCTCTGTGCAGAGCCCTCTGTGCGGTGTGTGGTGAGGCTGTAAATCCAGCCTTATACAACACCAATGTGAAGGGTACCAACTTTGATCTCCTTCCCTTGCGGATGGCCATGAAAATCTATTTTGGCTTTAATATACTGTAGTCTCAAGCTCACCTAACCACATCCTTATTAGTCACCTCCTCTATATAATATTAAAGACCATACGACTAATCAAGTTTTGAAGGAAACACTTGTAGAATCACTTTGTTCAATGCATCAGAGGTTGGACCGATCTCACACAAGTTACAACATAGCATCTAAGGAGAAGAAGGCAACAATTCATAAACCCACGAACCTCACATGAACTTGTACCTATGCCAGTTGAACTGATCTGCACTACATTTATTGTGCCGTTGTTGTTTCATCGTTATTTATGTGGAACCCGATAAAACATTGCTGTTTTGGGCTAGCAGCATTTTCCGTGAAATAAAAGTTTCAATTATTTGCTGCTCTCTCTTTAAGCACCATGGCATTAGACGGCAATTAAATCCTTAGATGCCAGAGAGGCTGTCACTGGAAATAAAAGGCCAATGAAACACAGGAGGACCTCTTTGGGCTTTATTTACTTTGCGTTTACAAGATATGATGTAGATTAAGTAGTAGTAGGTTTTATTGGATTCTCACAGTCATACACACATTTAAATGACAATTCTCGCAGTTGTACACCAATTTACAATCATAACATCAATCATAAATAATGATCAAATAGTAAAAACCTAAACTACCAAAACACGTTTAATATAATACAATGTTAAAATATGCAATAATAAAAAACAACAATACTACAAAGACAAGGTTTGGGGTGGCAGCTTTAGAAAATACATCTTTAGAGTTCTTAGAAAGGCATTCTAAGGCCCCTGGGCTATATGGTGTGTGCATTGATCAGTTTAGTGAAGAATGGAATGGGAGAGTTCTGATAGCGGCCTGTGCGTGTCATGGGAATGTTCCGTTTGTGGCTGTTGCGGGTTGTCCGTCCAGTAGTCTGCTGTCTGGTTGGGGGGAGCCAGTCTGCAAACTGGGAGTTCTGCAGGGATTTAACAAATGTCAGGCAGATCTGTTCCCGTCTGCTCTCCAAGGACATGATTCTGAGGGTTTTGAGGGCTTCCCGGTAGCTAGTATACAACCTGCCCAGGACACGCTCCAGCTGAGCAGTCAGGGTTTGAATGAGGCCACGGTGTCAGGCAGGGACAGCATACTTCAGAACTCGTCTTACGTAGCCGATGTACACTGAGTATACAAAACATTAAGAACACCTGACAAGGACCGACCAGGTGAATCCAGGTGATAGCTATGATCCCTTATTGATGTCACTTGTTAAATCCACTTCAATCAGTGTAGATGAATGGGAGGAGACAGGTTAAATAAGGATTTTTAAGCCTTGAGACAATTGAGACATGGATTGTGTATGTGTGCCATTCAGAGGGTGAATGGACAAGACAAAAAATATAAGTGCCTTTGAACGGGGTATGGTAGTAGGTGCCAGGCGCACCAGGTTTGTGTCAAGAACTGCAACACTGCTGGGTTTTTCATGCTCAACAGCTTCCCCTGTGTATCAAGAATGGTCCACCACCCAAAGGACATCCAGCCAACTTGACACAACTGGGGGAAGCATTGGAGTCAACATGGGCCAGCATCCCTGTGGAACCCTTCTGACACCTTGCAGAGTCCATGCCCCAACGAATTGAGGCTGTTCTGAGGGCAAAAGGTGGGGGTGCAACTCAGTATTAGGTAGGTGTTCCTAATGTTTGTTATACTCAGTGTAGATGGACAGTAGGTCTGCTATGCTTACAGAGAAGCGCTTAATGCACTTGAGGAGGAACAGCTTCCTGCTGGTGCTTGTGGTCATGGTGTCAACCTGGCTGTTTCAGCGCAGGTCCTGTTGGACAGTGAGACCCAGCACCCAGCACCCTGATGTTTGATGTCTCTGACAGGGGGACACCTTTGATGAAGAGGGTTGGTGCAGGGGGTGGGTTTTTAGAGATGGTGACATGCATCACTACACATTTCTTTTCATTGAGGAGCATGTCTTTGGTAGCAGTCCATGTGCTGAGCTCGTCCAGTTGCTTCTGCATTGATGATGGTTGCTGTAATTTCCTGGTTTCAAGCAGATTCATGTCTTCACACAGGGTTGGCAGCTGCATGTGCAGCATCATTGATGGGAGAAAGAAAAAGGACAGGGCCAAGGAGGATCCTGTCACACCAGCCTTCGCTTTGGCTCCTCCTCCTGTCCAGCTCAGGCGTTCGGCGTCGCCGGCCTTCTAGCTGCTGCCGAACCTGCTGCTGGCAAACGCCCTTCACTCATCAAGCCCGGACTTGTCTCGTCATCATTACACACACCTGGTTCCAATCCCCACTATATCACTGTATATATTCTCCCTCTGTCATTTGTCTTTGTCGGTCATTGTATATGTTGCTTGTTTTCCTGAGAGGAATCTCTCCTACTATTTCCTGAGTACTTTACATTTTGCACTGTGGGTTTTGTCCCACTTTAAGCTATAGTGCTTTAATAAATTCAGTAGTTCTAAACCTGCGACTGCCTACTCCTCTCTACACCTGTGACAGATCCCCTGGGCCACCCCACATGTGAGGGTCTCCCATTCAGATAGGGCACCACGATTGCGCACCCACCCGTTGTCTCCTGTCACAAATCCATGGGACTATTTCAGGCCTCACCCCCATTGATAGGATATTTTTGATGACAGTAGGCTAGACACACGAACACACACGTTTACACATTAAACACACGCTTATACACAAACACACATTCTCACACACACAATTACATAGGCTACATGACATGCACACATTCAACAGCCATACAAGCAGACATGCATGCACACATGGCTTAATGAAAACCAATTTTACAAATCAAATGGTAGTGTAGTGTCTAAACAATTTATGTCTTTGCTGACGTTTGCAAATGGTGTGTTAGAGGAAGTTGACTCAGCTTGCGGAAGCATCTGGAAAGCATTACTATAGGGGCACCCTAAAACAGAGGAAGTCTGTTATGTGGCGTCCTGGGATTGGTTTATGGGGAAAACACCCATATCATGTTACAGATTATAAATACCATGGTTGAAACAAAGGACGGGGAGGAAACAACATATTAGAGATTGGGTCAGTTGTTCTCCAGATGTCTGCAGGAGTCTGTAAATTGGCGCTGAAATCTTCGATGTAATAAACTATTATAATCAAGGACAGTGTCAGCGGATTTCTTGTCATCACAGCATCTCAGCATCGTTATCTCGTCACTACAGTAGAAACATGATTGCCATGTATGAGCAATTAGAAAGTGGAGACCATTAAAAGGGTTAAATCAGACCGTTAACAACAGTGAGCTTGTACAACACAAATTATAGTAGTTTGCACTATGTTTGCTTGCCGTTGGTTACCCGGAAGATTCAGACTGGCAGCCATTATAAGTACACATTTGTTGATGTACAAAGAGAAGAAGCACGATCCATCCCAACTGTAACTATCCCCTTTTGCAGAGGATGCATGTGTATCCTTTGCGGAAGCAAAGAATGCATAGCACCAATATTGATGTCTGCAAAATGTATCGAAATTGAGTATGCTTAAAATATCAGGATACATTTCTTTTCATGCACTCTATCTCACATTTCAGCAAAGGTACATTGGTTCACAGTGAAAGTGTATCACTGAAACAGGGACAGCATGATTGTGCCAAAAAAATGATCACATTTATTACAGGACAATAGAATGCCTTTTCGTTGGGGGAGTTGAACAGAAAATGGAAGCCGGGTGATTACTCTGGTAACATTTGGCTAGTAAAGCTGTCAGACAGAATGCCAAGCTGTACATTTAATAAGATGTGTGTTTTTTACAGCGCCAGATCTCTTATATAAATTGATCCATAGCACAGAACGTAGGCATTGCTGCAAACGAAGCCAGACAAAAGCCTCTTTATGGGAGCTTTTAAGAAGCCTACTTCACCCTGGTGTTGTTTTCTTCGAATGATCAGACACATGTGCTCCCTGTGCACTGTCCAATGGTGACCTCAGCGGCCTTTGCTGTTAGATATGACGGCCACTATAAAACGTGACCAGAGGGACTTTTACTGGAACACATTGTTGGATAGTGCAATGACTTTGGGAGTAAACTGGGGTGTTTATATATATATATATATATTCCTGCATTAAAATGAAGTGATGTTTTTATTATTATGTAGGAGTTTGCTAGTCTTAATGGATTGCATTTATATGGTGTGTGTCACTACCGTAGGCCTCAAAACTATTTATACAGGTAGGGGGTATTCACCTCATCAACCTGTAATTTGAAGCACCCACCTAGGTGGTGCCACGGCAGCCATTTTGCGGCTATCACAATGCAGAGGGGATGAATTAATTTTGTCATGACAATACAACAGAACTTTTGTTTCTAACACAGTCACCTTCAGAAAGATTTACACATTTGATATGTGACTTAGTTAGGTTGGAGACAGAACTACTATCACAAGAGAAGATAAGGTACAGTTAATGCTGGAAAGACTGTCTTGTGTCTGTCTCCTCCATAGTCAGTATCAAATGTACAGTATGTTCTGACGACAGCCATCCACCAGGAATACCTTGAGTTATTAGGAAGAGTATTGTAATGCTTTTAGTTATATGACACAGACTGTAGGTCAAGGATCTCAAACAGACAGATACACATCCATTCACCTTAAGTGGTTGTGATATGTCTCCTTGTCTAGAGTCAGATGCCAGCACAGCATTGTAATTGAAACTGACATCTTGTATTTAGAAGCAGTGTATGGAATAGCATGTATAAACTGAGTACCAAAAAAGATGTGTAAAACCACTTGCCCTCTGAATGAGCCAATGCAGGGAGGTAGGCAATACATTTTTTTACATTTACATTTAGCAGATGCTCTTATCCAGAGCGACTTACAGTTAGTGAGTGCATACATCATTCTAATGTACCATGGGAAGAAACATTGGCTCAGACTATACAGAAATCAGAAATTGTTTAATGACTTTGCATGCTAGTCATATGAAAATAATTGTCATTATCTTGCTGTTGATGGATCATTAGATGCTCATTGTTGACACCAGCATTCGTACCAGCTCATCTGTGTCCAAATACACAAGACAAACGTGGTCTCAATTTTATTATTGGATGGGATATAACCTTAAAGGTTCAATGTAGCCATTTTTATCTCAATATCAAATAATTTCTGGGTAACAACTAAGTAATTTACTGTGATTGTTTTCAATTAAAATTGTCAAAAAGAAACAAAAATAGCTTCTTGGCAAGAGCAATTTCTCAAGCAAGAATTTTGCTAGGACTGTCTGGGAGTGGTCTGAGTGGGGAGGGGAAAACTGAAAACTAGCTTTTTTGGGCAGAGTGGTTTGGAACTCTTTCTTATTTGTCTATTAACATACATTTTTTAAATATACACTACCGTTCAAATGTTTGGGGTCGATTAAAATAACATCAAATTGATTAGAAATACAGTGTAGACATTGTTAATGTTGTAAATGGCTATTGTTGCTGATTTTTTATGGAATATCTACATAGGCGTACAGAGGCCCATTATCAGCAACCATCAGTCCTGTGTTCCAATGGCACGTTGTGTTTACTAATCCAAGTTTATCATTTTAAAAGGCTAATTGATCATTAGAAAACCCTTTTGCAATTATGTTAGCACAGCTGAAAACTGTTGTGCTGATTAAAGAAGCAATAAAACTGGCCTTCTTGAGACTAGTTGAGTATCTGGAGCATCAGCAATTGTGGGTTCGATTACAGGCTCAAAATGGCCAGAAACAAATAACTTTCCTCTGAAACTCGTCAGTCTATTCTTCTTCTGAGAAATGAAGGCTATTCCATGCGAGAAATTGCCAAGAAACTGAAGATCTCGTACAACGCTATGTACTACTCCCTTCACAGAACAGTGCAAACTGGCTCTAACCAGAATAGAAAGAGGAGTGGGAGGCCCCGGTGCACAACTGAGCAAGAGGACAAATACATTAGAGTGTCTAGTTTGAGAAACAGACGCCTCACAGGTCCCCAACTGGCAGCTTCATTAAATAGTACCCGCAAAACACCAGTCTCAACGTCAACAGTGAAGAGGCGATTCCGGGATGCTGACTTTCTAGGCAGAGTTGCAAAGAAAAAGTCCAGTGTCTGTTTTTTTGCCATCTTAATCTTTCTTTTTATTGGCCAGTCTGAGATTTTCCATTAAAAATCTGCCGTTTCCAGCTACAATAGCCATTTACAACATTAACAATGTCTACACTGTATTTCTGATCAATTTGATGTTATTTTAATGGACAAAAAAAATTGCTTTTCTTTTTGAAAACAAGGACATTTCTAAGTGACCCCAAACTTTTGAACGGTAGTGTACATTTTATGGACACAGTCAATTTTACAATAGTTCTATTTTGTTTGTTTTTACTCCTGAACTTCCTCTACCCTCAACGTCTCCGATCATTTTCATGATGTCCATCCGGTTTGCCTCTATATGCCATATATTTACATCAAGTTCCCTGATGCTGCTGCCCAAGCCACCTACAAGGTTGTCACGCTCGTTGGTTAGAGAGGACCAAGGCGCAGCGTGTTGAGCGAACATACTTTAATAGTACAGTGCAAACACGAATACAAAACAATAAACGATACGTAACGTCCTCAGACAATGACTGACAAGGAACAAAAACCCACAAACACAAGGTGAAAACAGACATTATAAATATGGCTCCCAATCAGAGACAACGAGCCAAACAGCTGACACTCGTTACCTCTGATTGGGAGTCACTCATCCAAACAAAGAAATACAACCACATAGAACAACCCAACCAAACAGAACACAACGAAACGAACACACCCTGGCTCAACATACAAAGTCCCGGAGCCAGAGCGTGACAGTACCCCCCCCTAAAGGCGCGGACTGCGACCGCGCCTCAATAAGGGCTAAACAAGGGAGGGCTGGGTGGGCATACCTCCTCGGCGGTGGTTCTGGCTCCGGCCCTGATCCCCACCTCCTCTCCAACCCCCCAAAGTACCCCTGGTCCTGTCTAGCCCCGCTGGTCGGAGCCGGACTGACGACACGCGCCCCTGGCTTGGTGCGTGGAACAGGGAACGGGCCTCACCGGACTGACGACTCCATTCCCTGGTTTGGTGCGAGTAGCAGGAACGAGCTGGACCAGGCTGACGACTCGCATCCCTGGTTTGGTGCGAGTAGCAGGAACGGGCTGGACCAGGCTGACGCCTCGCACCCCTGGCTTGGTGCGAGTAGCAGGAACGGGTTGGACCAGGCTGGCGACTCGCACCCCTGGTTTGGTGCGAGTGGCAGGAACAGGCCGGGTCGGGCTGGCGACGCACACCGTAGGCTTTGTGCGTGGAGCAGGGACAGGCCGGGCTGGGCTGGCGACGCACACCGTAGGCTTTGTGCGTGGAGCAGGAACAGGCTGGGCTGGGCTGGCGACGCACACCGTAGGCTTTGTGCGTGGAGCAGGGACAGGCCGGGCTGGACTGGCGACGCACCTCGTAGGCTTGGTGCGTGGAGCAGGGACAGGCCGGGCTGGGCTGTCGACGCACACCACTGACTTGGTGGGAATGGCAGGAACTGGCCGGGCTGGGCTGACGACGTGCACCACTGACTTGGTGGGAATGGCAGGAACAGGCCGGGCTGGGCTGACGACGCGCACCACTGACTTGGTGGGAATGGCAGGAACAGGCCGGGCCGGGCTGTCGACGCACACCACAGACTTGGTGGGAATGGCAGGAACAGGCCGGGCTGGGCTGACGACGCGCACCACTGCCTTGGTGGGAATGGCAGGAACAGGCCGGACCGTACTGGGGACACACACCACTGGCCCCACGCAGGGATCAGGAACGGGCCGGACCGGACTGGTAACACACCCCAGTACCTCTCGCCGTGCCTCCACACTTTCCCTCTCCTCTGTGCCCAGTGGCCCCCCTAACCTGGCGGCCTTCTCTGCCAACGCTTTGCACCGCTCTAACCCGTACACCTGCTGCCCCGACGTCGTGAGCCCCCTAAAAATTTCCTGGGGTCTCTCCTCCCCGTGGCCCAGGCCTCTCTCCCTCTTGCCAGACTCGCAATCATCTCCTCCCACGTCCATCCTCTCTCCTCGTCACGCTGCTTGATCTGGTTAAGGTGGGTTTTTCTGTCACGCTCGTTGGTTAGAGAGGACCAAGGCGCAGCGTGTTGAGCGAACATACTTTAATAGTACAGTGCAAACACGAATACAAAACAATAAACGATACGTAACGTCCTCAGACAATGACTGACAAGGAACAAAAACCCACAAACACAAGGTGAAAACAGACATTATAAATATGGCTCCCAATCAGAGACAACGAGCCAAACAGCTGACACTCGTTACCTCTGATTGGGAGTCACTCATCCAAACAAAGAAATACAACCACATAGAACAACCCAACCAAACAGAACACAACGAAACGAACACACCCTGGCTCAACATACAAAGTCCCGGAGCCAGAGCGTGACAAAGGTAGAGTTCTATGAATATGGGAACTCCGCTGGAGTCATTGGCTGTATAGATGGATTTCATATTCCCATCAAGTGTCCCTCTACAGCAGATGCTGAGGAGTACAGGACTTGTAAAAGCTGGTTCTCAATAAATGTACTAAGTGTGTGCGCTCCCAATTTGCAGTTCTGAGATGAATTCATTACAAATGGTAGTCCAGGTATTATTTTTCTTGTTTTCTGTTGATGAATCATGCTGTTTGTTCTCAATAATTGTTTGGTTTTACACAAAGCGCTTCAAGAGTTTTTTTTCAAAGTCACTGAAACTCTTTGAACGTTTTCTTTTACCTCCGTCCATTGTTTGGTTTAGGTGACTTGCTCCAATTCCACACAATACTTATGTATTAGTGTCCCTCCCTGGTTTCTTGAAGCATCCTCAGGTCAGCACCAAGTGCACATCGTTAATCTACTTAGGTTTCACAAAGATGAACTGGTTAGTCCTTACTTATCTTAGTCTGGGACTCCCTAGTCTAGAACGAATTAATCTGAAGTTAAGTAACATCTCAGAAAGCCATTTTTTAAATCTGGATTAATTTAAGTAGAATTAGCCTAGTCCTGACTTAAATTAAACTCTGTCCGGGAAACCGTCTCATAGTGTGGAAATGTATATTATAACACAGGAAAATCACATTTTTGACTGCGCTGGGCCTTTAAGTGAGGTTGCGGCAGGATGTGTCATTGGTGCGCATGTTGCACACCCTCTTGTTCTTATGTAGCTACAATACACCAAAAGAAAGATTGGGTTGAAACCTGCTCCTTTTTCTTGCTTTGCAAGCACTTTAGTAAATACAAGGATCCACCTTCATCTTTGCCTTATCTACTTGAACTCCTTCCTTTCACACACACACACACACACACACACACACACACACACACACACACACACACACACACACACACACACACACACACACACACACACACACACACACACACACACACACACACACACACTTCCAGTGACATACCCATGACCTTGAGCAGTGATGCACAGGTTTAAGAATTCTGCTTTGGGATATATGACTCACTATCATTATGGAAACATAGGAAGAAAGTATTATCTTTCAAGCTGAACAGAATGTTTCTCATATAGGGCCACTTTCAAAGCAAAGCAACATTGAAGCAATTACACTACCAACATAAAGGACACAACACAATTACAATATCATTATCCTAAAAGGACGTGGAGGGAGTATGATTACCTCTCTTACTCTTTGAAAATGAGTTTTACATTGCTGAGAGGAAGAGAGAGACATGGAGAACCTTAGCTTTACCACTTTGCCCCCAAAATATTAGCTCATTGGTGAGACTTTAGAATAGGATAATCATAAAAATATAATGGTTTGCATATGGCTGTCTTTAAAGGATCACATCACTCTGTGATGTGACCTTTTCACAATCATTAAATGACGATGACAAGCGAACAAGCATTGTGGCATAGGAGTAAAATACCTAATAAAGGACACTGACTTCATTCACAGCAGGAGAAAAGGAGAACATTTTCTGTATTTTTTAAATAATATTTTATAGTCTATAGTCAATTTTTACATAGATCTCTTGAGATTAGAGGCATTAATCGTGCAGCCAGGTGTTGTTGTTGTGCCAAACTACAGTATTAGTGCATTTGCATTTTAGTAATTCACAGTAAGAAAAGGTTGACTGGTCACTGATGTGTTCAAAGCTACTAGGATGTCTGTCAGTGTGTTCCCCCTACACAACGTGATATTATATAATACCAGTGAATGAATGGGTAATATCAGTTCACGTTTCTATTGAACGTCTTCCAACAAATATCCACATGCTTTTAAGAGTTCCTTTTAACGGCCTGTTGGTGTTCTATGACCCTCTGGGGCTGCCATGGTGAGAAACCAAGCCCAACATCCAGTTCCAGCCTCTAATGTGCCATTCAACGTTTAGGGGAGAAGCGATATCTCCCTCTTTGAGAGGTAAAGAGAGGAAAAACTGACTTCAGAACAGATTGTCAGACCCTTTAACAAGGAGCGTTTGCTTTGGCCGAGCACCACCAACCACACAACGTGGCTAGAGAGGGAGAGAGTGAATTATCAGACGCCGACTGATGTTTATAACGACGCTAGACACAGCAGACAGGGAGCCAGCACATTTCAGAATGGAAAGAGCAACCAGAAAAACAAGCAGAATATGATCTCCTTAAAATAAGCACGTTTTACATCCCGACTGAGGCTGAGAGGAATCTTTCTTACCCATTCATCACTAGTCGACCGAGGGGACAGATTAAAACACGAGAACAATTTGTTCTAACTTGTGAATACTGGCTCAATGGTGCACCTGATCTCACTTCTCCTGATCTTTCATTTAAATGAAAGCAAGTGGACATCAACAACGCTATAAAAAAGCTATTAATGACTTTGGCTCTCCCATGATCAAGAGGGACGTATTTCTACATAAGTTCCCTAGGGACATAGAATTTGACTTATGTTTAACTTATAGCATGTTTTAACACTTATTCTACAGCAACATCAATACCCTTTCCTTAATAGTCCCAATTGATAAATGAGAAATAAATGAGTGCATGTCATGATAAATACAGTGGGGTCCGAAATTATTGACACCCTTGATAAAGATGAGCAAAAATTAATGTATAAAATAAATAATTCAAATACTGAGCTATATTGTAAGCAAAACAATTGGGAAATTATATTTTATACTAACACAATTTCTCAGAAAAAGAAAGGTAGGGGTCAAAGTTATTGACACCCCTGTTTTCAATACCTTTCAATACTTCGCCTTTGGAAAACACATTGTAAGGGATCTCAGACCATTCCTCCAAACAGAATCCTTCCAGATACTTGATATCTTTCGTCTGTGCTTATGGACGCCACTCTTCAATTCAAACCATTTTACATTTTAGTCATTTAGCAGACGCTCTTATCCAGAGCGACTTACAGGAGCAATTAGGGTTAAGTGCCTTGCTCAAGAGCACATCGACAGATTTTTCACCTAGTCGGCTCGGGGATTAGAACCAGCGACCTTTCGGTTACTGGCACAATGCTCTTAACCACTAAGCTACCTGCCGCCCCAGAAACCACATACACTACCAGTCAAAATTTTCAGAACACCTACTCATTCAAGGGTTTTTCTTTATTTTTACTATTTTCTACATTGTAGAATAATAGTGAAGACATAACAACTATGAAATAACAGATATGGAATCATATAGTAACCAAAAAAGTTTTAAACAAATCAAAATATATTTTATATTTGAGATTCTTCAAATAGCCACCCTTTGCCTTGATGACGGCTTTGCACACTCTTGGCATTCTCTCAACCAGCTTCATGAGGTAGTCACCTGGAATGCATTTCAATTAACAGGTATGCCTTCTTAAAAGTTAATTTGTGGAATTTCTTTCCTTCTTAATGCGTTTCAGCCAATCAGTTGTGTTGTGACAAGGTAGGGGGGGTATACAGGAGATAGCCCTATTTGGTAAAAGACCAAGTCTATATTATGGCAAGAACAGCTCAAATAATCAAAGAGAAACTACAG